>NC_073241.2:37630909-37933939 GCF_029281585.2 Gorilla gorilla gorilla | reverse complement strand
TTCACCATGTTGCCCAGGCTAGTCTCGAATTCCTGGGCTCAAGTGATCCACCCACCTCAGCCTCCCAAAGTGCTGGGATTATAGACATGTGCCACAGTGCTTGGCCAAAATATTATTTCAACATGTGACGACACAAAACATGATCGAGGTTTTTTTACATTCCTTTCTTCATGCTGAATCTTCAGTAACCAGCATGCACTTGACATTTAACAGTTCTCAATTCACAGCGGCCACCAAGTGCTCGGCAGCCCTCTGCAGCTGCCTTACAGGGCCACAGAGGCTCAGGGAGAGGGGAACGACCAGGGCTCTGCAGGCAGGACACCTGGGTCAGACCCTGGCTGTGCCGCTTACCCACTGTATGACCCTAAGCAAAGCTACCTGACCTCTCTCTGTTAACAGCTACTTCACCTGAAACTGATGTAAGAGGTCACTAATGTTAGCCACCTCATGAGGTCACAGGGTTTTCAGAAAGGAACCCTCAGGCAGTGCCTGGTACACAGGTGTTGGGTGAATGCTGGCAAGCCCTCAGGTACACACTCCCTGCCCTCGCAGAGTCTGGAAGGCAATGGTTTCAGGAGCACAGGCCCTAGCCCCTCTCTTCTCCATAGCCTCCCTATCTCCTGGCTGGCTCTGCAGTATTCTGCACGTGGCTCATTCTCTCTGATGGACCAGAAAGTACTTCAAAACTGTCCAGTGTTTCAAGAGCCTCACCATGCTAACCCAATTCTCCTTTCAATAAATAGACCTTGGTTGTGCAGCGTGAGTCGTGTGAGTACAGACACTGAGACTGTGGATGGGTGGGAGAACTGGGGAGATTCTCACATCACTGCAGACCTCCTCAGTGCCTCACAGAGGGCTCATCTGGACTGGGCTCTTCTGCGTTCCTGTCTTTCACAGCTCAACACCTGGCTATCTGGCAGCCCTGACCTCTGTTCATATTCATTCTGATTGCAAATGCGCCTTGCTCAAATCCTCTTGGGTGTTGAGACCAAACCCGCTATCACTCCCTTTCCTCCCCCTGCCCAGGGATGCCTTGGAGTCATTCTTGGGCTTTCTTCTCTTTTGTTCTCTATGAAGTCTTGGTTTTCCAGCTCTGCCTTTGCCTTTTTATTTTAATGGCCACCCCTGCAGGCACCACCTGAGGAGTGTTGAGATGCCCCCACTGCTTCCAAGCTGGTCTGGTCTGTGTTCCTGTTCCAATCCAGCTGGCATGCTGCCACTACACTCTCCTGAAATCATCTTTTCATCATTTCTGCTCAAGATTCTTTAAGGACTCCTTTAAGAACTACTACAAAATAAGGAGGCTGGGTTAGATCATTTTTAAGATCACTTCTACTTCTAAAGCTGTGTGCCTCAACTTTCTACCTAGCTCTGGAGGGCCTGGGACTTATGAAAGGAAAATAAAATCTCGGGACCCTAAATGCATTATGCCAAGGGGAAAAGTTAAGCTTGGAAACTGAGTTGCACAAGAGCTGCCTTCCTATTGTTCCTAAAGAGATGGCTGCAAAGACAGAAACCATTTACCTCCCCAGGTGGCCTCCCTCACTCATTGCTCACAAGGAAATTCCTTGTGGGCCCTAAAACCTTTACCCTGAAACAAAGTTCTGCTGGATCTCACCCTGACAATGTAAGTTAACAGCTTATCTCACAGGAGTGGACAAAGACCAGACCAGAAATCATCCCTCTGCCAACCTGAGACAAATGTGTATTTGACTCCTTCTTCTACTCTATGTTTACTTTATTGCATGTAAAATGAGGATTTACTGAACAAGAGATGCATGCGTAACTGACATCCCTCTACCCCTCCTTTCACATGTCACATGTGGATTCAGTGGGCAAAAATCAAGAATGCCACCACTCACCTCACCACCTACCCTCCCCTTTTTTCCCTTCCTCCTTCCCTTCCTGCCACTCTTTCCCCTTTAAATATTCAAGCCCTCGAAGCTCTCTCTCTGGAAAAAGCAGGGACCACAGATCCCCTGTAACTGGTGTTTCTTTTTCCCTGGGTACATCCTCAACCTTGACGAAACAAACCTCTAAGCTGACAGATATCTGTCTCAGCCACTCTTGGGTCTACAGGGTCCACCACCTGCAACTGCAGCAGGCTCAGGGCTGCCCCTGGGCTCCACGCCGCACACTCTTCCTTCCCCTTCCTTCAGCTCTATGACCTGCTCATCCTTCTGGGTACCTCGGCCCTATCTCCTGCAGAGCCGTCCTGGACCACTCTGCCCATGCTGGCCTTTCCTTCCGCAGAGCCCTGCTGCATGCTTTCCAGTGTTTTGGGGATGCTGGCGCTCACTCATTTCACTGCACACTTTTGTGCACCGACAGCATGGATTCTTCTGAATCGTCTAACATAGGGGTTATAGTCGGCTTCTTGAAGACTTGCTGATTGAACAGCATAATCTTAGTGAAGCTGCCTTTGCAAAATTATAACAGCAAGAGAAATTTGGCATGGCTGACTCCATCTTGCTTCTAGCCTCACACACTGTCCTCGCTTGTTCCTGGGTGTGGGCCAAGCTAACTTCGGGAGGAATTTATAGTTTAAATGATAATAGCACTTCCCCAAAACTAAACTGCCCTTGTAAAACTAATGAAAGGCCACCAAGTTAGGAGGATAAGAGGAGACTGCATTCTACTAAGACGTAGGCATGGTTAAATAATTACCAGCCATTATTATGGAGGTCAGATTTGCAACTTCCCCAGTTACTCCTACAGATAACATCTCTACTGTAAAACTTAGGCTTGGCCTTTTGCGATGGCTTTTCAGCTTTTTGCATTTCTGACAACCAATGGCTCCACCTGGACTTACCAACTGGTCCTGTGGCCCCACTCAGAAACTGACTCAACACAGGAGGATAGATAGCTTCCATGCCCTATGATTTCACCTCTGCCCCAACCAACCAGCCAGCATTCCCCATCCCTGGCCCTTACCTGCCAAACTATCCTTGAAAAACCCTGGTCTCCAAGGAGACCGATTTGAGTAATAATAAAACTCCAGGCTGCCATTCAGCCAGCTCTGCATGAATTAAGCTCTTTCTCTACTGCAATTCCCCTGTCTTGAGAAACTGGCTGTACCTGGGCAGCAGGCAAAATAAATCTATTAGGCAGTTGTATCAATCCCTTATAAAAGGCTTTTTACATTTGTGTTTTTCTCATTACAGTATAGAATATTCAAAGTTTTTTTTTAATTCTAATTGTTTTCACATGGACTCTGGAAAATTAAGAAGTTACCAAATGCAAGAAATCCACTGAGTTCCGAAAGGGTCCCTTCCTTTTGTAGGTGCTATCAAGTGAGGTACCACAACGACAAACACAATGCTTTCTTGTGGAAGTTCATGAGCAAGCCACAAGCAAGGTAACTTTCACGTACCAATTTCCTACTTATCAGTTTGGCTGCTTCTTTTACTTGCCCTTTCATCTTTCACTACCTATTTATTTTAGAGGTGAAACACAATGGTAAACCAGGCAATCATGCTTCTCATTAGGAGTACTGTGAACTATCTGGTGAGGGAGAGTCCTGATTTGTTTACTTTGTGGTTACTGACAGACTTCATTAATCATTCAGTCACATTCCTAAGAGCCACAGGAGCCGGGACAGTGTCAACTTCTGCTCACCACATTGCAACCCCCCCATGAAGACAGAGCAGACAACGAAACATCAGAACGAACGGACCCATGGGTGAGCCAGAGAAAGGGAATTCTGCAGTCTACACACCAACCAAAACAGTCTATCTATCACTTCAATCTTTTTTTTGCAAAACTGTAAAGAATTATTCCCACAACTGGCACCTACCTTCTCCACGTCAGCTTTCTTTTCTGTGAGAAGAGCTACTGTTCTTTTATAAGCATCATTAATAAGTATTCGTACTTCATCATCTATCAATCTTGCAGTGGCTTCACTGTAAGGTTTCTCCAATACCATGTCCCCCTGACGTGGGAGGTCAAAGGAGATTTGCCCAACCTTTTCATTCATGCCAAACTGAACAATCTGAAAAATACATAATTAGTGGTGATTACATATGATTGTTCTTTAACCAGACAAAATCTACACAGCAGCCCGGAGCCGGCTAAAGTGCACAAGGGTGCTCTGTGTAGCCAGCAGCAGCAGCAGCAGCAGCAGCACAGTGCTTTAAACTCACGACTAGAAACACAGAGCCAGAAGCCCAGGCATAACACCTACAACAAAGTTAGGACGCAAATCCCAACTGTATGATATTACTACCTGATTTCCCTCTTTTTTTTTTTTTAGACAGTCTTGGTCTGTTGCCCAGGCTATAGTGCAGTGGCACCATCTTGGCTCACTGCAACCTCCACATCCCGAGTTCAAGCGATTCTCGTGCCTCAGCCTCCCAAGCAGCTGGGATTATAGGCACCTGCCACCACTCCTGGCTAATTTTTGTATTTTTAATAGAGACAGGTTTTTGTCATGTTGGCCAGGCTGGTCTTGAACTCCTGACCTCAGGTGATCCGCCCGCTTCGGCCTCCCAAAGTGCTGGGATTACAGGCGTGAGCCCAGCCACTACCTGGTTTCTTTTTTTGTTTTGAGACAGGGTCTTGTTCTGTCGCCCAGGCTGGAATGCAGTGCATGATCATAGCTCACTGCAGCTTTGACCTTCTGGGCTCAAATTATCCTCCCACTTCAGCTTCCCAAAGTGCTGGGATTACAGGTATGAGCCACCGTGCCTGGCCTGATATTACTATCTGTACAAGAGAAAGTAGAGAAGAAGCAAGAAGCATCTGATAGACCTGAAGAAACAAGAACCCCCAACTGCCAACAGGTTCTTCCCAGGAAGGATGGCATGCCACTCACGCTGAGAACATGTGAGACCAGAAGGGCAACTGCATTTCCCCGTTCACTGAGTCCATGGGGCCCAGGGTACAGTCTGAAGAAGCTGATCCAGTCTGGACCCATGAGCCCCCAAAACTAACCAGCACCACAAAGGAGGAGGCTTCTGCAAGTAAGACCCAAACTCACTGGAAAAAAGAGAAGGCCCAGATAAGAGTGGGGATCAAACAGCCAGGGATGCTTGGAAGGTAGGAAACCACATTCCTAACATTTCATGAACACAGTCAGAAAAGCTCCTAGACCTCCTCCCACCTAAGAGAGCAGCAGAACAAATTTCATGTAAAAATAGGCAATAGAAAAATCCCTTATGAAGTTATTATAAGAAAAAAATAAGCTGAATAGTGTCTCCAGAGATAAGAAAAGTGGGATGAAAAGACGTGTCAATATTACAGAGGAAATCCATATCTTCTTATTTCAAAACAGGCTAAAAGAAATCAGGGAAATAACATATGATATGAAAGATCTACTTAAATCAGAACTAGAAAAGCTTCAGTGAGGTGCTAGAGAAAAAATACATATCAAAGCCACCACGCCCAGCATGAAATAAGCTTTAAATACTGTACTAAAAAAAGGTTTCTCGGGGCCGGGCACGGTGGCTCACGCCTGTAATCCCAGCACTTTGGCAGGCCAAGGCGGGCGGATCACCAGGTCAGGAGATAAGACCATCCTGGCTAACACAGTGAAATGCCCGCCTCTACTAAAGATACAAAAAATTAGCCAGGCGTGGTGGCGGGCACTACTTGGGAGGCTGAGGCAGGAGAATGGCGTGAACCTGGCAGGCAGAGCTTGCAGTGTGCCCAGATGGCGCCACTGCACTCCAGCCTGGGCGACCGAGACTCTGTCTCAAAAAAAAAAAAAAAAAAAGGTTTCTCAGCCAAGCACAGTGGCTCATGCCTGTAATCCCAGCGCTCTGAGAGGCCGAGGTGGGCGGATCACCTGAGGTCAGGAGTTCAAGACCAGCCTGACCAACACCGTCTCTACTAAAAATACAAAACTAGCCAGGCGTGGTGGCACATGAATGTAATCCCAGCTACTCAAGAGGCTGAGGCAGGAGAATTGCTTGAACCCAGGAGGCGGAGGTTGCGGTGAGCTGAGATCGCACCATTGCACTCCAGCCTGGGCAACAAGAGCAAAACTCCAGATCAAAAAAAACAAAAAAACAAAAAAAGCTGGGCGCAGTGGCTCACGCCTGTAATCCCAGCACTTTGGGAGGCTGGAGGATCACGAGGTCAGGAGATCAAGACCATCCTGGCTAACACGGTGAAACCCTGTCTCTACTAAAAATACAAAAAAATCAGCCGGGCGTGGTGGCGGGCGCCTGTAACCCCAGCTCCTCAGGAGGCTGAGGCAGAAGAACGGTGTGAACCTGGGAGGCAGAGCTTGCAGTGAGCCGAGATTGCACCACTGCACTCCAGCCTGGGCAAGAGTGCGAGGCTCAGTCTCAAAAAAAAAAAAAAAAAAAAAAAAAAAAATTAGCCACGTGTGGTGGCACACGCCTGTAATCCCAGCTACTCAGGAGGCTGAGGCAGGACAATCACTTGAACCCAGGAGGCAGAAGTTGCAGTGAGCCAAGATAGAGCCACTGCACTCCAGCCTGAGCAACAGAGGGAGACTGTGTCTCAAAAAAATAAAGTTTCTCTTCATAAGTTTTAATTGCTTTACTGCTTTTAAGAGATAATCCTTGCCTAAAAAGCCTAAAACAGTGAAGCAACAACTATATTGTTTCAGAGCCATTCATGGAATGTCAATTTCTCGTGCAAATATGAATACATGAGGAGGAAACGCACTCTTTCATATACTCACTTGGGCATATGCACTCTGAGTTACTTTTCTCAAGTCATCTTGAGCACCAGTTGTAATTCTTCCAAAGAAGATTTCTTCAGAGACTCGACCACCTAAAGTCATACACATCCTATCCAAGAGCTGTTCTTTGGTATAGAGGTATTGTTCTTTTGGTAAATACTGAGCATAACCTAGTCCTTTGCCACGTGGGATGATGGATACCTGGTAAGTAGAAAACAGTGTTGAAGATCCTACTACAGATGAAGACTTGATCAAAACATCTGTGTATAAACAGATGAACTCATTGACTAAAAATAAGCACAACAGCCGCACAGTTCATCAGCCTTAGTGGGATGTGATCTAGCAGTGACTGCTCAGGAGGAGTATTTTCTCTCAGGATAAGTTCACCTTAGAGTGTTTTTTTCTTGAGATTGAGATTGAGTCCTGCTCTGTCACCCAGGCTGGAATGCAGTGGCGCGATCTCAACTCACTGCAACCTCCACCTCCCGGGTTCAAGTGGTTCTCCTGCCTCAGCCTCCTGAGTAGCTCGGATTATAGGCGCCCACCACCAGGCCTGGCTAATTTTTTATTTTTAGTAAAGAAGGGGTTTCACCATGTTGGTCAGGCTGGTCTCGAACGCCTGAGCTCGTGATCCTCCTGCCTCAGCCTCCCAAACTGCTGGGATTACAGGCGTGAGCTACCACGTCCAGCTTCACCTTAGAATTCTAAATGGCTTTTTTTTTTTTTTTTTTTAAGTAAAAACAGGGTCTCACTTTGCTGCTTGGGATGGTCTTAAACTCCGGACTACAAGCAATTCCCCCACCCTGGCCTCCCAAAGTGCTAGGATTACAGGCATGCGCCACCACACCCAGCAAATTTCTTGTCTTTTTGTAAAACTCAATTGAAAGTATTCCATCTTGACATTCTGACAGTTCTGATGCTGTGCAAGCATGCAGGCTTCATTCAACTCTGCTGTCGGACGTGGCCACACCCTCCTTTGAAGGAAGAGGGGTACAGCATGCCAAGATGCTCGGCAGCCTTTCCTTTCCAGTCCTCTTTTGCAATTAAGTAAATTCCTTTAATTTTTAAAAAATTCAGTTTATTGAGAGATGACATATATGGTAAAATGCACCCATCTGAAGTGTAGAGTTCAATGAGTTTTGACAAACATAACATCAAGCCACAATGAAGATACAGAATATTCTCATCATGCCCAGAAAGTTCCCTTGTACCCATTGGTAGAGAGTCTTTCCCTCCACACCCAACCCCAGGCAACCACAGACATGCCTTCTGTCCCTACGGATTAGTTTAGCTTCTAGAATTGCAAATAAATGAAATTGTATGGCACATACTTCATTGTTTGGCCTCTTTCCCTGTTTTTGAGATCCATAGATACTGCTGTGTGTATTAATAATCATTCATTTTTACTGCTGTGTGGCACTCCACTGCTACAAACATACCAAATATCCATTTCATTCTTGATGGAAGTCAGGGTTATTTTCGGTTTACTGATATTATACATAAAGTAGTAACAGTCTTTGCATGGACATAGGTTTTTATTTCTCTTGGGGAAATAAGAGTTGAATTGTTCGGTCACATGGAAGTGTTCGTCTACCTTTATAAGAAACTGCCAAACTGTTTTCCAAAACAATGGTACCATTTTACATTCCCTTTTTTTGTTTTTGGCAGAGCTTCATTCTGTCCTCCAGGCTGGAGTGCAGTGGCACGACTGCTGCTTACTGCAGCCTCCGCCTCTTGGGTTCAAGTGATCCTCCCCGTCTCCAGTGATTCTCCTGCCTCAGTCTCCCGAGTAGCTGGGACTATAGGCGTTCACCATCATGTCTGGCTAATTTTTCTATTTTTAGTAGAGACAGGTTTCGCCACGTTAGCCAGGCTGGTCTCAAACTCCTAACCTCAAGTGATCCGCCTGCCTCGGCCTCCCAAAGTGCTAGGATTACAGGCGTGAGCCACTGCACCCGGCCCCATTTTACATTCCTATCAATAACGTGTGAGCGTTTCAACTGCTCCATATCAACAATGAAGACTGTCTCTTTTTCATTTTAACCATTCTAGCAAGTATGTTCAGGTAGCTCATGGGTGAATTTGCATGTCCCTGATAAATAATGATACCCTGTGTGTGCTTAATGCCCACTCATATACCTTCTGGGAAATGCATGTTTAAATCTTTCGCCCATTGTTTTACTGGGTTGTTTTCTTACTATTGAGTTCTAAGAGTTCTTTACAGGTTCTAGAAATAAGTCCTTTGTCCTATATATGTACTGCATGTATTTTTGGAGGGCGTGGCTTGCCGTTTTATTTTCTTAACTGTCTTTCAAAGAGAGTTTGAAATTTTGATGAGATCCCACTTATCAACTGTTTCTTTTGTGGCTCATGCTTTTTGTGTCCCAAGAAATTTTTGCATAATCAAGGCCACAAAGATTTTTACCTGTATCTTCTCCTAGAAGTTTGATGGTTTTAGTTTTTATGACCTATTTCAAATAATTTTTTGCATATGATGCAAGGGTTAACGTTCACCATTTTTCCTGTGAATACTCTGTTGCCAGAACCACCTGTAGATAAGACAATTCCTCCCCCTTGAATTATCCTGGTACCTCTGTGAACCAAAAGTTTGTGGTTCACTTTCCGGGCTCCATTCCACCCCACTGGCCTGCGTGCCAGTCCTCTTACCAGCACTACACTCTCATCACTGTAGCTGCACAGTCTTAATACTGGGGTGAGTAACTTAACACTGTTTTGGCTACTCTTACTCATTTGTATTTCCATATCGGTTTTAGATTCAGCTTCTCAATTTCCACAAAAAAAAAATCTGCTATAATTACCAGAGATTGCACTGAAATTATCAATTAGTTTTGGGAGAACTGATGTAATACTCCATGAGCAAAGTCCACCTCTATTTTTATTTAGGTCTTGTTATCAATGTGCATGTCCTACAAATTTTTTCTTAAATTTATTCCTCCATATTTCGAGTTTTTAGATGCTACTGAAATTGCTAATGAAATTGAATTTATAAAATTTCATTTTCCAATTGTTTATTGCTAATACACAGAAATACAATTGGTCTTTGTATACTGACCTTGAATTCTTCAACCTTGCTAACTTTACTTATTAGTTCTAGTGGGTTCTCTGTGGGTTCCTTAGGGTGTTTTATGGACACTCTAATGTTGTCTTCTCTATGGTTCCCTTGCTTCAGGGGACCCCCACATCCCTGGCCCGCCTCAATTCCCAGCAGCCCTGATACCCATCGCAAGGCAGGGAGGCAGCTGCTTTCTGTCATCTGTGCTGCAGCAGTTCGGGAAATGCCTCAGTTGAAAAGCAAAAAACTTAAAAATCTCACGTGGTTCCCCCGTCTTTCAGGGGTAGATTTCTCTTTGGTCTCTGCTTACCCTTTTGCCAGGTTCTCTGGGATCGCCACTGTGCATGTGTAGTTTAGTGGTCGGCCTGGGATTTGGGCAGTTCCTGCTCAGATTTGGGCCTCACCCCTTGGTAGTTTTCTTGCTTCTGGGATTTTCCTGTTAAATTTCCAGTATTCTTCAAGTCCTGGACTATCTCCTCTACCACCTCAGGATAATAAAGACTATGTCTCATACCACTGTAGTGTGGAGATTATGAAAAACCCTTTGGCAAGAAAGCCACAGGCTCCCAGTTCAAACCCACTGCAGCTGCTGCTTTATAGGAGCAAACTCTCCAGCTCTCGCCTGCTTTTGGACACTCTGTGGTCCCTTTAAATAATTTTCTGTCCAAATTTTATATTTATCTATGGGACGGTTTGTGCAACTATGGTTACCAGAAGTTACCAGAAGTTTTGGCTAAAGCCTTGTTTCTTTCTCCTTTGTGGGAGTGTAGCTTGCTTCTTGAGTGACTGCAGCAAGCATCTGCTCACGCATGCACTGGCTGCCTAGTGCAGCTACCCTGCTTCACCTTTAAAAGCGGGTCTGCGTGCTCCAGATACCAGCCGGCAACCGCATGGCCTGCTTCGTGGTATGCCACAGTCTTCTTCTCCTCAGGCTGCAGAACCTGCGTTTTCTTCTCTAAGCCTAACAAAATAACAACAAAAAAACCCAAGCCATTGTTTTAGTGACACTGACATTAAAAGACAGTTATACAGTGCTATACATTGCCTTACCTAAAATGGGGTTTGGAGACTGAGCTGCCTATCACAATCCAAAAATTCCTAATCAAGGCCAGGCGCAGTGGCTCATGCCTGTAATCCCAGCACTTTGGGAGGCTGAGGTGGTCCAATCACTTGAGGTCAGGAGTTCGAGACCAGCCTGGCCAACATGGTGAAACCCTGTCTCTACTAAAAATACAAAATTAGCCAGGCGTCGTGGTGAGCGCCTGTACTCCCAGCTACTAGGGAGCCTGGGGCAGGAGAATCACTTGAACCCAGGAGGCGGAGGTTGCAGTGAACTGAGATCATGCCGCTGCACTCCAGCCTGGGCTACAGAGTAAGAATCCATCTCAAAAAAAAAAAAAAATTAAATTAAGTTAAAAATTTTTTTTAAAAATTAAATAGAATTCCCAATCAAGGTCAGAATAAAAGCAAAAGGTCAAGTTCAAAATACAACTACAGCAAAAATGCACTCACTCCCCCATCCCCAGGCCTGCTTTCACCCTAACTCTCTCACTTTTAAGCCACACACCCTGTGTTTTGGGAAACAAATAGAAATGTAAAATAAAATTCAGCATTAAGGTCATTTTAAAACACGCAAAATTACAGAAACCAAAACTCTGGAAAGGTCCTCATTGCATAGTCTAGGTATTCAGAATTATCAAATACTGGGCACGAGAAGATGCCTGCCATAAGACACTACCTGCTGTCTGTTCTGCTGGAAGGCAGAAGAGAGTCTGAGAAAGCAGGGAGCCAGTTCAACACCCGGAGCTACCTAGGTGGAGCAAGCCAGGCTGATGCTGGCGCGCCCTCACCTAACCAGCCGGCCCTATGGCTCAGAGCGAGCCACAGAAGTGGCAGAGCAGACCCAGAGGGCAAACCCCAGCGACACAGGGCCCACAAGACCCGTGCTGCAGCCCGCGTCCACCACAGTGCTGACCGGACTCCCATCTGAGCGTGATTCTTCTCTGGCCTGGATCAACGTGGGCTCTGCCCCTCACTCCGTACCTCTGTGCTGTAAAAACTAACTGCGCCATTTGTACTAAAACAAATCATCACACAGTGGCAAAAGTAGTTTTGCCATGTTCATGGTAATCCACCTGAGAATTTCTCAGCTGATGTTAAGGAGACTGGAAGACAAAAACAAAAGCTGTGTTCCCAATGACACAACCCAAGACAAGCATATGCCACAGGGCGGGAAGTTACAAAACAGGAGTTAAGTCTGTCTGCCGATGAACACTTCTGGCTTATCTGTAAAAGCAAAGAAGCCTTTCCCCACAGTTCACCTTAGGAGTCATTCATTTTCTCAGTGCCTGTCTCACTACACAACACTGCCTGCGGGGCCAGCAGCTGCCTCAGAGCAAAACCTGCGGCTGCGTGGCTGCCCACTCTGCCCCGCCCTCTCTGATCACTTCTCCTTAACCTAAAAAAAAGGCATAAATACACAGTTTTCACCTGTCTCTACAGTGAATTATTATATTTTGCTTCATTCCATTCACAACTCTTACCATCTGAGGTTTATCTTTTCAATAACAAATTTATAGAATAAGAGGTCGGGTGATTCATTCATTCAACAATTCATTGTTTACTGGGCACCTATCCCCGGCAAACCACATTGCTCTACCAGCCTCTATGTCCTCACTGGAAGCCCCACTCGTCTGGTTTTGTACCCTCTACTCAGATGAACTGTCAAAAGTCACCCTAACACGCTCACTGCCAAATCCAAAGTTCCTCTTCCTCCTCCATATCCCTGTGCCTCGCCCTACTGCCAGCGCCTCATTTCCTGTCCCCTCCAGCCTACAGGTCCCCGTTACTGGCACATCTTCCTCGCTTGTCTGCTGATGCACCTTCAGTGCTTGTGGTACACCATGAGCACGGGTGACCTTGCTGACTCACCTTTCTCTCCTCTTACCAAATGTGAGCACTGGGTAACATTTCCTCTGCAACTCCCTCTCTCCCAGCAGGGTGGCTCCAAGTGTCCCCAACCGCCCACCTCACTCCACCTGGCACACCCTGGGACCACCACTGCCTGTTCCCAAGTCACACATGCATACCCTGCCCCGGCTCACATGCAGGACAGCTCATTCTCTACGAGCCAGCTGCCTCTGCAAGCGCCCCACACTCCTGCGGTCTCTCAGTCTGTCCTCATTTTTTTTACGGCTGTCACTGGTGCTCCCCCCTGCTAAGCTGTGGGCTCACGGTGCTCACAGTGATGACTGCAAGGTTCTCTGCCTCCAGATGCTTCCCTACTCTTCAAAGCCAGATTCATTCTCCTAAAATACCATCGATCATTATGTTACTCAGTGGCTCACGCCTGTAATCCCAGCACTTTGGGAGGCCGAGGCAGGCAGATCACCTGAGGTCAGGAGTTCGAGATCAGCCTGGCCATCATGGTGAAACCCCATCTCTACTTTAGTATTTTTGTATTTTTAAATACAAAAATTAGCCAGGCGTGGTGGCACGCACCTGTAATCCCAGCTGTTTGGGAGGCTGAGGGAGGAGAATTGCTTGAACTCGGAAGGTGGAGGTTGCAGTGAGCCAAGATCAAGCCACTGCACTTCAGCCTGAGGGAGAGGGCAAGACTCCGTCTCAAAAAAAAAAAAAAAAGGAGTTAGAGACCAGCCTGGCCAACATGGTGAAACCCCATCTCTACTAAAAGTACAAAAATTAGCCGGGCACGGTGGCAGGTGCCTGTAATAGCAGCTACTCGGAAGGCTGTTTATTTGAACCCTGGAGGTGGAGGTTGCAGTGAGCCGAGACTGTGCCACTGCACCCCAGCCTGGGTGACAGAATGAGACTCTGTCTCAAAAAACAAAAAAACAAAACAACAACAACAAAAAACCCACCTTAATTCAACACTGGCCATAGGACAAAATTTTAAAAGCCTTTGAGCTTAACATTCAAGACTTTCCAAAACTGACCAGTTTACTCTCCCTCAACACAGGGTAGACTGCCTCAAGTCCATCTGCCAGGCCACTTCCACGTCACACCCCAGTTTTATCCTGAGCCTGGGGCACACCCCTCCTCTTCCGTGGAACTCTGCCTGGTGCAGGGCTTCCCCCTCCTTTGAATGCCCAAGTTCTTGAATTGCTACTTGCCTTTAGGGATTAAATCAGAAGCCCTATGGAATGCTAAGAAAACGCACTATGTGCGCTCCCCCTATGCTGACTGAGGAAGCACTTCCAGCTCTACGCCTGTTACAGTTATTTTATTTTATTTTATTTATTATTATTATTATTTTTTTTTTTTTGAGACAGAGACTCACTCTGCTGCCCAGGCTGGAATGCAGTGGCACGATCTCGGCTCACCATAACCTCTGCCTCCCGGGTTCAAGCGATTCTCCTGCCTCAGCCTCCCAAGTAGCTGAGACTTCAAGTACGAGCCACCATGCCTGGCTAATCTTTGTATTTTTAGTAGAGATGGGGTTTCACTATGTTAGCCAGGCTGGTCTCAAACTCCTGAACTTATGATCTGCCCGCCTCGGCCTCCCAAAGTGCTGGGATTACAGGCGTGAGCCACCGCACCCGGCTGTTACAGATATTTTACACCCATCACCTGTATCTAGCACAGAGCACCTCTAACTCATGTGATGAAACTTTTGTAAACAGGAAGGTTGTGAGCTTTTTAACAAACTTGATTGGTATAGTTCATGGGTAGACACCTCGCTGCTGGCTGCCTGTGCAAGCAAAGCATTCGTGAGCTGCCATCTCAAACTCACCCAGCACCATGGACCTCCATGCAGAGGGCAGGTGGCAGGGGACGGTGGCAGGAAGAAGGAGGAGAGGGAGGAGAGGCATGGGAGGGGCCATGACACCAAGAGAGCACAAGTGTGGCGGGCCCCAGGGCTGAGTGGATACACTTTCTTTGCTTCTAGTTCTTGCCCAAACGGAGAAATCCTTAGCCTCAAATTCATTTTATCAGCCTTTCCACTTGAGTTATGTTCAGTTTCCTTACCACCAATCACTCGCTCAATTGCCTGTTCAAAGTGTTTCTGATTTATGGAATCTGACAGATGCCTTGCAGCAATCAACGCAGCTTCATTACAGACATTAGCAACATCAGCACCTAAAAAATGAACACAGAACAGCTTACCCACCGAAATACGCCCAAACTGATCAGTCACACGATATGGACAGCCAAATCCATAGTTAATTTTTAAATCAGCAGTACAATGAATAAAGGTTTTGTGTAAATATAATTCTGTTTTGACTCATGATAACCCTAAGCTATTCCAGCGTTTAATGTAAGCCTGGTATAATTCTGGCCCTCTGAACTAAGATGAAAGTATTAGTAGTCAATAGATAATTACAGGCAACTATTTACCTTAATAGACAATATAGCTCACATAATAGCAAACTAAGACAGCACCTAAAAATGCTCATTTAAATAACTTAGTTCTATCACCTGTGTTGGAAAAATGGCTTGCATAGATATTAGGTGAAGTACTGATGTATGATGAGAAATCTAATTTTTATAATCACCTAGTACATTCAGTGAAACAACTAAATTTAAATATAGCTAAAAGCTTGTCAAATGCTTTTTACATCCATCTCTTTAAATTAACTTTTCAGTTAAGTATATGGTAGCATAAATAAGCTATAGCATACCATCTGTGTTAAATAAACAAATATTAAAACATTATAAATTTCAAAGTCCAAAGACAAGTAAAAAGTTAGGACCCCTGGAACAAGATGATCATCTTCTGACCACACTATTGTATATAATCTTTTCATACTTCTCAAACTGTTCTTTTTTTATTTCATTTTGCATTCAGAAGGAGAGAAATAGGGAATGGGAAAGGATCATATTTTACATTAAAAAATTATTGGAATAAGCACATGAAAAGATGCTCAACATCACTAGTCATTAGAGAAGTGCAAATCAAAACAACAGTGAGATGCCAAATCACACCAGCTAGGATGGCTATAATAAAAAAAGACAGTGACGAGTGCTGGCAAGGATGTGGAGAAACTGGGATCCTCACACATTACTGGTGGGAATGTAAAATGGCACAGGTAATTAAAACAACCTGGCAGTTCCTCTAAAAGTTAGAGTTACCATATCACCCAGCAATTCCACTCCTAGGTATATACCAAGAGAAACACTATGACCACAAAAAATCTGTACACCGATGTTCATGGCAGCATTATTCATAATAGCCAAAAAGTGGAAACAGCCCAAATGGCCATCAACTGATGGGTGGATCAACAAGATGTGGAATAGCCAAACAATGGCACATTTACTTGGCCACAAAAAGGAATGAAGTTCTGATGCCTGCCACAATTTGAATCAATCTTGTTCATTATGTTAAGTGAACATAAACCAGGCACAAAAGACCACGTTTTTATTTTTATTTTTTTGAGATGGAGTTTCGCTCTTGTCACCCAGGCTGGAGTGCAATGGCGTGATCTCAGCTCACTGCAACCTCCACCTCCCAGGTTCAAGCGATTCTCCTGCTTCAGCCTCCCGAGTAGCTGGGATTACAGCACCCCCACCACCACGCTCGGCAATTTTTGTATTTTTGGTAGAGACAGGGTTTCACCTCATTGGCCAGGCTGGTCTTGAACTCCTGACGTCAGGTGATCCACCTGCCTCGGTATCCCAAAGTGCTAGGATTACAGGTGTGAGCCACCGTACCTGGCCAAAACCACGTTTTTATATAATATGTACAGAATAAAAAAACCTAGAGAGACAGAAAGTTTGATTGTCTTGAGATGGAATCTCGCTCTCTCATCTGGGCTGGAGTGCAGTGGGGTGATTTAGGCTCACTGCAACCTCACCTCCTGGGTTCAAGCCATTCTCCTGCCTCAGCCTCCCGAACAGCTGGGATTACAGGCATGCACCACCATGCCCGGCTAATTTCTGTATTTTTAGTAGAGACAGGGTTTTGCCATGTTAGCCAGGCTGGTCTCGAACTCCTGACCTCAGGTGATCCACCTGCCTCAGACTCCCAAAGTGCTGGTATTACAGGTGTGAGCCACCGTGCCCAGCCCAAAATGTTTTAAAATTATAGTGATGGTTGTACAACCCTGTAAATATACTAGAAACCATTAATTGTACACTTTATACAGGTGATTTTTAGTTAACTTTATTTCAATAGAGCTTTTAAAAAAACGCTTAGGAATAATTCCTACAATATTTATAGAAAACAATGATACATTGTCAAGAATTTGTCACAAAATACTCCAGAGGAAGCAGAAAGAGAAGAGGGTATAGATAAAAGTAAGGTTAGATGTGAATTAGTAATTTGTTCCTGAAACTAGGTGATAGGTACAGATGGGTTCATTACACCGTTTCCTCAAAATCTGTGTATGTTTGAAATTTCCCATAATAACAAAGTAAAAATAGTTGGGCACAGTGGCTCATGCCTATAATCCCAGCACTTTGGGAGGCCAAGGCAGGAGGATCACTTACAGCCAGGAGTTTCGGGCCAGCCTGTGCAACATAATAAGTAAGACCCTGTCTCCACAAAATCAAAAATTAGCTGGGCATGGTGGTACATGCCTGTAGTCCCAGCTACAAACAAGGCTGAGGCAGGAAGATCACTCGAACCCAGAAGGTTGAGGCTACAGTGAGCTATGATTACACCACTCAGTCCATCCCGTGCAATTAAGCGAGACCCTGTCTCAAAAAAAATAAAAATGAGAATATAAACTTAGGAAGCCCACAGTAAAGAAGTGAAAAGGTAAGAAAGTAAACCGGTACCTGGTAACTGTTACTGATTTTAATATGCTTCTAAATAGGGTCCTCGTTATTTTCCACTCACCTGAAAACCCTGGAGTTAAAGATGCCAGTTTTCTTGCCAATTTATCCTTCTCCAGGGTACTGTCCAGTTTTAGCGGTCGGAGATGAACTTTGAAAATAGAAGCTCTTCCTTTTATGTCTGGTGGTCCTTTAGAAATCATTTTTAAGGAAAAGAAAATTATATTGAAACAGTCACACCTATACTCATGAGCACTGGACCTGCCCCAGCAAACATCATCTCACCAATAAAGATCTGCCTGTCGAAACGCCCCGGCCTAAGCAGCGCGGGGTCCAGGATATCTGGTCGATTGGTGCCGGCCAAAATGACGACATTTGTTGTTGTATTAAAACCTGAAAGATAACAAAAATGCAAACACTATTAAATGACAAGAGGCAGAAAGCAACAGTGCACCATCAGGAACATATGAGCACTGCAAATTCATAGCTACAGTAAACACATTTTCTATTCATTATCTAGTGTTTTTTGTTTTTTTTTTTTTTTGAGACGGAGTTTCACTCCTGTTGTCCAGGCAGGAGTGCAATGGCGTGATCTCAGCTCACCACAACCTCCGTTTCCCAGGTTCAAGCAATTCTCCTGCCTCAGCCTCCCGAGTAGCTGGGATTACAGGCATGCCCCACCACACCTGGCTAATTTTTGTATTTTTAGTAAAGATAGGGTTTCTCCATGTTGGTCAGGCTGGTCTCGAACACCTGACCTCAGGTGATCCACCTGCCTGGGCCTCCCAAAGTGCTGGGATTACAGGCGTGAACCACCGCCCCTGGCCTATCCAGTGTTTTTTAAGTTACAAACTTGAATTATTTTTTTACTATTCAGCTTGTCCTTGAAAATAATCATATATTAGACTTAAAAGTTTTACGAGTAAATTTCCTAAAGACAAATGACCAAATATTTAAATTTAACTAGAAATTTAACAGATAATGTCAATTTTAAAAATGTCTTAAAATCAGATTAAATTGGCAAAGGATGCGTCTGACACCCTGGGCCACAGGAAAACCAACTGCCTATCTGAAGGCAGAGATCAACCTCTACCTCCCACCTCTTCTCCACACTCAAATGGCTCAGTGTTACTGCCCATTTCTCAATGTAAATGCCATGGTCCCAGGCCCTTCACCCTCAGGACCCTGGCACGGCAGGAGCTCCCGGGTGAATTTCCCTCAGATGTGGTGCTCCAATGTGAACGCAACAGGGGCTGACCATCGCAGGACGGAGGAGGATTTCTACCTCCTTATTCTGCCCCTATGCCTGGCTTCATCATTGAAGCCAGTTCAGTACTGGCACTGTGCTTCCCCTTTCTGCACAAACAACCAAGCATCCACATTTTTATCTTCCAGCAGGAAGAACACATGACATCCTGAGAAGTGGCTTTCCTAAATGAAATAAAAGCTGGCTAGCATGGAAAGACTGCTACTCTCTTAGTAAAAAAGTATTCAAAATTTGCTAAATTCACACTTGGTTAGGCTTAGATTTTCCTTATGCTTCAGAGATGGTGATGATTTAGAGAATGAGATGGTAATTCTTTTGTGACTCATTTCACCAATTCTTCTCTTATTCAAACACCAGACACAAACAGCATGTTAACGCCGATATTAAGTTATGCAGGCTGCCAGGAAAAAATATTTTGCTATTATTTGTATTAGTATAAAAGGGCCTTTTAAAAGAGCTGTTTGTTTTAGGGAATGGTTTTTTTTGTTTGTGATACTCAATATTGGAATAAGGACTCTCATTTTGGGGACATGAAAGGCATAAGAAAGTGCAGCTTAAACTCAGGAGACTGAGGCAGGAGGATCGCTTGAACCCAGGGGTCAGAGGATGCAGTGAGCCGAAATCACACCACTCACTCCAGCCTGGACGACAGAGTCAGACTCCATCTCAAAAAAAAAACCAAAAGTGCAGTTAAAGATACAAAAGCCTTGACCACTCACCATCCATCTCCACCAGCAGCTGGTTGAGTGTGTTCTCCTGCTCACTCTGCCCTCCAAAGTTGCCTCTTCCTCTCTTCCTTCCCACCGCATCGATTTCATCGATGAAGAGGATGCAAGGGGCATTCTTCCGAGCAAGGGCAAATAAGTCTCGGACCTTGGCAAAAACAGAAAGAGAGTCACCTGACCAGAGAATATTATGTATTCTCTCAATAAGAAATGAAATAAATCGGCCGGGCACAGTGGCTCATGCCTGTAATCCCAGCACTTTGGGAGGCCGAGGCTGGTGGATCACCTGAGGTCAGGAGTTCGAGACCAGCCTGACCAACATGGAGAAACCCCATCTCTACTAAAAATACAAAATTAGGCAGGCATGGTGGTGCGTGCCTGTGATCCCAGCTACTCAGGAGGCTGAGGCAGGAGAATCGCTTGAACCTGGGAGGCAGAGGTTGCAGTGAGCTGAGACTGAGCCATTGCATTCCTGCCTGGGCAACAAGAGCGAAATTCTGTCTCAAAAAAAAAAAAAAAAAAAGAAAAGAAATGAAATAAATCTTCAGCTTCCCGTCTCATGTGCAGACAATCTTTTTGTGATACACACTGTAAGGTACATTTTTTAAAAGAGTTACAAGTAGCAAAGAAGCAGCAAATGAGGAGTAACCTGGGTAACCGACTTAAGGTGAGCAAATCTTTCTCAGATCCCATAAATTACTGTATATGTAATAAACACTGATAATATCTGCTATTTTTGTAACATCAACAAATTAACATTACATATATACCTAAACAAAGACAACACAGTAGAGCTGTAAACTTTACATTCAGTTGAAAAGTTCAGACTTCTCTAGAGTTCACATTTCATGCCTAACACAGTTATTAACAGGCTGAGGCTACTAAGGAGTCTATGCAATCACACATATACAGTGAAGCTAAAGACCATCCAAGCCCATCAGCTCATCCCCAAAGAGGGGGTGACAGCCTTCGTCTGCCACCCACCCCACCACAGACCATCCTGATAGCACATACCCTCAGACAAACCTGCAGTCAGGAGGAGGAGGAAGAGCCACTCAGCGCCTCACCATCAGTCACCTGCCCCTTCAAGGAGCATCAGAGACAACTCTCCACCTGCCCACTCCCCTCCCCCCCCTACTTCACTGGACAGAAGTCCAGGTCTTCCTGCCTGGATTTCTGGATGTTCATTCCTACACTGCTCTGAACACATCCCCTAAAATAACTGGTATCCTTCTCCAGCCTCCCCTCTGAATTCCAGATCTGTGACCTACAGACCCACACCTTCATAGTACATCCATCCCATCCCGGCATGAACAGGAACTCAGCCATTCCAGCAAGCCTTAAGCAGGAGTCTGCATCTTCCCCTACAGGCTAACTGGAGCTGGGGTCCACCTCACACCCCACTGCTGCTGCCAAAATAACTGCTGGAAAAGCCCCTGCTTGCTGAGGCTCAGGCCTCGTGGCAGGCACTCCACCCCACTGTGCCATGGGTCTCCCCCAGGCTGACTGCCACTAGGCATGATGTCCTCAGTGATTTCCATCCATGTGGCTCTCGGTCTCTCAGTTCCCTGACCACCCCTTCATTCACCTTTTACTTCACTTTGACAAGACCAGCACTGCCAAGGTTGCCTTTTAAACCACCATCTTCAAGTCATCTACTCTCTGAGCACCCCCTCCTATCATCTGGACCCACACACACACTCAGGTGTCTCACGCCAACTCTTTACCACTTCTCAGCTCTGCAACCCACCAGGCCCACCCTTCCCCACCACCCCCCACAGCTCCTCTCCTGTCTTCAATTTCCCCCCATCCACTTTATATCTCATGGCCCATCATCATTAACACCCAACTCCCCCTCATTCCCTATTTTTCTATGACTTATCTGCACAACAGCAGCAAAGTGTGAAATAGATGTGAAGGTGAGGCCGGACAAGGTGGCTCATGCCTGTAATCCCAGCACTTTAGGAGGGCAAGGCAGGGGGTGCATCACCTGAAGTGAGGAGTTCAATACCAGCCTGGCCAACATAGTGAAACCCCATCTCTACTAAAAATACAAAAATTAGCTGGGCATGGTGGTGGGCGCCTGCAATCCCAGCTACTAGGGAGGCTGAGGCAGAATCACTTGAACCCGGGAGGCAGAGGTTATGCCACTGCACTCCAGCCTGGGCGACAGAGCAAGACTCCATCTCAAAAAAAATAAAAAAAAAAAAGAACTCTTACAATTCAACAACCAAAAAAACCCAATTAAAAAATGAGCAAAGGATATGAATAGACAACTCTCCAAGGAAGATATACAAATATACAAATGGCCAATAAGCATATACAAGATGTTCAACATCACTCCTCATCATGGAAATGCAAATCAAAACCACGAGATACTACATCACACCCACTAAGGTGGCTATCATCAAAGTGTTAGTAAGGGCGGGGAAACATCAGAACCCCTTACACATTGCTGGTAGGGATGGAAAATGGGCAAGTAGTTTGGAAAACAGTCTGGTGGTTCCTTAAAATGTTAAACATGGAGTTACTATTTGAAAACATTATGTTAAGTGACAGAAATCAGGCATAAAAAAACCACATATTGTATAATTTCATTTACATAGAATGTCTGTACTAGGAAATTCCTTTGGGTAGTTTGCTTAGGACTCCCGATTTACATATTTTTTTTTTTTTTGAGACGAGTCTCACTCTGTCACCCAGGCTGGAGTGCAGTGGCGTGATCTCAGCTCACTGCAAGCTCCGCCTCCCAGGTTCACGCCATTCTCCTGCCTCAGCCTCCCAAGTAGCTGGGACTAGAGGCGCCCGCCACCACGCACGGCTAATTTTGGTTTTGTATTTTTAGTAGAGATGGTATTTCACCATGTTAGCCAGAATGGTCTTGATCTCCAGACCTCCTGATCCGCCTGCCTCGGCCTCCCAAAGTGCTGGGATTACAAGTGTGAGCCACCACGCCCGGCCACGATTTCTTCTTGATGTAATGGAAATGTTGTAAAACTGATTGTGGTGATGGTTGCACAAATCTGTGAATTACTAAAAGCTACTGAATTGTATACTTTACAGGGATCAATTGTTTGGTATGTCAATTATATCTCAATAAATGTTGTCACCAAAAAAAAAAAAAAAAACCACAAATAAAGCAAAATTTTTTTTTTTTTTGAGACAGCGTCTCACTCTGTTGCCCAGGCTGGAATGCAGTGGTGTGATCTTGGTTCACTGCAACTTCTGCCGCCTGGGTTCAAGAGATTCTCCTGCCTCAGCCTCCGAAATAGCTGGGATTATAGGCATGCACGACCATGCCTGGCTAATTTTTCTATTTTTAGTAGAGACAGGGTTTCGCCATGTTAGCCAGGCTGGTCTCGAACTCCTGACTTCAAGCGTTCCACCCACTTCAGCCTTCCAAAGTGCTGGAATTACAGGCATGAGCCACCGCGCCCAGCTGTCAATTCTTTAAATTGGTCTACTATAGGTAGCAGACTGCAGTCCTAGCTGGTGCGAGGGAAGGTGGGGTGGAAGTCACAGGCCTTGCTGAAGTCTTAGGCCTGGAGGAGAGCTCAGGCCAGGGACTGGTGAGAGGTCATTCTAGCACTCTAGGGGGAAGGGCCATCTCTAGCAAGTGCCCCCATCTGTGGTGAAGTGGTGGGTGTAAGGAAGCTGTACCATCCGAACAGAATGAGACTCACTCTAGCAGGGCCCACACCAACGAACATCTCCAAAAACTCAGATCCACTAACGGTGATGAAGGGGACATTGGCTTCTCCGGCTGTGGCCTTAGCTAGCAGCGTCTTCCCAGTGCCTGGAGGACCAGTGAGAATGGCACCCTTCAGATATGAAAAAAGAAATTACATTTAATGAGAATTCCAGAAAAGTAAATTGTGTATCCGCAAATAATTACAAGATATAACTCTGTCTCTAAATCTTATTGATATATATTAAATATTACTTAAACATCTGAGCTATGGTAGAACATTTTTATATTAGTAAGAATAAAAAGATTATCAAAAATAATTTTGTTTCAAAAAATTTGGTAAGAACGTGAAATTTAAAATATTTCCTTTTTTTCCTAGGGCTGATTTTTAGACCTTTAGTCTAACAGTATGTAAAGGGTGACTTAGGCTAGGAATATACTAATAAATCTGCTAAGGTTTACTTAAATAATTTAAGAAGACACCAACACCACACTCCTGATTTATGTAATTCTTTTACTCTTTACAAGTAAAATTGATTTTTGAGCTCAAATAATTAATAAACCCAACTTCTGACTTCTACTTTCATGTACAAATCAGTACATTTTTAGCATGGTTGGACGTGCAACTTAAAACCTAACTGTGAATTTGTTTTTATTTCCACTGACTACCCACAAACAGTATCCTCTCTTATTTATAGACATACTACCACACTACCATATCCAAATACTGTGAGGAGGTAGATAATATGGTCAAATGATATTTTTTCTAGGCTTTGTAATAAAACCTTAAGGTATTTTTAAAATTTTGCTTATTTTCTTCTTTAAAAGTTTCACAAATGAAGTAGAAATCTAACGACCAATGATAAACTTAACTACAAAGAAAGACGTGTTTGCTCAAACAATACACTTTTTTTTTTTGAGACAGAGTTTCACTCTTGTCCAGGCTGGAGTGTAATGGCACGATCTCGGCTCACTGCAACCTCCACCTCCCAGGTTGAAGCGATTCTCCTGCCTCAGCCTCTTGAGCAGCTGGGATTACAGGTGCACACCACCATGCCCAGCTAGTTTTTTGTATTTTTAGTAGAGACAGGGATTCACCATGTTGGCCAGGCTGGTCTCGAACTCCTGACCTCAGGTGATCCACCCACCTCAGCCTCCCAAAGTGCTGGGATTACAGGAGTGAGCCACTGCGCCTGGCCCTACACAACTATTATATTAAGTTGTAGAGACAGCTAGGTGTAATGCAAATGGGTACTAAGTTATAAATTCATAAAATATGAATTTTATCTATAGAAGTAAGACATAAAAATCAAGGAAATAATTATTATCTTTCAAATGATTCCTTTAAAGTAAAATTTATTCATGGACTTTTAAAAGAATTATACCTTTTTATTCATTTACTTAATAGCTGATCCATTTCACAAATATGAAGTTAATGTTCCACGCCTAGCCCTAGGGGCACCAGGCCCTGTAGAGTACAGCCCACCACTAGCACAGTGGGCAAGAGCATATTTGCTGGAAAGGGGAAGGTGATGGTGAGTGCTGTGTCCTCTCCACTGGATCCTGTGCCGTGAACCTCAGCGCCAGCACAGGTGTCCTGTCCACATACATCCCTCGAAGGGACACTGGGTGACAGCAGAGTGTGACATTGTCAGTGAGCTACAGCGGGCCTACAGTTGCTGAGAGATAGGGCATCTAAATCAGATTGGAGGGAGAGGGAAGACAAATCAAGAAAATCTTCCAAGAGGAGGTAACACAGATATTTTCAGGAATACATACACTATACAAGACACATGCACACAGAACTGACCCAAAACGATCCTCGAGTTGGGCAGAGGCTAGCCTAGTAAGCTGAGAAAGAGGAAGGACAGAAGAACAGCTATCTATAATAAGTAATCAAACTTCACAGAATTATAACTTCAGAGATCAAGAAACACTTCGAAAAGTTAATCTAAAAGTTCATTTTACCTTTGGGATTTTTGCTCCTAGGTCTTGATACTGCTTTGGGTTTTTCAAGAAATTCACAAATTCCATGATCTCTAGCTTGGCCTCCTCACAGCCAGCCACATCTTTGAACTTCACATCAATTTCATCCTTTAAGACCTTGGCAGTGGTTTCTCCGACACTGAAGAGTCCGCCCATCCCTCGGCCTGTCCGGCCAATGCCAGCAGGCCCTCTTCTGATGGTGTAGAGCAAGAAGGCGATGATGAGCACCGTAGGCAGCATGCTCAGCAGAAAAGAGCTGGGGACACACAGTGCAACACGGGTTAGGACTGGCTGCTCACCTCCAGCTTTCGCATGTGGTGCAAGATATCAATATAAATATATACAGCTACACCAAGGTATACCTTCTGCACTTAATACAAAGGAAGGTAACTTGCAAGTGTTCTTCAAAGGCAACAGAATTCCCAAATAAGCTCCATGGCAACCAACTCTTTGAAATAAATGGAGCATCTGCCCAGACTTTAAGTGGGGTTACTAACATGGTCTTATTAAAGACAACCCCCAAAGAAGAAGTTCTGATGAGAGAAGAATCACCTAAAAATCCTGGAAAACTGTGAAATATAAACATACATGACAGTTCAAAGATGGGAATGGCACTCTTTGATACAAAGGGGTTCTTTATGCTAAAATCCTATCAAAGGTCAATGCATTGAATGTTAATACCCTAAACCACTGCTTAATCAAGATAAGTATAAATGTGTACGAAAGGAATGAATCAAAAATAAAAATAAAAATAAAGATAAAAAGCCAGGTGTGGTGGCTCACAACTGTAATCCCAGCACTTTGGGAGGCTGAGGCAGGTGGATTACCTGAAATCAGGAGTTCGAGACCAGCCTGGCCAACATGGTGAATCCCTGCCTCTACTAGAAATACAAAAATTAGCTGGGCATGGTGGTGGAAGCCTATAATCCCAGCTACTCTGGAGACT
The DNA here is from genome assembly GCF_029281585.2 of Gorilla gorilla gorilla. Taxonomy (NCBI): domain Eukaryota; kingdom Metazoa; phylum Chordata; class Mammalia; order Primates; family Hominidae; genus Gorilla; species Gorilla gorilla. The sequence goes on along the minus strand of NC_073241.2, from coordinate 37,907,865 downwards.
GAGGCAGGAGAATCGCGTGAAATGGGGTGGGGACAAAGGTTGCAGTGAGTCAAGATCATACGACTGCACTCCAGCCTGGGTGACAGAGCGAAACTCCATCTCAAAAAAAAAAAAGAAAATGAATGAGTCATGCAAAAACTAGTGAGTTACTAATAGTTTTTTTAAAATCTGGCCAAACTGAGAAAGGCCTGTTTGAGAATATAATGTGTAGCCCTGCACCCAGGGACAGAACACAGTGAACCACAGGCAGCACAGTCAACAGTCTACAAAATATTATCTTTGAGATTACCCATCACTTTCAGCAATGTAGACAACAGGCACCCGATTTTCTCCTTCTATGCCCAATTCCTGCTGTAAAGTTTCCAGATTCCGTTCAAAGGTGTCCACACTGCCAATATTAAACCAAACGTATTGCTATAAAAACAAAAAAACAAATATCCTAAGAATGTAGTGAAACTAAAAGGTTCAATTCACTAAACGGTTACACTTTTTAAGAATTTTCCAGAAATACTGAAAATTTATAAATTAAAGAAAAAACAATAATAAAAGACTGGCTTTAATAATGTGGTGATTAAATGTCACTCATTGAGAACACTTGGCAATTCTTGGCAAATAAGCATTTCTTTAGCAGCAATATCTCAGTGGCTCTAAAATTATAAACTCAAAAAACAGAATGAAAAACCTATTTGAAAACGTAATCCTTTTTAAAATAAATACGCATTATTTCCCTCTTCCTCTATTTCCTAGGTATTTTAGCTCCCTATTCCCAAATTTAAAACTACTGTGAAACAGGGATAAGAGCTAAAGTTTACTGGGCATGTACTAAGTACCAGGCATTGTTCTGGGCCCTTTAGATGCATTAGTTCATTCAATCCTGAGGACCATCCTAAGAAGCAGGTGCCATCACTGGGGGTGATGTTCAAAATCCGAACACCGCACCCCCACTGTGCAACTGGAACAGATGTGCCCTGCTGTGCCAGACACTCCCTCTTTATTCTCTAGAGCTGCAGAGACCCAGAGGGCCCAGCACAGGGACACCTCAGGGGCCAGGTCAAGGCTATTCTACCAACCAGCACATAATTATTTCCTATTGTACTCGTGTCTACTGACTGAATATGAGCCCTGACTCCTGTTCCCATTCTACAGATGACAAAACTTGCTCATGGTCACACACGAAATAAGAGGCTAGGATCTGAACCCAGACAGTCTGGCTCCTGAACCAGTGTCCTAACCACAATGTCACACTGCCTTTACACAACCATGAGGACACTGATTTTAACAGCTCACATTTATGGAGTTTACTAGCTAGAAGACCCCATTTCAAGCACTGTGCACGTATTAGCTCCATTTTATAGTACAAAAAAACTTTGTTTCTCCTCTAACCTGCAATCATCTTTTTTTAAAAAAGTATTTTTTAAATCAAAACAGTAAGTCTATGATATAAATATCATTAGAGAGGCTGGGCACAGTGGCCAGTAATCCCAGCACTTTGGGAAGCCCAGGTGGCAGATCACCTGAGGTGAGAAGTTTGAGACCAGCCTGGCCACCATGGTCTCAAACTGTCTCTACTAAAACTACAAAAATTAGCTAGGCATGGTGGCACCCACCTATAGGCCCAGCTACTTGGGAGGCATGAACCTGGGAGGCACAGGTTGCAGTGAGCCAAGACTGTGCCACTGCATTCCAGTCTGGGCAACAGAGTGAGACTCCATTTCAAAACAAAAAACAAGGCCGGGTGCAGTGGCTCACGCCTGTAATTCCAACATTCTGGGAGGCCAAGGCAGGTGGATCACAAGGTCAGGAGTTCAAGACGAGCCTGGTCAAGATGGTGAAACCCCATCTCTACTAAAAATACAAAAAATTAGCCAGGCATGGTGGCAGGCACCTGCAATCCCAGCTACTTGGGAGGCTGAGGCAGAGAACTTCTTGAACCTGGGAGGCGGAAGTTGCAGTGAGCCAAGATCGCGCCACTGCACTCCAGCTTGGGCGACAAAGTCAGACTCCGTCTCAAAAAACAAACAAAAAAACAAAACCTCATAGAGAGCAACAAGTCATCGCATATCCTTCCAACCAGTGTTACTGAGTGAGGAACATTACTTTGGTATTTCTCTCCAAGTATCTAAAAATAAAAGATGAAGAGTAAGTTTTATATTATATAACAACATAACAGTATTTGGTAAATTATTCACCAACAAAGATACAAAATTCACAAGGTTACAAAGCCCCAAAACCTGCCCAGAATAGATTAACCACAGAGGATGGAACATTCCCCAACTCAGCCCCTGCTATCAACTGGGCAATGGGCCAAACGCCTGGCTCCCATCACAGAAGCAGTGTGAACCCAGGACCAGCAGCATAGTGCCACCCAGCAGCATGTTAGAAATGCAGATTCTCAGAACACAATCTAAATAAGAACCTCTGCAGGGATGGGGTCCCAGGACTCAAGTTTTAATAGCTTTCTAGACAATTTTTATGCACACTAAAATTTGAAAACCACGACTGACTCACCCTATCTCATTTAAGCATTAAGCCCTTCTCTACTGTCACAGAGAAGGTAAGCCATCTACTAGTCAAGAGTAGAACTGATGTAAGGCTAAAGGCTGTGTGTGTGCAGCACTGCACAGTGATTAATACTGCTGCTCCATTCACAGCAAGACACTGAAAATCTGTTTCTGAAAGCTCACAACAAGAAGTCTTTAGTAAGCAGGTAATATACATTTGCTGTAAAAACTTGGGATATGCACATACAGAAAGCAAAGACATCCATAACCCCAACATTCAGACACAAACAACATCAGCATTTCAGGCCTGTCCCTCAAGACTGTATAATGCCACCTTTACAATCTTGAAATACAATTTTGAAAAGAAATCAATATAAACCTTAACTGTAATATAAAAGAGAAATACAAAGAAAGCACTTTATATACAGTGGTATGAATTTCAACACATAAATGCTTGTGCATGCCAACACTGGAAAACAAGTTCCCGCCAATGTCAAAATCACCCCTAGGGATGGCACTGCCCCCAAGGACAACTGCTCAGCTGGAAACAGAACAGGGAACAAGGATTCCCTGTTAACCCTGTGCCTGGCATGGGCCACTGGGCTATTTCTCATTTTTTGCTACGTATAGACAATGTGTGAGAGGACGTCCTTGCAGAGACATCCCACACACATCCCTACTTTCTCCCTAGGCTTCCCTCCTAGAAGCAGAGGGATGGGTGTGCGTGTGCTTCCCACAGTGCTGGAACACACGTTGCCTACCGGCCTCATGAGAAAGTGCCAACTTAATTCCCAGCACTAAAGTCTGAGGATAAAGCACGGTTATTAATAGGCATTACATCATTAGGTAGAGGGAATGGGAAATCAAGACAATTAAAATACCTTCCCAAACACAGGGCAACACCAGAGCCCTATGACTTTACAGACATTCTGCTATTTGCTGACATGCTATTAAACAGAGAGATATGGTCACCATCACTTCTAGTTGTCCTTAAATGTTGCCCTGTCCAGGCGGGATGGCTAGAAAATGGTTAAACACAATTATCCTAAGGGAGCCTGGCAAGTCCTGGGAGCCTCAGCTTCACCTCTCTCCCCTCCCCTCCAGAATTCCCTCAATGCATTCAGCTTGCTCTGGGGTCTCTGGAAGTATACTACAGACTGGTTGGAGAGGAAATACAAATTATTTTTAAAATAGGAAATCAAATGGAAATTAAAACAATATAATATCACAAAATGGTTGGGAGATGGTGGGGATGCTTTTAAACTAATTTGATAAAAGCTGTCTCAAAACATAGGCAATTGAGATTTTAATTTTTTTTCCTAATCAAATAACTACTTCTCAGTCTTGAAAAGTCACAGACTATTCTGGAATACTGAAAACTGGGATTTCACTCACTGTCTTCTAAATGTAGTCAAAATGATTATCAGAAACAAAACAAAACAATGACCCAATCCCTATATCAATAATCCATACACAACATTCCCATTTCCACTGATGTTAGTAAGATCACACCTGCCACACTGCCCAGTTCTGATATATCTGGTGTGTATAACTCCCAGAGTATGAGGCAGGTTTTCCTTTCAGCTTTAAATCTGAAAAAGTTAATTTACAACTAATTCACATCAATTAATAAAATGATTTACCCCATCAACAGGAGTTTTTCCTGGTGTAAAGGTCACTCGAACAAAACGCTTGTTGACGACTTCCAATCTGTCTACCTAGAATTTTAAAAATAAATTCACACATAAATTCACAGAAAATACTTGAGATACTCTTTTAACCTCATTTAAAATGCATATGATGTTTCAGCCATACAAGGAAAGAATAAAGAATCAGATAAAGATGCCCCCATGTTCCCCCCTATAATTCTGCGGAAGCTCCCAGGCACATCCCCTCCCAAAGGGGGCTATGCTCTCATTTAGGGGCTGCATTGCCCAAACCACATCCTTACACTTGCACTACACATGAAGGTAACCCTACACGATATGCACATTCCCTTCTGCCTGTTTTTAACTTTAAAAATGGTCTTGTTTTATATATAAGTATTCTTCTACAACTTTCTTTTTCCCTCCAACATTGCATTTGTGAGGTTTATGCAAGCTGACACTTCCGTGCTGCAGGGTATGCCATGCTATGACCACACCCAAGGTACTGATCCATCCTCCTGTTAACAGACAGCTAGGCTGTTACACATTTCTCACAAGCAATGCTGTTACGAACATTCCCATATCTACCTTTGTGGGCACATCTTAAAAAACTTCTCCAGGAAACACACCTGTAGACAGACACACTAAGGCTGTGTTGCAGGGTATATGTACCTTCGACTTTACTAGATATTGACAAATTGCTCTCCAAAATGGCTCCCCAATTCACACTGCCATGAGCAAAACATTATTATTGCTCTATAGGATATAGCCTATCGCTCTATAGGACATACCAACATTTGGTAGTATAAGACTTTTTAATTTTTGTCACTCTATAAATATAAAATAGTTTAAGCTTTTTTTTAAATTGAATCACCTAATTATATAGGATCCTTTTTTTATTTGTTTTTAGACAGGATTTCACTCAGGCTGGAGTGCAGTGGTGCAATCATAGCTCACTGCAGCCTCAACTTCTCTGGGCACAAGAGATCCTCCCACCTCAATGGCCACCACAAATGGCCAATTTTTTTACATTTCTTTGTAGAGATGGGGTCTCCCTACATTCCCCAGGCTGGTCTCGAACTCCTAGATTCAAGTGATCCTCCCACCTCAGCCTCCCAAAGTGCACAGATTACAGGTGTGAGCCACCATGGCCAGCCTACATAGGATTCTTAGTAACACTGTTAAACACCACATCCCAAGGACTGTAACTGGTTTAGGAGCATGAGCACTCTGGGATGTGCTTATTTCTAACTGCTTGCTCTGTCAGCAAGTCTGGAAGGCAAGAATGACAAACAAAAAGCAAAGGAGCTCCACAGCAATCCCAGAGGGGCTGGAATTGGGGAGCAACTGTTCTTAAAGGCAGTCTCTGTCAGAGAGGAATGACTGGCACTGCTCCACCCCACAGACACCTGCTGGGGAGACAGCAGACTAATGCCAAAGAGCCAGAGGCTCAGGAGGAGCTACAGCTATGGAGAAGCCACCTCGAGGACCTGCCATCCCAATCAGAAGGACGGCTGCAGCCCAGTCCACACACAATGACCACTGCTTCTGAGCAGCTTCTGAGTGGGAGTCCCCACTACATCTGAGAATTACACATATAAGATCCTCACTTTCATAAGATAAACATGTTTCAAAAATCCAACTAGATAAAAGGACTCTGGAAGATGGTGGCATAAGGAAGCACCAGGAACCCATCTCCCTACGCACAGGACAATGGTACAGGCAGGATCTGTGCGATGTAAGCATTTTGGAATTCTGGAGTCCACTGAAGGTTTGCAACTTCCAGGGGAAACATAAACTGAAGTTAATCTCAGTCAACTTCAGCTCTTAGCACAGTAGCAGCTGCTCATTTGAGTAGATAACCATTTCTTACGTCCTTACCTTCCTGTACAACCTTTAGAACGAATTCAAATTCTTTACACTACCTCAGTAAGTATTAATGTCGTCTTACTTTATCCATTTCGTGGATGAAAACCCAAGTATTAAGAGGTTAAGGGGTTTCCCCAAGGCTACACAGCAGGCCTAATTCTGGTGTCTATCACTATACTGCATCAATTCTATTTTTTTTTTTTTTTTGAGATGGAGTCTCGCTCTGTTGCCCAGGCTGGAATGCAGTGGTGCAATCTCGGCTCACTGCAAGCTCCGCCTCCCGGGTTCACGCCATTCTCCTGCCTCAGCCTCCCGAGTAGCTGGGACTACAGGCACGTGCCACCACACCCGGCTAATTTTTTATATTTTTTAGTAGATTCGGGGGTTTCACCATGTTAGCCAGGATGGTCTTGATCTCCTGACCTCGTGATTCACCCGCCTCGGCCTCCCAAAGTGCTGGGATTACAGGCGTGACCCACTACGCCCGGCCACTGCATCAATTCTAAGACACACATTTTTCATATCTTAACATCAGAAATGGAGATCCATTTTACAATTGATGGCATGTCATAATTTCATCAGCATCTTATTAGATTTGTCTTAGCAACTTATAAAATACCATGTGTCTTACAATCCATAGCATCTTAAATATGCTGAAATATGGTCTTACTTATTTCCCATTGGTTGTGGTGAATATAGTCACACATGGGCAAGCCCAGCAGACAGTAACAAAGGCTGCTCCGCAGACAGAGAAATGGCAGGGACCACGCACCCACCTGGCCCTCCCTTAGAGCACCATCTGCTCTGACAACACACGCTGATTAGCTGCCACGCCCACAGGTGACTAAACGTAGTAAAGACCCACAGAGGGCCCAAAGAGGCTGGCACACAACAGCACAAAGCAGGGGCAGACGCTGGCACATGACAGCACAGAGCAGGGGCAGAGGCTGGCACACGACTGCACAGAGCAGGGGCAGCTGAGGGCACGTGAGAAAAGGGCGCAAGCAGAGGACTGCCAAGACCATGGTCAGAAGCAGTGGTTCCAAAACCCAGTTCTGGGAGGTAGTGAAATAAAAGAATTTGGGGGTAAATGTGAGGACACCAGGTCAAAACACGAGTTCTCTCGTTGCAGTACTTCTCAGCATTAGAAAAATCTGAGTGAAAATAACAATTTTACAATGGACGAGCCAGGTTAACCTGCTGACTGTCACTTCTTTGGTCTAATCTGATGAATTTCACCTTTGAACCACAATAGCCACCAATCCCATAAAATACTTACTACTCCTTTTGAAAGATAGTTATTGACAAAGTCCTTCCAAGTGATTTCTCTCCCGGATCTCTTGAGCAGCAAGTAAAACATGACTCCACCCCAGAACAGAGCAGTCCAGAGGAAGAACATCCTGAAATCCTTGTCGTCCCACGGAATGTCACCCTGGGCAGAGAGGGAGACAGCTTCTGTGAAGAATGAAATTCCACAATACGATCTATGCTCTGTGAGACACAAATCCCTCCAACACTACACTAATGCCTCCCAACCTTCTCTGGGCCACCATCATAACCTCAAAATTCACACAATGTATAGCATCAAACCTTCTGAAACCTGGACCACCAGTGAGAATCATCTTTCTTGCCACCTCGTTTTCCACCGCCACCACCTCCTCCTCCAGAAGAGCGTGTGGTAGCAGCTGGCTTTGATTCTGTTTATAAACAAAGAGCACACATAGAAGAACGGCAAGGTTTTAGCTCTCTCAGCAATGTCTTCATGTATACGGTTTAATAAAAGACTCATTGCAGAATACACTGTGGCGACTGATCAGTTACTAAGTGAAGCACTATGAGAAAGAATACAAATACAAAGCTTACCAATCAGGGAGGCTCCCAAGGGCTATACTTCCATCATCTCATGAAATATGCACAATAACCCAATAACCCAAGAAATTATAGGACTGTTATACCCTTCACAGAGGGAGAAAGTATAGCTTAAGTAACTTGTTGGATGGGTGGCAGTGTTAGGGGACAGTGAATAAGTCACAGAGTTGGGATGCAAATTCCTGTCCCCACTCAAAGTTTAAAGTGTGTTCTGGCCACGCACGGTGGCTCATGCCTGTAATACCAGAATTTTGGGGGGCCAAAGCAGGAGAATCCCTTGAGCCCAGGAGTTCAAGACCAGACTGGGCAACAAAGCAAGACCCTGCCTCTGGCCTGGCGCGGTGGTTCACGCCTGTAATCCCAGCACTTTGGGAGGCCAAGGTGGGCGGATCACCTGAGGTCGGGAGTTTGAGACCAGCCTGATCAACATGGAGAAACCCTGTCTCTACTAAAAATACAAAATTAGCTGGGCATGGTGGTGCATGCCTGTAATCCCAGCTACTAGGGAGGCTGAGGCAGGAGAATCACTTGAACCTGGGAGGCAGAAGTTGTGGTGAGCCAAGATCACGCCATTGCACTCCAGCCTGGGCAACAAGCGTGAAACTCTGTCTCAAAAAAAATAAAAAAATAAAAAAATAAAATAAAAATTAGCCAGGCATCGTAGTGTGCACCTGTGGTCCCAGCTACACAGGAGGCTGAGGCAGGAGAATCACTTGAGTCCTAGAGTTTGAGCCTGTAGTGAGCTGTGATTGTACCACTGCACTCCAGCCTGGGCAACAGGAAGACCCTATCTCAAAAACAACAGCAACAACAAAACAAAACAAAAGTAAGTACTCCCTTTCCCACTCCCACAAAGTATACATTGTTAACACTTTCTTGTTCAGGAAAGCCCATGGTTTTGACAAATGGCTAAAAAAACACACCCACAGTTGGTATTCAGCTGGCATCTTTGCTTGGTAGGGAAATGTATGTAAGGAAAACTGTAAATCAGTCCTTGTTGTTGTTGTTTTAGAAGGAGTCTCACTCTGTCTCCCAGACTGGAGTACAATGGCATGATCTCAGCTCACTGCAACCTCTGCCTCCCAGGCTGGAGTACAATGGCATCATCTCAGCTCACTGCAACCTCTGCCTTCCAGGTTCAAGCGATTCTCATGCCTCAGCCTCCCGAGTAGCTGGGATTACAGGAGCACGCCACCATGTCCGGCTAATTTTTGTATTTTTAGTAGAGATGGGGTTTCACCATGTTGGCCAGCTGGTCTTCAACTCCTGACCTCACCTGATGCACCCGCTTCAGACTCCCAAAGTGCTGGGATTACAGGCGTTGAGCCACCGCACCCAGCCCGAACACACTTCTAATGTCTTCAGTGACCATGAAGCAACCCCTCTAGTGTAGCAGGATGGGAGGCTACAGGCACCTGGTCATCCTCAGTGGCTATGTAACATGACACATTCACCCCGCTATGCTGCATACGAGGGGCTTCTGCACCTCTGTCTCGAGTGGAGTCTGAGACAGGTATGATATGCACAAGCCTCAGCCCCCACAATGAGGCCCAGGACTGAAAAACACACAGTAAGCACACCACTAAAGCTGTGCAACACTCCAAACCACTCAGGGAGAAAGGAATGTCCACACAAAAGCATCCCAAAAGCTTGTATGGGTTATCATTACTGGGCCCCCACACCAAGACTCAAAGACCACCTAGCATGCATTGGGAGAACTGTAGGTACTGCTCCAACCTAGAGCCCCGGGGCTGTCACCAGCCCACACCAGCGCTTCTCCCTCCCCATGTCCCCTGCCTCTTACTCCTTTGCATTCTTTGGGCATGTATTTTTCTGTCCAACTAGATGACAAGTACATTTAAAAACATGGACTCCTCGAGGCCAGGTGCAGTGGTCACGCCTGTAATCCTAGCACTTTGGGAGGCAGAGGCAGGTGGATCACATGAGGTCAGGAGTTCAAGACCAGCTTGGCCAACATGGTGAAACCTCATCTCTTAAAAATTAGCTAGGCATGGGGGCGCATGCCTATAATCCCAGCTACTGTGGAGGCTGAGGCAGGAGAATCACTTGAACCCAAGAGGCAGAGGTTGCAGTGAGATCGTGCCGCTGCACTCCAGCCTGGGCGACAGAGACCCCTCCTCAAAAAAAAAAAAAAAAAAGAAACTGAATTACAGTTTTCTTTACATTTCCCTAAAAAGCAAGGATGGGCCGGGCATGGTGGCTCACGCCTGTAATCCCAGCACTTTGGGAGGCCGAGGCAGGCGGATCACGAGGTCAGGAGATGGAGACCATCCTGGCTAACACAGCGAAACCCCGTCTCTACTAAAAATACGAAAAAAAAATTAGCCAGGCGTGGTGGCAGGCGCCTTTAGTCCCAGCTACTCAGGAGGCTGAGGCAGGAGAATGGTGCGAACCCAAGAGGCGGAGCTTGCAGTGAGCTGAGATCACGCCACTGCACTCCAGCCTGGACGACAGAGCTAGACTCTGTCTCAAAAAAAAAAAAAAAAAAAGCAAGGAAGTCAGTCAAAATGGGCACAGGAGGCCCACTCAGTCCCCCAGCCACCGTGCTCTGAGAAAGTCTCTCCGAATCCCTAAGGTGAGGTAATGCTCTGAGGAGCAATTTTTAAAACACTGCCCTAAACACAATATGTATCAAATAAATTGCAAGTATTAGATTTCTAAGATTTTTCTCAATGTTTTAAATTATGTGCCAGATATCTACCAAATATGCTTAGTTTGACCAGACAATACCTCTAAGGTAGCCTTAAATTACTTCAATTTGCAAAATGACAGAAAAATATCAACAGAAAATTAAGGTGAAATGTAACATAAGGTCTCTAGAATTTTATATGTACTTGCAACCTACAGCTTCACAACTGACTTACTATAACTTTCTTTTTTTTTTTTTTGAGACAGGGTCTCTCTGTTGCCCAGGCTGGAGTGCAGTGGCACAATCACAGCTCACTGCTGGGCTCAGGTGATTCTCCCACCTCAGCCTCCCAGGTAGCTGGGACTACAGGTGTGCACCACCATGTCTAACTAATTTTTTGTATTTTTAGTAGGGACAGAGTTTCACCACATTGCCCAGGCTGGTCTCCACCTCCTGGGCTCAAGTGATCCACCCGCCTAGGCCTCCCAAAAGGCTGGGATTACAGGCGTGAGACACTGTGCCCGGCCTGATAACTCTTTTCTTTGTTCAGTGGAAACTACCACCATTATACATGAGGGGAAAACACAAAATTCAAATATAATATTGTCAAAAGGTACCTTTTTTCTCTCCCATAACTTCTTTAGGTTCACTAGCTTTTTTTCCATTTTTTCCATTAGGAAAGTATTTTTCAAATCCTGTTAGAAAAAGAAAAAAAATACTTATCTTCAAACTAGAATTCATCAGGTTTGTGTTCATTTTGTTTTCAAAGTAGCTGATGCATCACTGAAAAGCACAAGCTGGCCAGGCGCAATGGCTCATGCCTGTAATCCCAGCACTTTGGGAGGCTGAGGTGGGCAGATCACCTGAGGTCAGGAGTTCGAGACCAGCCTGCCCAACATGGCAAAACTCCGGATCTACTAAAAGTACAAAAAATTGGCTGGGTGTGGTGGCGGGTGCCTGTAATCCCAGCTACTCGGTAGGCTGAGGCAGGAGAATCGCTTGAACCCAGAAGGCGGAGGTTGCAGTGAGCCAAGATCACACCAGTGCACTCCAACCTGGGCGACAAGAGCCAAACTCAGTCTCCAAAAAAAAAAAAAAAAAAAAAAAGCACAAGCTAAAAGCACAACATTTCTTGTGTACAAGTACATCAAAGTCTAAATAATAGAGTTCACAACCCAGAAGTGTTAAAGGAAAAAGCCTCCTTTTTGCATATCAATTTCATTATCTACAAATGTGTTACATTTGAAGATGACATATCTTCATCGCTGTAATCAGACATAAGTTGAAGGCAGGGGAATGGGTTACAGAAGGAGACAAAAGACCCAACCTAAGAATGTAGAACACTACAGCCACACCTAAGCATTTACCTTTTGGGGGTCGAGAACAGAATCTTTGATAAGCAGCAATTACATCTGTCAAAAGAGAATTTCTGCTGGCCCTTGCTTGAGTTGTAACAAATTGGTAAAGCTGCAACATGACATAAAAATAAAACCATAGTTAAATCAAGATAAAAAATTTAAAAGAGCTTCATTACCTGGTCATAAAGTAGATGAAAGGTCTCTCTCTTCCACAGGTGGTTATGAAGTAACACAGAATGACTCCCCTAGTGAGGACTAGGATTACCTAGCACTAGGCCACTGATTCCAGCAAAAGAACCAGGAGACACACATTATTATCCAGAAAACAAGAATATTTCAAAATCAGACATAATGTAGAATTGCAGTCCAATTATAATTATGTGACAACACATTCACTTTGATGATGTTTGTTTAATTTGTAGCATTCAAAAGACAAACCCTGGCCAGGCGCAGTGGCTCACACCTGTAATCCCAGTACATTGGGAGGCCGAGGTGGGTGCATCACGAGGTCAGGAGTTCAAGACCAGCCTGGCCAAGATGGTGAAACCCTGTCTCTACTAAAAATACAAAAATTAGCCAGGCACAGTGGCAGGTGCCTGTAATCCTAGCTACTCGGGAGGCTGAGGCAGAAGCACTGCTTGAACCCAGGCGGCAGAGGTTGCAGTGAGCCGAGATCACGCCACTGCACTCCAGCCTGGGCGATGGAGTGAGACTCTGTCTCAAAAAAATAAAAATAAAATAATAGTTATAAAAATTACAAAACCAAATAAAACCACCTCACATCCACTATAATCAAAAAGACATACAAGTGTGGGTGAGGATGTAAGAAACTGGAGCCCTGTACACTGTGCTGGTGAGAATGTAAAATGGTGTAGCCACTTTGGAAAACAGTTTGACAGATCTCCAAAATGGTACCACATGACCATATGGGTCACCATATGACCCAGCAATGCCATCCCTACCCAAGGAAGCTGAAAACACATGTCCACGAAAAATATGCACACAAATGTTCACAGAAGCCTTATTCATAACAGTCAAAAAGTAGGAACAAGCCAAACATTCACCACCTGATGATGAACAGATAAATAAAATGTGGTATACCCATACAAGAGAATACCAGTCACTCAAACAAAGGAATGAAGTACTGACACGTGGATGAACTCTGAAAACATCATACTAAGTGAAAGAAGGCAGACACAATGGGTCACATATTATGATTCCATTTATACGAAATGTCTAGAATAGGCAAATCCACAGAGAGATAGATACATTAGTAGTTGCCTAGAGTTGGGGGAATGATTACAGAGAAATGCGAAATGATTACTAATGGTCACAGGGCTTCTTTTCGGAGTGCTGAAAATGTTCTGGAATTGGAGACAGTGATGATGGTTGCATAACTTTATGAATATGTTAAAAACCAATGAACTGTACATTTAAGATGAACAATGGTTTGTAAATTAAAATGTCAATAAAAAACAAATAAAACAGAATGAGATGATTTAACTTCAAATAAATACACAATTCTACACAGCAAAACAGGACAGGAACACCAACACTGTTTTTGTCTGAGTGCAATACTGGCCTGGGAGACTTTGGAGCTTATATTGTGTTACACCCTGCCCAACCACGGGAACACTTGGCCTATGAAATAACCACTGATAACAGATAAGAATGCAACATAAGAGTTTTTTTCCAGTGCCAAATCCATTAAGGGTGTAGATTAAAATGAAATGTTATTCAAGCTAGACAAGTCAACAACTCCAGGCCAGGTGCTGTCAAGCAGTAGGGTGTCCAAAGGGGAATCAGAACCAGTTCCCACCCCTAAGAAGCACAGAAACATAGGGAAGAAAATCATGGGACAAATCAGTTACACTATGGCATAACAATGTAACCAAACAAAAGCTCTGAGTACAGGGAACAGGAGTGGTGCAGAGGTAATATGAAGGGGTCTTTATATTGCCGCGTCTTAGTCTTAGTCCTTTCTGTTCCGCTATAACAGAGTGCCTGAAGCTGGGTAATTTACAAAGAAAGGTTTATTTAGCTCACAGTTCTGCAAGAGGGGAAGTATGAGAAACAGGGTGCTGGGCTTATGGTGAGGGTCACATGCTAGGTCAAATTATGGCAGGAGAAGGTGCTACATCAAAACATGGTGGGAGAAGGTCAACGGCAAAGCGGCCACATACCATGAGGGAGGAACTTCTACTTTATAATAACCTAAGGTCTCTGAAATTAAGCCAGTCCCACCACAGCTCACAGAACTCACTACCTCTAGAATGGCACCAAGACACTCATGAGAGCTCCACCCCCATGGCCCAAACACTTCCCACTGGGCCCCACCTCCCAATACCACCACGATGGGGAACAAATTTCAACATGAGTTTTGGTGAGGCCTAACTCAAACCATAGTACCATATAAAGCAAGTCTTTATATCACCATAAAGTTTAGTACAGAACAGGGCACTGTATACGCTCCATAAATATTGACTGAAAAGCCCTTTTTAGGCTCTATTTTCAAATTGTGTTGACATGGAATATCCCTAGCAATAATCCGTGACTGAATTAACACTGAGGTTGTGTTCTATGAAGAAATCATCAATGAAACTTCTTCTCCTCTGCATATCTAATCCAAGATCTGCATGTCTATCATTCAAAGAATAATGTAAGAGATACTAATTCACAAAATTTAAGTTGAGAGCACCGCATCTTGGAGAATTAGCCTTTACGTTTGACAACACGAGCACTTTTCAGTTGCTTTATCATCAGTCTTATTCCTCTGGGCATAACACCTGATAACTCATCTCTCAACACATCAGAATCTCTTCCTCACTGTGAAAGCAGTACTTCTGTCTCTGATCTTTAAGGGTAGCAGGAACATAAAGGAAAACCTGTCCTATCAGACTCCCTCACAGCACAGTAACGCCCAGGTGTCACTAGGCAAATCTTCAGAGAGTACCAAAGAGTATGTATCAGGACCGCGAACCCCCACACCCTCCGCAAATCAATCAGCTACAGCTGTCAGCACAGAGGACTTCCTTATATATCAGCATCTGAGTGATACTCACAGGGACAATAGTGTCACTCAAAAGGAAAGCCTTTGGGTAACACTTCTGACATAAAACTGCAAACTCACAACGCAGATCTCCACCTGGAACTGTACGTCTGAATCCAATATTCATGAGCAGCAAAAGAAAAGCAGTCAGGCCGGGCAAGGTGGCTCACGTCTGTAATCCTAGCACTTTGGGAGGCCAAATGGATTGCTTGAGGCCAGGAGTTTGAGACCAGCCTGGCCAACAAGGTGAAACACCATCTCTACTAAAAATACAAAATTTAGCCAGGCGTAGTGGCGGGCGCCTGTAATCCCAGCTACTCGGGAGGCTGAGGCAGGAGAATTGCTTGAACCCTGGAGGCGAAGGTTGCAGTGACCCAAAATCACACCACTGCACTCCAGTCTGGGCGACAGAGCGAGACCCTGTCTCAAAAAAAAAAAAAAAAAAGAAAAGGGATCAGAGCTTGGTAAAACAGGGAAATGGATACAGGAAACCGAAAAAGGACCTACCACACGGCAGCGTGGCGTGACCATAGCGAAGAAATTGATTTAAGACTGGCAAGGGAGCCTCAAAGAGTAAAAATCATGAATGCAGGCACTATTATTCCCCCTCCCCACCCCCGCCCTTTTTTTTTTTTTTAGGAGACAGGGTCCGTCACCCACGCTGGAGTATAGCAGTGCAATCAAAACTCACTGGAGCCTCAACCTCCCGCGCCAAGCAACCCGCCTTGGCCCCCCAAGTTGCTGGGACTATAGTCATAAGTCACTGAGCCCAGGTAAGAAAAAAAAAAAAAAAAACAATGTGTAGAGGCCAGGAGCTGTGGCTCAGGTCTGTAATTCCAACACTTTGAGAGGAGGAGGCAGGAGGATCGCCTGGGTCCTGGAGTTCCAGGCCAGCCTGGGCAACTGGGCAAGATGGTGAACCCTATCTTTTGGGACGGAGTCTCGCTCTGTCGCCCAGGCTAGAGTGCAGTGGCCCGCTCTCGGCTCACTGCCAGCTCCACCGCCCAGGTTCACACCATTCCCCTGCCTCAGTCTCCCGAGCAGCTGGGACTACAGGCGCCCGCCACCACGCCCGGCTAATTTTTTGTATTTTTAGTAGAGACGGGGTTTCACCGTGTTAGCCAGGATGATCTCGATTTTCTGACCTCGTGATCCGCCCGCCTGCTGGGATTACAGGCGTGAGCTACCGCGCCTGGCCTCTCCAGAAACTTTTTAAAAATCAACCACGGTGCTGTAGTCCCAGATACTCCGGAGGCTGAAGCGGGAGGATCGCTTGAGTTTGGGGCTACAGTGAGCTGTGTTTGCGCCGCTGCACTCCGGCCTGGGCGAAGAAGCAAAACCCCGTCTCTTAAAAAATAAAAATAAAAATAAAAATCGTAGATCGGAGGGTCTGCTACCCTACCCAAGCTGGTTTCCAACTCCTGGACTCAAGCGATTCTCCCGCCTCGGCCTCCCTAAGTGCTGGGATCGCAGGCGTGAGCCCCGGCACTAGCCTATCTCCCCTTACAGTGAAGACGTTGAGCCGACTACAAGGGCGCTGGGATAGCAGGAGGCCAAGCCAGGTTCCCGTGGCCGACCCGGGGACCTCAACCACCACCCGTACACCAGTGCAAGGCTGAGGAACCGTGTCACTTAAACAGTGAGAGCGACTATTCGACACGTGAACCTTTCATTGAGACCGATCACGGCCATGGTTCTGTCAACACGCTATCATTATATCAGAAACACGTATCAGGTCCCGTGTGTGTATCTAGAGGGATGGCTACCAACAGAGAAAGAGCCTCCTGCTGAGAGCAGGCCCTGATATGCAACGAACACAGAGTCCCTGCTCTGAAAAGGTGACATTCTTAATAATAATAGCTAATACTGCCAGTCCTGGAATGCCCGCAATGGCCCCATTCAACAGACGGGAACACGGAGACTCGGAGAGGTTAGGCAGCCCGACTCCAAAACCCGTCCTTGCGACTACATCGTGCTCGTGCTGCTGACTCAAAATTACAGACGCCTTCGTTCCGTGCTCCCGGGACACGAAAGCGGGGACAAGGACGGCCACCAAGCCAACATGACCTTCGAGGCTTCAACCGCCCCGGTGAAGCGCGAAAACCCGGCTCTACTGAAGCTGCGCGTTTTCAAAACTTGAATCCCACAGGCAGGGCTGAGCGCGAATCGGCGCTCCCGGGGCCGGCTGAGAGACAGCGCGGGGCACCCAGGCCCTCGGCAGGGACGGCCCGCGTGCGGCCGGAGGGCGGGGGCCAGTGACCTTGACGTCCGCTCTCCCGAGCCGGAAGTGGGCCCGAGGCAGGGTGGAGGGCGCCGGGCGCCCAGGTAGGACTCACCGTCCGGAGGCAAGGCTGCTCGCCCGGGCCCACGCCGCCAGGCACGAGGAGCTGCTGTAGGCCGCGGGGCCAGCAGCCGCCCCGGCCCCACAGCCGCAAACAGCGGTGCGCCATGGCCGCCGCCGTGGCCCTCTCGGCCCGGGACGCTGCGCAGGCGCGGGCAGGCGACGACTGGCGGCCTCGGGAAGCGGGCTCGGCTCGGGCAAAGGCCGCCAGGCAGCGCAACGCGCCCGCGGCTCACGGAGCAGCCCAAGCTCTCAACGCGGCGTCTCCTGCCGCCAGCCCCGCCCCGGCGCGCTGACGTCGGCGTCTCCTCTCCGAGGCCGGCCGCGACCTCTGCCAGTGCAGAAGACAGGACCAAATGGGAGGAGCATGAGGGCGGGACCGGAGGCGGGGGCCGACGGAGCAGCGTTGGGGGCGCGGCAGGAGGCGGGGCCGAGAAGGACCTTGGAGGGCAAGGGGGAGCTAGAGGCGGGGACCGGGCCGAGGGAGGACTCGGGAGGGCGAGCGAGAGCTGGGGGAGGGGCTGATGGCGCACGTGGGGGGCGTGGCTGGAGGTGGGGCCGAGGAAGGACTAGGAGGGCTAGCAGGAGCTGGAGGCGGGGCCGACGGAGGAGTGTGGGGGGCGTGGCTGGAGGCGGGGACTAAGGGGAGACGCGTGACTGGGATCCTGGGCTTCCGGGCCTGGGCAGCCGGGTCGGCCAGCCAGTAGGAGCGAGGGGGAAGTAGCGAAGGCCCCAGCGGCGGCAGATGGAAGGACCCTCCGAGCGCTAGCTGAGTCATGGGGTGGTGCTAGGCTCTGGAGACACCGAAGCACACATTCCTGACCCCTGGGAGGGCGATGCGAAGATTCACAAGCAGCAGGGAGTGTTGGGGCTGTGCCGTGCAGCCTGCGCTCTAGGAACCCTGTCGGGGAACTGGTTCTCGGAGAGCAAGTCGAGTCTTCCAGGTAGTGGAAACTACACATTGTTTCCTGTACCGTGACAGCGGAGGAAAAAAGGAGAGGTCTTTGAACTGAGGTGGGGGACTTGGGGGTTTTTCTGAGACGGGCTCTCGCTCTGTCGCCCAGGCTGGCGACGCTGGACCTCAGGCAAAGGACAGTAATCCTTGAGAGACAGGAGACAAACCAGGTGAGTCCTGTGATTACCCCAGTGGCAGTAAAACGATAACAAAAAGATATACCAGATACACCATCATACCATGCTCACACAAAAGAAAACTGAGTAGACAAATAGATTTTAGGACAAGGAAATTCCAAACAAAATTAATTGCAGGGAAAAGAATATCACTAAGGATGAAGAGGATCGGGTTTCTTTTCCAGAGACAGGGTCTCAGTCTGTCACTTAGGCTGGAATGCCATGATGCAATCGTAGCTCACTGCAGCCTCCAACTCCTGGGCTCAAGGGATCCTCCTGCCTCAGCCTCCCAAGTAGCTGGGACCAGACATTCTCGACCACACTCGACTTTTTTGATTTTGTGTAGAGTTAAAGTCTCACTTTGTTGCCCAGGCTAGTCTCAAACTCCTGGCTTTAAGCAATCCTCCTGACTCAGCCTCCCAAAGTGCTGGGATTACAGATGTGAGCCACCCACATCTGGCCAAGAGAATTATTATTATTATTATTATTATTATTATTATTATTATTATAAAGGGGTCAGTTCATCAATAGGACATAACAACCCTAAACATCTTTGTTCCCATTAACAGAAGCTTAAAATACATGGAGCAAAGACTGACAGAACCACAACTTCCAATTATATTTGGAGATTTCAAATCCTTCTTTTGATAATTGACAGAACAATTAGACAGGAAAATAGTAAGTATATAGAAGACTTAAACACAACCAACTAAATCAAATAGACATTTATAGAAAACTACTCATAACAACAGAATACACATTATTTTCAAGTTTTCACAGAGCACTTATCAAAATAAACCATATTGTAGGCCATAAAAATATTAAGAGGAGTCAAGTCATATAAAACATATTTTCTATCCACAACGAAATTAAATTAGAAATCTGTATCAGAAATAGGCTGAGGTGAGAGGATCACTTGAGCCCAAGAGTTCCAGACAAGCCTGGGCAAAACAAAGACCTCGGCTTCAAAAAAGAAAAAAACTAGACAGAGAAAATGAAGTAAAACCAAAGAAGAGAAAGAAGATAAAAGTAAAAATCAATAAAATTAAAAACTAAAAGACATAGAGAAATGAATGAAATCAAAGGGTGTTCTTTGAGAAGATCAATAGTCAGACCAATCAGGAAAAAAGAAAATGACACAAATTGGCCCAGCACGGTGGCTCATGCCTGTAATCCCAACACTTTGGGAGGCCAAGGCAGGCAGATCACCTGAAGTCAGGAGTTTGAGACCAGCCTGGCCAACATGGTGAAACCCCATCTCTACTAAAAATACAAAATTAGCTGGACATGGTGGTGCACACCTGTAATCCCAGCTACTTGGGAAGCTGAGGCAGGAGATTCCCTTGAACCTGGGAGGCAGAGGTTGCAGTGATCCGAGGTTGCACCATTGCACTCCAGACTGGGCAAAAAGAGTGAAACTCCACAAAAAAAAAAAAAAAGAGAGAGAGAAAAAGAAAGAGAAAGAAAGAACAGACAGACAAGCAAGCAGGCCAAAAAAAGAAAAAGAAGGAAGGAAGGAAGGAAAGACAGAATGAGAGAAAGAAAGAAAGGAGAGAGAGAGAAAGAAAGAGAAAGAAAGTAAGAAAGAGAGAGAGAGGCCGGGCAAGGTGGCTCACGCCTGTAATCCCAGCACTTTGGGAGACTGAGGTGGGCGGATCAGGAGTTCAGGAGTTCGATACCAGCCTGGCCAATATGGTGAAACCCCGTCTCTACTAAAAATACAAAAATTAGCTGGGTGTGGTGGCATGCGCCTGTAGTCCCAGGTACTCAGGAGGCTGAGGCAGAAGCAGAACAATCGCTTGAACCCAGGAGACGGAGGTTGCAGTGAGCCGAGATTGTGTCACTGCACTCCAGCCTGGGTGACAGAGCGAGATTCCATCTCAAAAAAAAAAAAAAGGAACAAAGAAACCCCATCTCTACTAAAAAAAAAAAAATACAAAAATTAGCCGGGCATGGTGGCAAGCACCTGTAGTCCCAGCTATTCGGGAGGCTGAGATAGGAGAATAACTTGAACCTGGGAGTCAGAGATTGCAGTGAGCCAAGATCGCGCCACTGCACTCTAGCCTGGAATGCGAGACTCCATCTCAAAAAAAAAAAAAAAAAAAAGACACAAATTACCAATACCAAGAATAAGAAAGTTGACATGACTTCACATTCTACATATATTAAAATGAAAATAGAATATACGCCAATGAATTTGAACAATGAACTATACAAATTCCTTGTGAAATACAAGTTACCAAAGCTCACTTTTAAGATAACACAAAAAGTCCTACATCTATTAAATAAATTGAGTTTGTAGTTAAAAACGTTTCCATGGGTCGGGCGTGGTGGCTCACGCCTGTAATCCCAGTGCTTTGGGAGGCCAAGGCGGGCCGATCACCAGAGGTCAGGAGTTCAAGACCAGCCTGACCAACATGGAGAAAACCCGTCTCTACTAAAAATACAAAATTAGCCGGCCGTGGTGGCACACGCCTGTAATCCCAGCTACTTGGGAGGCTGAGGCAGGAGAATCGTTTGAACCCAGGAGGCAGAGGTTGTGGTGAGCGGAGTTAGCACCATTGCACTCAGCCTGGGCAACAAGAGCAAAACTCCATCTCAAAAAAACAAAAACAAAACAAAACCTTTCCATGAAGGAGACCCCAGGCCCGGAAGGCTTAACTAAGAAATTCTACCAAACATTTAAGGAAGAAATAATACCAATTCTAAAGAAGTTCTTCCAGAAAATTAACATGGGGAAATACTTCTCAATTCTTTCTATGAGGCCATTACCCTAATATTAAAACCAGACAAAGACATTACTGAAAAACAAACTACAAAACAAAACACTATAAGCCTATATCTTCCATGAATATAGATGCAACAATTCTCAACAAAATATTAGCAAATCAAATCAAACAATGTATAAAAAGAGCTATATACCACAACCAGTGGGATTTATCCCAGATATGAAAGGCTTGTTCCACATCAGAAAATCAATGAATGTAATCCATCAAATCAATAGGCTAAAGAAGAAAAATTGCATTATCAATAGATGCAAAAAAAAACAGCATTTAACAAACTCCAACACCCATGCATCATTAAAACTCTGTGTAAACTAACGAATAGAGGGGAACTTACTCAACTGGATAAATAATTTTTACCAAAAAACCCACAGGTAAGATGGTACTTAGGGATAAGAAAGTAGAAGCACGCCTGTAATCCCAGCACTTCAGGGGGCCGAGCTGGCAGATCACCTGAGGTCAGGAGTTCAAGACCAGCCTGACCAACATGGAGAAACCCCATCTCTACTAAAAATACAAAATTAGCCGGGCATGGTGGCGCATGCGTATAATCCCAGCTACTCGGGAGGCTGAGGCAGCAGAATCACTTGAACCCTGGAGCCGGAGGTTGCAGTGAGCCAAGATTGCACCATTGCACTCCAGCCTAAGCAATAAGAGTGAAACTCCATCTCTAAAAAAAAAACAAAAATTATATATACATATATATATATATATATATATATATATATATATACACACACACACACATTCATATATATACTTTTTTTTAGAGACAGGGTCTCCCTCTGTTACCCAGGCTGTAGTACAGCGGCACAATCACAGCTCACTGCAGCCTTAAACTCCTGGGCTCAAGCAGTCCTCCTCCCTGAGCCTCCCAAGTAGCTAAGACTATAGGTCCATGCCACCACACTCAACTAATTTTTAAATTTTTTGTAGAGTCAGGGTCTCACTATGTTGCCTAGGCTGGTCTCAAACTCCTGGTCTCAAGCAGCCTACTGCTTCAGCCTTCCAAAGCACTGGAATAACAGGTATGAACCACAGCACCCAGCCTATATATAAAGATATATTGTATACAATATATAGAGATATAAATATATTTATATATTTCTTTTTATGTATTTATTTAAAATAGGTTTATATATAATTTTATATGTAAATAAATATAAATATAGTTTACATATATTTATATGGATATATAAAATAATTTTATATAAGCATATACATTTTTATATATTTTACATATATAATGTTTATAAATATAAACAAATTGTACATATATGTTTATAAGTATAAACATATTTTTGTACATATTCTGTATATTTATATATTTAACATATATTCGTGTTTATAAATATATATCATATATATGCATCATATTACTTCTGTTCTCCAGAAAACCATGACTAACACAAAGACATACAAAAAACAAGTAGCAAATGTTACAAGTCCTTCTTATCTCCAATTACTTTAGGGCTGGGCCCAATAGCTCATGCCTATAATCCCAGCACTTTGGGAGGCTGAGGCAGGTGGATCACTTGGGTCCAGGAGTTAAAGACCAGGCTGGGCAACATGGCAAAACCCTATCTTTACAAAAAATACAAAAATAAGGCAGGCATGGTGGCACATGCCTATAGTCCCAGCTACTTGGGAGACTAAGGCAGAAGGATCATTTGAGCCCAGGATGAGGAGGTTGCAGTGAACTGAGATCACACCACTGCACTCCAGCCTGGGCAACAGAGTGAAACCCTGTCTCAAAAAAATAAATAAATAAATAAATAATTACTTTAAGTGTAAGTGGATTAAACTCTCCATTCGAAAGGTAGAGACTGGCAAAATGATTAAAAAAAAAAAAAAACATGATTCAGCTATATGCTGTCTACAGGAGACCCAGTTTATATCCAAAGACACAAATGGGTTAAAAATAAAGGATGGAAAAAGATATTCTATGCAAATAGTAATTAAAAGAGAGCTAAGAGGCGGGGCGCAGTGGCTCACGCCTGTAATCCCTGGGAGGCCAAGGCTGGCGGATCACAAGGTCAGGAGATCAAAACCATCTTGGCTAACATGGTGAAACCCTGTCTCTACTAAAAAATACAAAAAACTAGCTGGTTGTGGTGGCGGGCGCCTGTAGTCCCAGCTACTTGGGAGGCTGAGGCAGGAGAATGGTGTGAACCCGGGAGGCGGAGCTTGCAGTGAGCAGAGATCACAACACTGCCCTCCAGCCTGGGTGACAGAGTGAGACTCCTTCTCAAAAAAAAAGAGAGAGATAGGATGACTATACTAATATCAAATAAAAACACATTAAGATAAAAACTCTTGGCTGGGTGCAGTGGCTCACACCTGTAATCTCAGCACTTTGGGAAGCCAGGGCAGGCAGATTACCTGAGGTCAGGAGTTCGAGACCAGCTTGACCAACATGGTGAAACCTCGTCTCTACTAAAAATGCAAAAATTAATTGGGCATGTTGGCACACACCTGTAATCCCAGCTACTCATGAGGCTGAGGCAGGAGAATTGCTTGAACCCAGGAGGCAGAGGTTGCAGTCAGCCCGGATCGCGCCACTGCACTCCAGCCTGGGCGAGAGAGAGAGACTCGGTCTCAAAAAAAAAAAAAAAAGATAAAAACTCTTATAAGAGACAAGGAAGGACATAATATACTGACAAAAGGATCAATTCATCAAGAAGATATAACAATTTTAAACATATGCACACCATTCAACAGAGCCCCCAAAATATATGAAGCAAATATTGATAGAATTGAAGGTAGAAATAGATGGTTCTACAATAATAGCTGGAAACTTCAATACACTACTTTTAATAATGGATATAACATTTACACAGAAGATCATTGGGAAATGGAGGACTCAAACAATACTCTGTGTGTGTGTGTGTGTGTGTGTGTGTGTGTGTGTGTGTGTGCGCGTTGTGGTTTTTTTTTTTTTTTTTTTGAGATGGAGTTTTGCTCTTGTTGCCCAGGCTGGAGGGCAATGGCATGATCTCGGCTCACCGCAACCTCTGCCTCCCGGGTTCAAGCGATTCTCCTGACTCAGCCTCCCGAGTAGCTGGGATTACAGGCATGTACCACCATGCCCAGCTAATTTTGTATTTTTAGTAGAGACGGGGTTTCTCCATGTTAGTCAGGCTGGTCTTGAACTCCCGACCTCAGGTGATCCACCTGCCTCAGCCTCCCAAAGTGCTGGGGTTACAGGCGTGAGCCACTGCAACCGGCCATGTTGTGTTTTTAAGTCAGGATCTTGCTCTGTCATCCAGACTGGAATGCAGTGGCACAATCACAGCTCACTGCAACTTTGACCTCCTGGGCTCAAGTAATCCTCCTGCCTCAGCCTCCCAAAGTGCTGAGATTATAGATGTGAGCCACCATACCCAGCTAAACAATACTATAGCTCACGCCTGTAATCCCAGCACTTTCAGAGGCTGAGGCAGGCAGATCACTTGAGTTCAGGAGTTCAAAACCAGCCTGGCCAACATGGTGAAACCTTGTCTCTACTAAAAATACAAAAATTAGCCAGGCATGGTGGCGCATGCCTGTAGTCCCAGTTACTTGAGAGGCTGAGGCAGAAGGATTGCTTGAGCCCAGGAGGAAACGGCTGTAGTGAGCGGAGAGCATGCAACTGCACTCCAGCCTGAGCAAAGGGAGTGAAACCCTGTCTCAAAAAAAATAAAATAAAATAAACCATAAACCAATCAGACCTACAAGACATATATGCAGAGCTCCTCCCAACAACAACAGAATACACATTCTTCTCAAGTGCACAGGAAACATTCTCCGGGATAGACCATATGATAGGCCACAAAACAAGTCTCAATAAATTTAAAAAGACTGAAATCATGCAAACTATCTTCTCTGACCACACTGGAATGAAGTTAAAAATCAGTAACAAGAGGAAAACTGGAAAACTCACAAATATGTGGCTATGAAACAACACACCCTCAAATAGCCAATGACTGAAAGAAGAAATCACAAGGAAAATTAGAGAATACTGCGAGACAAAGGAGAATAAAAACACAGTATGCTGAAACTTATGGATGCAGTGAAGGCAGTTCTCAAACAGAAATTTATAGCTGTAAATAGCTACATTTTAAAAAGAAGAAAGATCTCAAATCAATAACTTTACACCTTGAGGGAACAGAAAAAGAACGAACTAAACTCAAAGCTGGATGAAGAAAAAAATAATAAAGATTAGAGCAGAGATAAATAAAATAGAAAAGAGGAAAAGCAATCGAGAAAATTAACAAAAACGAGTTGGTTCTTAAATAGATAAATAGGCCGGGCCCGGTGGCTCACATCTGTAATGCCAGCACTTTGGGAAGCCGGGGCAGGCAGATCACGAGGTCAGGAGTTTGAGACCAGCCTGATCAATATGATGAAACCCTGTCTCTACTAAAAATACAAAAATTAGCCTAGCCGGGCATGGTGGCACGCACCTGTAATCCGAGCTACTCAGGAGGCTGAGGCAGGAGAATCTCTTGAACCCAGTAGGTGGAGGTTGCAATGAGCCAAGATGTCACTATTGCACTCCAGCCTGGGTGACAGAGCAAGACTCCATCTAAAAAAAAAAAAAGATCATGTCTAGCTATATTGCCCAGGCCAGAGTGCAGTGATATGACCATAGCTTACACAAGCCTTAAACTCCCAGGTTCCAGTGATCCTCCTGCCTCAGCCTCCCAAGTAGCTGGGACTATAGGCATTTGCCACCATGCCCAGCTCTAATCCTTTTTCTGTAAAAGGTCAATAGTAGTTACCCCACTTTTATTTCTGATTTTAGATATTTGCAACTTCGCCCTGTTTTCTTTGTCAGTCTAGTTAAAGATTTGTCAACTTTGGCCGAGTGCGGTGGCTCATGCCTGTAATTCCAGTACTTTGGGAGGCCAAGGCAGGTGGATCACGAGGTCAGGAAATTGAGACCACCCTGGCTAACACAGTGAAACCCTGTATCTACTAAAAATACAAAAAAATTAGCCGGGCGTGGTGGCGGGCGCCTGTAGTCCCAGCTACTTGGGAGGCTGAGGCAGGAGAATGGCGTGAACCCGGGAGGCGGAGCTCGCAGTGAGCTGAGATCGCACCACCACACTCCAGCCTGGGCGACAGAACGAGACTCCATCTCAATAAATAAATAAATAAATAAGTTTTGTCAATTTTATTTATCTTTTTTTTTTTGAGACGGAGTCTTGCTGCTCTGTCACCCAGGCTGGAGTGCAGTGGCACAATCTCAGCTCACTGCAACCTCTGCCTCCTGGATTCAAGCCATTCTCCTGACTCAGCCTGTAATCCCAGCACTTTGGGAATCCGAGGCGGGCTGATCACGATGTCAGGAGTTCGAGACCGGCCTGGCCAATATGGTGAAACCCCGTCTCTACTAAAAAAATATAAAAATTAGTTGGGCATGGTGGTGCACACCTGTAGTCCCAGCTACTTGGGAGGCTGAAACAGGAGAATCTCTTGAACCTGGGAGGTGGAGGTTGCAGTGAGCAGAGATCATGCCACTGCACACTCTAGCCTGGGCAACAGAGTGAGACTTCATCTTAAAAAAAGAAATTTAAGAAGACTTAAATAAGTGAAAGGATATTGCGTGTTAGTGGATTGGAAAACAATATTGTTAAGATAGCAAAACTGCCCAAAGCCATCTACAGATTCAATGCAGTCACAACTCTAAGTGCCTGCCTGCTTGCTTGTTTTCTTTATCTTTCTTTCTTTCTTTTCTTTCTTCCTTCCTTCCTTCCATCCATCCTTCTTTCCTTTCTTTTTCTTTTTGCAGACATGAAAATGCCAATCTTCAAATTCATATGGAATTGCAAAGGGCCCCAAATACAACCTTGAAAAAGAATACAGTTGTAGGATTCATACTTCTCATTTACAAAACTTCATACAATCAAAACTGTAGGTATTGGCATAAGGACAGACATATAGACGTACAGAATATAATTAAGAATCCAGAAGTAAACTCATACATGTCAACTAATTTTTGACAAGGATGCAAAGTTCATCTAATAGAGAAAGAATAGTCTTTTCAACAAATGGTTCTGGGAGAACTGAATGCAAAAGAATGAGTTGGAGCCCTACCCCTCACACCATATAGGAAATTAGATTGATTTATTTACTTATTTATTTAGAGACAAAGTCTTACTCTGTCACTCAGACTGGAATGTAGTAGTGTGATCATAGCTCACTGCAGCCTCAACCTTTGGGCTGAAGTGATCCTCCCACCTCAACCTCCAAAGTAGCTGGGACTACAGGTGCACACCACTACACCTGGCTAGTTTTTTAAATTTTTTGCAGAAATAGGGTGTCACTATGTTGCTTACACTGGTCTCAAACTCCTGGCCTCAAGCAACCCTCCTACCTCATTCTCTCAAAGAGCTGGGATTATAGGTATGAGCCCCTGCACCCAGCCAAATTGTATATTTAGGTGGTTTAAATGACAAATTTATATTGTAAATTTTTAGCACAATAAAAAAAAAATGCTTCAATTAAAAAAAAAGAAAAGAGGTCAGGTGCGGTGGCTCATGCCTGTAGTCCCAGCATTTTAGGAGACCAAGGCGGGTGGATTGCTTGAGGCAGGAGTTCAAGATCAACCTGGTCAACATGGCAAAACTCCATCTCTACTAAAAATACAAAAATTAGCCAGGCATGGTGGCGCACATCTGTAGTCCCAGCTACTTGGGAGGCTGAGGCACAAGAATCACTTGAACCTGGGAGACAGAGGTTGAAGTGAGCCAAGATCACGCCACTACACTCTAGCCTCGGCCACGGAGTGAGACTCTGTCTCAAAAAAAACGCCTGTAATCCCAGCACTTTGGGAGGCCGAGGTGGGCGGATCACGAGGTCAGGAGATCGAGACCACGGTGAAACCCCGTTTCTACTAAAAATACAAAAAATTAGCCAGGCGCAGTGGCAGGCGCCTGTAGTCCCAGCTACTCGGGAGGCTGAGGCAGGAGAATGGCATGAACCCAGAAGACGGAGCTTGCAGTGAGCCGAGATCGTGCCACTGCACTCCAGCGACAGAGCAAGACTCCGTCTCAAAAAAAAAAAAAACAAAAAGAAAAGAAAAGAAAACATGAATGAATCTTGAAAATAGTATGCTACACAAAAAGGCCACATAGTGTGTGAATCAATTTACATAAAATGTCCAACTAGGCAGATCTATAGAGACGGAAGCAGATAGTGGCTATATAGGGTTGATGGAGGGAGGGGAGGGATTGGGAAGGGTGCTAGCTAAGGGTTTCAGGTTTCTTTCCAAGGTGATCAAAATGTCCTAAGATCAATTGTGGTGATGGTTGTACCGCTTTTGAATGACCTAAAACCATTAATTTCAACATTTTAAATAGATGAACTATATGGTATATAAATGATATCTCATTGAAGCTATTTTTTTAATGGGCAAAGGACTTGAATAGACATGTCCTCAAAGAAGATATACAAATGGCCAACCAGCACATAGAGAGAGGCTCAACATCATTAGCTGTCAATGAAAGACAAATCAAAACCACGAGATTCCACTTCACACTCTAGGAGGGCTGCAATCAAAAATACTATAGATAGTACAAAATAATATAGATGTATACATAATAAAGATAACAAGTATTATCAAGAGTGTGGAGAAATTGGAACCCTCACGCTAGTAGGTCTATGGAAAACTGTCAATTTTCATAGGTTAAACATAGTCATATGACTCAGCATGTCCACTCCTGGGCATCTTCCCAAGATAATTGAAAGGATATATCCACACAGAAACCTGTACATGTGTTCATAACATAGGTACATATGCTGTGTTCATAGCAGCATTATTCATGATAGCCAAAAACCAGAAAAGGCCTAAATATGTATCAACTGAATGGATAAAATGAAATCTGGTGTATTATTACAATGGATTATTATTCAGCCATAAAATGAAGACCTGATACATGATATAGCATGGATAAACCTTGGAAACAAAGAAATCAGACATGAAAGACCACATATTATAAGACTGCATTTATACATATGAAATATGCTGAACAGGCAAATCCATGGAGACAGAAGACAGTGATTAGGGATTGCCAGGGACTGGGGGGATGGTTGATAGAGTGTGCAAGACTAATGAAGGTGGCTGCCTACAGCAGGCAGGATGGTGTGGACTGTCTGAGCTTCTCGGTGTGTGCTTTTTCACAGTGTTTACCTTATTGAACCATGTGAAAATATTACCTATTCAAATAAAATATAATACAATCTAAGACTATTAAAGGATGTTATTTTTTTCAATGCTGAGTGAGATTACAAGTACTTTTGAAAAAATAATTTTATGACTATGTATATTTTCCAAATATCCTATAATAAATGTATAATAGTTTTACGAGCAAGAAAATGTAAAACGTTGAAATATAAAAGGTTCAGGATAAGGATGGGGCCAGGTGCAGTGGATTATAGAATCCCAGCACTTTGAGAAGACAAGTGGGGAGGATGGCCTGAGGCCAGGAGTTTGAGACCAGCCTGGGCAACACAGTGAGATCCCCGTCTGTACAAAAAAATTTAAAAATTAGGCCAGGTGCAGTGGCTCATGCCTGTAATCCCAGCACTTTGGGAAGCTGAGGTGGGCGGATCACTTGAGGTCAGGAGTTCAAGACCAGCCTGGCCAACATGAGGAAACCCCATCCCTACTAAAAATACAAAAATTTGCCAGGCATGGTGGCACGCACCTGTAATCCCAGCTACTCTGGAGGCTGAGGCAGGAGAATCGCTTGAACCCGGGAGGGGGCAGTTTGCAGTAAGCCGAGATCAAGCTACTGCACTCCAGCCTGGGAGACACAGTGAGACTCTGTCTAAAAAAAAGAAAAAAAAAAAAACCGCCAAGCGCGGTGGCCCATGCCTGTAATCCCAGCACTTTGGGAGGCTGAGGCGGGTGGATCACAAGGTCAGGAGTTCAAGACCAGCCTGGCCAAGATGATGAAATCTGGCCTCTACTAAAAATACAAAAATTAGCCACGCATGGCCAGGCGCGGTGGCTCACGCCTGTAATCGCAGCACTTTGAGAGGCCAAGGCGGGTGGATCACGAGGTCAGGAGATCGAGACCATCCTGGCTGACATAGTGAAACCCTGTATCTACTAAAAATACAAAAACTTAGCCGGGCGTGGTGGCGGGTGCCTGTAGTCCCAGCCACTCTGGAGGCTGAGGCAGGAGAATGGCATGAACTCGGGAGGCAGAGCTTGCAGTGAGCCGAGATCGCGCCACTGCACTCCAGCCTGGGTGACAGAGTGAGACTCCATCTCAAAAAAAAAAAAATTAAAAATTAAAAATTAGCTTGGTGTAGTTCAAGCTACTCAGGAGGCTGAGGCAGGAGGATTGCCTGAGCCCAGAATTCAAGGCTGCAGTGACCTATGATCACACCATTGCACTCCAGCCTAGGTGACAGAACAAGACTCTGTCTTTCAAAATAAAAAAAAGTTCAGTATAAATTTTTTTTTCATCAGTGTGGACAGAAACAAAGTTACAAAATGAAAAGTAAAAGTATCTTCATTTCTCATGTTCACATCTTAAAGGTAACTTTCTTTCTTTCTTTCTTTCTTTTTTTTTGAGACAGAGTCTCACTCTGTTGCCCAGGCTGGAGTGCAGTGGCCTGATATCGGCTTACTGCAAGCTTTGCCTCCCAGATTTCAAGCTATTCTCCTGCCTCGGCCTCCCAAGTAGCTGGAATTACAGGCGCTCGCCACCATGCCTGGCTAATTTTTTTGTATTTTTAGTAGAGACGGGGTTTCACTGTGTTAGCCAGGATGGTTTCGATCTCCTGACCTCGTGATCCACCCACCTCAGCCTCCCAAAGTGCTGGGATTACAGGCGCGAGCCACCGCTCCTGGACTTTTTTTTTTTTTGACACAGTCTCACTCTGTCGCCCAGGCTGGAGTGCAGTGGCTGATCTCGGCTTACTGCAAGCTTTGCCTCCCAGATTTCAAGCTATTCTCCTGCCTTGGCCTCCCGAGTAGCTGGGATTACAGGCACCTGCCACCATGCCCGGCTAATTTTTGTATTTTTAGTGTTTCACTATGTTGGCCAGGCTGGTCTCTAACTCTTGACCTCAGGTGATCCACCTGCCTTGGCCTCCCAAAGTGCTGGGATTATAGGCATGAGCCACGGTGCCCGGCCTTTAAAGGTAAATTTCTAGGTAGTTTTTTCTGTGTGTGTGTGTCCATACATTTTATATGTATTTGCAAGCATATAAAACTAATTTTTAGGCCAGGTATGGTGGCTGATGCCTGTAATCCCAGCACTTTGGAAATCGAAGGCTGGTGAATTACTTGAGGCCAGGAGTTTGAGACCAGCCTGGCCAACATGGTAAAACCCAGCCTCTACTAAAAATACAAAAAATTAGCCGGGCGTGGTAGCATGCGCTTGTAGTCCCAGCTACAAGGGAAGCTGAGGCCTGAGAACCGCTTCAACCCGGGAAGCAGAGGTTGCGGTTAGCCAAGATGGTGCCACTGCACTCCAGCCTGGGTGACAGAGTAAAGACTCTGTCTCAAAACAAACAAACAAACAAAAAAAACTTATTTTTACATGAATGAACGTGTACTTTATGCATCTTGATTTTTTCTTTTGTTTAACATATATTTTTGTATGTTAATAACATATAGTTCCCCCAAGGCATTAATAAGCTCTATTGTATTCTCTTGTAAAGCTTTAATAGTTTTCTCACCAAGCGTCATTTAGACTACTTCTCATTTCTTTTTATTTCAGAAGCCACCGTGAGCTTTTTTTTTTGAGACAGGGTCTTTCTCTGTCACCCAGACTGGAGTGCAGTGGCATGATCATAGCTCACTGTAGCCTTGAACGCCCAGGCTCAAGCCTCAACTTTCCAAATAGCTGTGACTACAGGCCTGCCCCACCACAGCTGGCTAATATTTTTAAAATTTTTGTAACGTTGGAGTTTCACTGTACTGCTGAGGCTGGTCTTGAACTCCTGGCTTCAAGTGATCCTCCCATCCTGGCCTCCTAAAGTGCTGGGATTACAGGCATGAGCCCACGCACCCAGCCAATTATTCTTATTGGTACATGCATATATACACATGTGCCAGCGTCCATTCAGAGGATGGTTTCCTAGTAGAGAGATTGCCTGGTAAACATTATTTTTTAGAAAATAATTTGTGTTTTGTGGCTAGGGCTTGGGCTCACTCACCCAGAGTTGTGCTGCATATGGTTCCCCACTAGGCGTCAGGAGAGCCCTATAAATCTCTAGACAACGCCGTGCATTTCCAGAAAAACTTCAAATGTGTTCACAAGGCTGGTCTGGATTTTTCAAAAAATAATTTTTCTATTGTTCATAGTTCATCTCCACGAACAACCTAATGCTGTGTTTTCTATAAAGTGAAGCTCACATAATCTTTTCCAGTGGTGGTCTTGGTTTTTGCTACTGTTCCTGGCAATGGGCCTCAGGTAAAGGAATAGAAAAGACACAATGCCCAGTTGCTATTTTCCAGATGATAATGAGTAAAACCATGAATGATGTCACTGATGCCAGGGTGCTACCAATGCACGTTTCATGAATGACAACTGCAGAACATTTAGAAGATTCTTTATCACCCTTTTACTAGGTAGTGATCAAATATTTTTCTAAAAGAGTTGACCACAATAGTATACTCAAATCATAAAGTTTCTAGATTTTTCCCAGTTGTATCTTCTTGTAAAAAAATGTGATGATTGCTTTGGTACACCAAACTCCTTGTCATAAACCATCTTTTGAGTACAGTACCGCAATCCCAGAAGGCATTATGTGAGAAGGCATTTGAAAGCTGAAAAGGAAATGGTTTGTTAGGAACCTAGTGAGAAGCTCTGTAAGCTAGATTGGATAGAATTAAAGTACCCAGAAATAGAAGTAAGGAGGAGAACATAAGATGTGTATTGAAAAGACTTACTAAAGCAATTTTTTTTCTTTTTTTTTTTTTGAGATGGAGTTTTTTGAGACAGAGTTTCGGTCTCGGCTCACTGCAACCTCCGCCTCCTGGGTTCAAATGATTCTCCTGCCTCAGCCTCCCAAGTAGCTGGGATTACAGGCGCCCACCACCACGCTCGGCTAATTTTTTGTATTTTTATTAGAGACAGGGTTTCACCATGTTGGCCAGGCTGCTCTCGAACTCCTGACCTCAGGTGATCCACACGCCTCAGCCTCCCAAAGTGCTGGGATTACAGGCGTGAGCCACCACATCTGGCCTTACTTCAGCAATTCTATGTAGGTGTTGAAAAGAGGAAACATACCACAGAAAGTAAAAGGGATGTGCTCCGTTTTTTCAGAGACAGAGTCTCACTTGTTGGCCAGGCTGCAGTGCAGTGGTGTGATCATAGCTCACCGTAACCTTGAACTCCTGGGCTGAAGTGATCCTCCCACCTCAGACTCCTGAGTATCTGGGACAACATGCTCACAGCACCACACCGAGCTAATTGTTCTATTTAAAACAATTTTTTTTTTTTTTTTTGGCCAGGCGCAGTGGCTCACGCCTGTAACCCCAGCACTTTGGGAGGCCAAGGTGGGAGGATCGCCTGAGGTCAAGAGATTGAGACCATCCTGGCCAACATGGTGAAACCCTGTCTCTACTTTAAAAATACAAGAATTAGCTGGTCGTGGTAACAGGCACCTATAGTCCCATCTACTCAGGAGGCTGAGGCAGGAGAATTGCTTGAACCCAGGAGGCAGAGGTTGCAGTGAGCTGAGATCACACCTCTGCATTCCAGCCTGGTGACAGAGTGAGACTTCGTCTCAAAAAAAAAAAAAAGCAATTTTTTTTTTTTTTTTTTTTTAGAAATGAGGTCTGGCTATGCTGTCCAAGCTGGTCTCAAACTCCTGGCCTCAGGCTATTCTCCTCCCTCAGCTTCCTGAAGCACTATGATTATAGGGATGAGCCACCATGCCTGTCCTGCTCTGTTTTAATAATATACTGGTACATCTTGTCCATTTGAGTCTCAAGATGGTTTTGAATTTAGTAAGAGAACATGTCCTTGGATTCCAGCAATATTCTATAAGTTCTTAGAATAGCTAGGTGCTGGCAGGTAGCTAGGCACTAGTAGGTAGCTACTTCTGCAACTTGCTCTGACAACGTGGCAGGTCGAAGTCTCTGTAAATAAGATCTTTACTACCATTGTATTTGAGGATCAGCGAAACATTACAGCCTTAGTTTTGTTATAGTCCTGGGGTAATAGATGAGGCAATTATCCACGACAAATTGGAAAGAAACATCCCCTCAGAATCTTCTTACCTATTGGGAGAATGGTTTTCTCTCTAAGTTAAAACAAACTTTCTGATACAGTAGTTTTCAAACTTATTTATTTTTAGCAGCAGTCTTTGGTAAAAATGAAAATTTGACATGGACTTTCAATGTATAGAATCTGAATATATACAAACGAAAAGTAGGACTACTGCTTGAAAAACTCCTCAGTTTACCCCCGAGCTGGTCAATAAGGTCATAGGGCTTCCCGGACACGGCTTGAAACACACTAGACTAGACGGCTGTGTCAGTAATTACACTAGACGGAGCCCCCGCTGCCCCATGGCCAAGCCACTCCCAGTTTACAACCCCCTAGGAGTCACCCTTGACTCACTGAACAAGCAATGTTCAAGTGACTACTGTTTACCACCACCTGGGTTAGACCCTGGGTACACAGAGATGAAGGAGGCTCAGGTCTCATCCTTGAGGAGCTCAGAGTCCATGCAGAACTACTTTCTAAACTTTAGGGAGCATTGTAATTGCCTGGGCTGCTTATTAATATGTATTATTTCTGGTTTTCACCCCAGAAATGCCCCTTCAAAAGGTAAGGGGTGGAGCCTAGAAAGTTGCATCTTTAATAAGCATTAATCTAGTGGGAGAAACACAAACATAAACAAGTGCAGTAATGAGGAACCAATGTGCTGGGTGTGAACGGAGGCAGCGGGAGGATTGCAGGATGACGGAGGGGCGTGAGAGGCACCCAGGCGGGCATTATGAGGCCTAGAGGGCATGCCAGCATAGGGAGCCCCAAGGGGCAAGTCCCAACTGCCTAGCTGTTAAAGTCTTCCAGAGGAGTGAGCCACAGCCAGGGCTGAAGGGGCCGCACAGTAGGGCTGGTCATACAACAGCAACCTGAGAGGAGCTCGCTCATATCGTGCACTGCCTCGCATCACTGTGCTAAGGACTTCACACTTATTCTCATTTCATTCTCACAAGTCCCACCACATAGTGCTACTAATATTCCCACTTCATGAATGATGTTGACATTTAGCAAGATTAAGTGACTTGCAGAAGGGGAACCAGGACTGGAGCCCAGGTTTGTTCCTTTCCAAACCCATGTCTTCAACTATTAAATCCTATTTCATCTTTTTTTTTTTTTTTTTTTTTGAGATGGAGTCTCGCTCTGTTGCCAGGCTGGAGTGCAGTGGCGTGGTCTCAGCTCACTGCAACCTCTGCCTCCTGGGTTCAAGCGATTCTCCTGCCTCAGCCTCCCAAGTAGCTGGGATTACAGGCACGTGCCACCACACCCGGCTAATTTTTTTGTATTTTTAGTAGAGATGGGGTTTCCCCATGTTGGTCAGGCTGGTCTTGAACTCCTGACCTCGTGATCTGCCTGCCTCGGCTTCCCAAAGTGCTGGGATTATAGGCATGAGCCACAGCGCCAGACCTTTTTTTTTTTTTTTTTTTTGAGACAGTCTTGCTCTGTCACCCAGGCTGGAGTGCAATGGCATGATCTCAGCTCACTGCAGTCTCAGCCTCCCAGGTTCAAGCAATTCTCCTGCCTCAGCCTCCCAAGTGGCTGGGACTGCAGACATGTCCCACCATGCCCAGCTAATTTTTGTATTTTTAGTAGAGACAGGGTTTCGCCATATTGGCCAGACTGGTCTTGAACTCCTGACCTCAGGCAATCCACCCTCCTTGGCCTCCAAAAGTGCTGGGATTACAGGCATGAGCCACTGCGCCCAGCCCCTATTGCCTCTTAAAGGATGTAGACAAGGGAATGGACCAAAACAATCTGTAAGAGGTAAATTCCAGAGGACTTGATGATTGGTTGGCTGTAAGGAGTGAGCAGTCATTCCCTATTCTCCAGCCTGGGGTGCCTGAGTGATGCCACTGACCTGAACAGTGCCTCCTGGAAGAGGAGCGTGCTGAGGAAGGAAGGCTCTGGTAGCTGCCTAGGGAATGGCCTGCAGGTAGCTGGATGTGTGGGAATGAAGGTTGGGTAGAAATCTGATATAGAGATGTTGGTTTGGGAATCAGTGGAAACTGTGAAACTCAATGAGTTCACTCAGAGAGAGAGGTATGGAGTGGGAAGAACAGAAGAATGGAGGAGGAGTAGAGGGTGCAAAGGAGGCAGCAAAAGGGAGTGTCATGGAAGCCAAGGGAGTGGAGTTTCGGCAAGAGTCACCTGAGTTCAAGTGACGTAGAGAGGTCCAGAAAGATGAGGGCTGAACAGTATCCACTGGATTGGCACGTTTGATGGTTGACGACCTTAAGGAGACAAGTTTCAGGAGCCCATTACAGCACGTCGCAGAAGAACTAAGTAGGAACAACAGCAAGCTGGAGAGAGCAAGCATGGACCATTCTTTTGAATGGCTTGAATGAGAAGTGAGGGCAAAAATTGCAGGACATGACAGGGAGTGGAGCAGCCTGGAAGACAGACTCCCAGTGCTTCTCTGCACGGGTTGGCATTTGCCACCATAAACTGCTAGGATGGCGAGAGTAATCCATCCTTTGCCTTGTGAAAATGGGTTTTTGCAACCAGGCAGATGACTGTGGTTCTCAAGGCAAAGAAATGGAGAAGAGGCATGGCAGCAAGGGACGAATTTTTCTTCAGAATTCTCCATTTCCTGGAAGTCTTCATTCCTAGTTCCCACACCTGCTGGTGACAAGACACAGTCCTGATTTCCCTGCCTGAGAGGCTCAGCCGGGGACCTCAGGAACAGCTGCATCCTGGTGTCCTTCCGCCAGCCAACAGGTGGCCACCTGCCCTTCTGGGTGGCATCTTTCCAGTTCTACAGAAACTATAAAACTGCAACAACAACAAAGGGACTGCTGGGCGTCGCTGAGTCAGACCCGTGTGTCACCTGGCTGCCCGCACCCCCATGCCTGCCTGCGAGGGCCTTTCTGGCCTGCTGTCCAGAGCGCATGCGCCGCCCTGCTGCGACCTCTCCGCAAGGGCTGCGGGGTGGGCCAGGTGCGTCTCTGCTGGAGCGCTCTTCTAAAAAAGGGCATGGCTCCACTTACTATTTACTTAAAAACAATGCATCTTTTTCTGTTGGAGTGGTGGGCGATTGGGGATTGCTCCTTTGTTTCCCACAAACAGAAGCAAGGGCCGAGAGGGGGAATTCTCTTTCTTTTTTCTTTTTTTTTTTTTTGAGACGGAGTCTCGCTCTGTCGCCCAGGCTGGAGTGCAGTGGCGCGATCTCTGCTCACTGCAAGCTCCGCCTCCCGGGTTCACGCCATTCTCCTGCCTCAGCCTCCCGAGTAGCTGGGACTACAGGCGCCCACCACCACGCCCGGCTAATTTTTTGTATTTTTAGTAGAGATGGGGTTTCTCCGTGTTAGCCAGGATGGTCTCGATCTCCTGACCTCGTGATCCACTTGCCTCGGCCTCCCAAAGTGCTGGGATTACAGGCGTGAGCCACCGCGCCCAGCCTCTTTATTATTTATTTTATTTTTTTTAAGTCAAAAAGACTTGGCCATATTTATAATCAAGGGTGGGATGCAGGGTGGAAGAAACCGAAATTTGAGTAGAGAAGACTTGCAGAGCAGATTCCCCCGCCACCCCGGGCCCCACGGAGAGTTGGGGAGGTAGGCGTCATCTGAGGACAGAGGGCAGTGTGGGGAGCTTGGTCTGGGTCCAGATCGTGACAGCATCTCCTGCAGATGGGATATTTGCCCTGTGTCTGACACTGTGTCAGTACTCACTACCACCTGTGGGCCGTCCAAGGCCATGAATGAGGGGTGACCCAGTGTGGGCCCCAGCAGCCGCACTCCAGAGCCTGTGCCCTTAACCAGCACAAACCAACATACAGCTCCACCGTATGTAACCAAAGGGCCCAAAGGCAATAGAGATCACACTTCTTGGATTAATTTTCTCTACGTGGCAAGCAGCAAAGTCATCAACCCAGAGAGAGAGGGAACGC
This sequence comes from Gorilla gorilla gorilla, assembly GCF_029281585.2. Taxonomy (NCBI): domain Eukaryota; kingdom Metazoa; phylum Chordata; class Mammalia; order Primates; family Hominidae; genus Gorilla; species Gorilla gorilla. The sequence goes on along the minus strand of NC_073241.2, from coordinate 37,869,556 downwards.
GAACTGACAAGGAGGTGCGGGGAGCATGGTCAGGGTTGGGGGAGGGTGATGACCAAGGATGAATGTATTACCCTTAGGGACCTGGATAAAACAAGATACCTGGAATGTCTTCTTTGACAATCGGTAAGATCCTGCCCTTTCTCCAGTAGCACAGAGTCATTTCGGCTCCTACCAGAGAGGGCCGACTGCAGCACGGAGGGACAGAATGGAGGGACCGGAGGCGGGAGCAGCTCAGATTAGCCCTGATGAGGTGCAGGACAGGTAGGACGGGCAGGACAGGAGGGCCGGGAGTAGGAGCTAATGGAGTGTTTGGGGGCTGGCGGTGGCTATGAGGTTGAAGAGCAGGTGCCACCTGAGTGAGGTGGCAAAGAGGGAAGGACTGGAGGCTGTGCTCAGAGGATGGGGGACCAGTGAGGGCTTAAAGATACATATACATTCAGATGGGATTCAACAATGCATACATTTATAATAAAAAACCACGACCGAGGCTAAGGAGGGTCGCTGGTGGGCTGAGTTGCTCTAGACTGAATGTTTGTGTTCCCCAAATTCATATGTCGAAGCCTAATTCCCAGTGTGGTGGTATTCGGAGGTGGGGCCTTTAGGAGGGGATCAGGTCGTGAGGGTGGAGCCTTATGAACAGGATGACTGCCCTTATAAAAGGGACCCCAGGGAGCTCCCTAACCCCTTCTGCCACGTGAGAACGCAGCAAGAAAACACCATCTAAGAACCAGGAAGCCGGCCCTCACCAAACACCAAATCCACCAGGGCCTTGATCTCCCCCACCTCCAGCACTCTGAGAAATGATTGATGTTTAAACGCATTTATGCCTGAAGTTGCAATTTTTTGAATTTTTGCAATCAGACCTTGGCAATAACTTTGAGCAGTAGGATATAAATAGCTCCCACATGCTTAGCGTTCTGATAATGGAACACTAGGCATAAATGGGTTTAAGCTGCCCAGTTTGCGGGATTTTGTTGTGGCAGCCAGGGCAGCCTACGAGGGAGTGGCTGTGTCCTTGAGAACTGTTTCTTTACTCTCTCTTTCTTTCTTCCTTCCTTCCTTTCTTTCTTCTCTTTTCTCTTTCTTCTTTCTTTTTTTCTTTCTTTCTTGCTTTTGTTAAATTTCTTTGTCTCCTTCTTTCTTCTTTCTTTCTTTCTTTCTTTTTTTTTTTTTTTTTTTTTTTTTTTTGATGGACTCTCACTCTGTCACCCAGACTGGAGTGCACTAGGGCAATCTCGGCTCACTGCAACCTCTGACTCTTGGGTTCAAGTGATTCTCCTGCCTCAGCCTCCCAAGTAGCTGGGATTACAGGTGCCTGCCACCACTCCTGGCTAAATGTTTGTATTTTTAGTAGAGATGGGGTTTCGCCATGTTGCCCAGGTTGGTCTCAAACTCCCGGCCCCAGGTAATCCACCCACCTCAGCCTCCCAAAGTGCTGGGATTACACGCATAAGCCATCATGCCTGGCTTTACATTTTCTTTCTTGCTGGTGATTTTTACCCTGCTGCTGGCATTGAGATGGCCACACCAGTTCCAGAAGCTAAACAATGGAGAAGACTTGCTCTTTGGACCAAGGGTCTTTTTCCTGGCAGCCTCTCAGCAGTCACCCTCATGTCTCCCAGGCTTGTGCTGGGTCACATGAAGGCTCCTAAGTGAACCTCAGACCCTCAGACCACAAGGCAGCCTTGCAGCAAGCAGGGTGGCTTCCCTAAGGCACTGAGTTTGAGGTAGGTACACCACAAAGTCAAGGTTCTGTTAGGAAGGAAGAAGGTCCTTATAGTGGGATACTGGCGTTTGAGATTTTTGAGGTGAAAGAGTTCAAAATGTGAGCAAGAGGCCAGGCACAGTGGCTCACGCCTGTAATTCCAGCACTTTGGGAGGCCAAGGTGAGCAGATCACCTGAGGTCAGGAGTTCAAGACCATCCTGGCCAACATGGTGAAACTCCATCTCTACTAAAAATATAAAAATTAGCTGTGAGTGGTGGTGGGCACCTATAATCCCGGCTACTCGGGAGGCTGAGGCAGAGAATCACTTGAACCTGGGAGGTGGAGGTTGCAGTGAGCCAAGATCTTGCCACTGCACTCCAGCCTGGGTGACAGAGTGAGGCTCCATCTCAAAAAAAAAAAAAAAAAAAAAAAAAGACAGGAAGGCCCAGGGACCACAGGCCTCTGGGTGGGTCATCCATGGGGATATTGACATCACCCAGAATTATGGCACAAGGTGGCAGGGGCATGGAGAGGGACACAGCAAGCCAACCTGCCAGACCCCATAAGTGGAGGGGTGCTGGAGAGGAGCAGGTGACAGACAAAGAGGAAAGGGGGGTGGGGTGTGCTTCTTTTCCTTCTCCCTGAACCCCATTGACTATAAGCACCTACTGCTTCATCCTACTGCTCTGGGCAGGTGCCCATGTCTCTCCTATCTAGAGCAACAGCTTCTTGCCTGGCCTCCCTGCCTATCCATGCTCCCTCTACTCCCTGGTTTCCAAACTTCACTGCATTCCGGAATCCTCAGGGAGCTTCTCAAAACCTAATGCCCAGGCCACACTGTAGTCCAGTTGAAGGAAAGTCCCTACGGCTGCTTCCAAGCATCAGCACTTGCCAGAACTCCTCGGGTTATCCATTATCATGCAGCCCAGGTTGGAACAACACCTCTGCCTGTCCCCACACTGCCCGTTCTCTTCTCAAAAGCCAGGTGGAAGTGGTACAGTTCTTTTAGAATTTGTTTAGCAGGTCTTCTTGTTTTTACTGGAAAATCCTCCAAAGGAAAAAACAATAAAAAGGCAGTAGGAGCAGGTCATTCCTATTCATTCAAAAAACAGTTGTCTGGCTAGCACCGTGGCTCTCACCTGTAGTCCCAGCACTTTGGGAGGCCAAGGCAGGAGAACTGCTTGAGCCCAGGAGTTCAAGACCAGCCTGGGCAACATAGCGAGACCCTGTCTCTACACTATATTTTGTTTTTATTAGCTGGGCATAGTGCCTGTGGTCCCAGCTACTTGGGAGGCTGAGAAGGGAGGATCACTTGAGGCCTGGAGGTTGAGGCTGCAGTGAGCTATGATCACACCACTGCACTCCAGCCTGGGTGACAGAGTGAGACCCAGTCTTTTTTTTTTTTTTTTTTTGAGACAGAGTCTTGCTCTGTCGCCCAGGCTGGAGTGCAGTGGCATAATCTTGGCTCACTGCAACCTCCGCCTCCTGGGTTCAAGCAATTCTCGTGCCTCAGTCTCCCAAGTAGCTGAGATTACAGGCACGCACCACCACACCCAACTAATTTTTGTATTTTTGGTAGGAGACGGGGTTTCACCATGTTGGCCAGGCTGGTCTCGAACTCCTGACCTCAAGTGATCCCCCCCTCCTCGGCCTCCCAAAGTGCTGGGATTATAGGCATGAGCCACCACACCCGGCTGACCCTGCCTCTTAAAGAGAGAAAAAAGGCCAGGCACGGTGGCTCACGCCTGTAATGCCAGGCCAAGGAGGGCAGATCACGAGGTCAGGAGTTCGAGACCAGCCTAGCCAATATGGTGAAACCCGTCTCTACTAAAAATACAAAAATTAGCCTGGTGTGGTGGTGTGTGCCTGTAATCCCAGCTACTCAGGAGGCTGAGGCAAGAGAATCGCTTGAACCCGGGAGGCGGAGGTTGCAGTGACACGAGATCACGCCATTGCACTCCAGCCTGGGCAACAGAGTGAGACTCCGTCTCAAAAAAAAAAAAAAAAGAAAGAAAGAAAGAAAGAAAAAAAAAAGTTGTCAAGTCCCTAATATTTTCCAGGTACTGGGAATACAAAGATAATAAATACATGAGGGTCCCCCACAACAAAGTCAAACAAAGACACTTCCTCAGGGGACATAAGTATACACAGCACTGTGATAAGTGCTATGGCAGAGGACAGCTCCACGGCATCCAGTAGTCACCTCTAAACCCGAGGTGGGGAGGAGGCTAGAAGCCTTCCCAGAAAGGAAGCCCTTTCCGGCTTCGCCGTCTTCATCTCCACTTGACTTTGGCCTCCCAGAGACGGCCAAGCCTACTTCCTGGACCTAGCTTGAGTTAAACGGTTTTGCCTCACAAATCTCAAATTCTAAAACCTGTCTGAGCTCACCATGAATTATAAAGCCTTTTGTAATTCATGTGACAACTTGTGCCATGAGCTGTGTCTCCCGTCTCCCTTTCTGGACTCAATTCTTGCCATTTGCCATGGGACCCTACAGTCCAGCCTCCAGCTTCTGGGCCTTGTGTATTCTGCTTTCCTCCCAGGAGGATGCCTCCAGGACCAGCACAGAGCAGGGCTCTCTGGGTGGAGGAAACTGTACCAGTGCCTGGGATGAAGAAGGTGAGGGCGTGTGCAGGAATCACCATAGCTCAGGTAGGCTGAGGCCAGTGCCCCTAGGACGGGGAGGGGTCTCCTTTAGTGTCAGCGTCTCCCGGAGAGCTGGTCAAACCACGAGTTCCCGGGCCCCACCCCAGAGGTGCTGCATCCTGGGTGTGAGGCGGGGCCTGAGAGTTTACCTTTCCAACACGCTCCTGTGCGATGCAGCTGGCTCTGGACCATGGGAGGTGACACAGAGTGAGGAACAGGGAGAGACAAGAATAGAAGGTGGACTTAAAAAAAGATATATCTGTCAGCATAGGACTTTAGGATGAACTTTATTTATTTATCGTGTACCTACTATGCTTCTGACTCTGGAAACAGCAAGAAGAAAAATAACATAGTTCTTGATCTCAGAATAATTTTAGGTCTGGTGCCGTGGCTCATAACTGTAATTCCATATAATGACAGCACTTTTGGAGGCTGAGGTAGGAGGATTGTTTGAAGCCAGGAATTTGAGACCAGCCTCAGCAACTAAGCAAGACTCTGTCTCTACAAAAAAAGAAGAAGGAGGAGGAGGAGGAGGAGCAGGAGGAGGAAGAGGAGGAGGAGAAAAAGAAGAAAGAAGAAGAAAAAGAAAGAAGAAAGAAAAAAGAGTCAGGCGTGGTGGCACACCCCTGTAGTCCCAGCTACTCAGGACAAGAGGCTGAAGCGGGAAGGATCCTTTGAGCCCAGGAGTTCAAGGGTGCGGTGAGCTATGATCACACTACTTCACTTCTGGCCTGCCTGGACCACAGAGAGAGATATAATTTTTTTAAAAAAGAGAAATTTTTTTAGCCCAGTGGGAGAAGCAGAGAAATACGCAGATGATTTTAACACACTGTGGTGAGTCTGAGGGAGGTGCATCCGGGTGGATGTGTAACTGCAGAGGGGAAGCTGCAGAGGAGTGACCACATCTGCCCCAGGGCTTGGACGCCCAGTGGAATTCCAATAGCAGGGTGTGAAGTAGATTTGAGGGTGAGGCTGGATGCTGTGGCTCACGCCTGTAATCCCAGCACTTTGGGAGGCCAACGCTGGTGGATCACCTGAGGTCAGGAGTTCAAGACCAGCCTGGCCAACATGAAATACTAAAAATACAAAAATTAGCCGGGCATGGTGGCTGGTGGTGGGTGCCTGTAATCCCATCTACTTGGAAGGCTGAGGCAGGAGAATTTCTTGAACCTGGGAGGCAGGGGTTGCAGTGAGTTGAGATCGCGTCACTGCAGTCAGCCTGGGCGACAAGAGTGAGACTCTATCTCAAAAAAAAAAAAAAAGATTTGAAGGTGAGGGTGGGGGGGAAGAGGCAGAGAACATTGAGACTGTGCTGTAATAGTCCAGGGATTGAAGTCTGTTCTCATTTCATTACAGTTTTCCGTCTGTCCAGCTCCACCACTACATAGTGTCTTTATTCCGAGGAGCTACCTGATTTGGGACTCAGTCTTCCTAGAAGGCAAAAAGAGAAGACCTGGATGCTCCACGTGGTCCAGACATGAGCGAGTAAACCGAGCTGTCGCCACACCGCACAATCTCCTCAGCCTCCTGCTCAATGTGCTTTCATTGGAAATGCTTATTGTAAATGATGACACTTTTTTAAAACCAAAATTCAATTAAATTCAATACATATTTATTGGGCACATGCTTCATTTAAGTTCCTGGTTTACAAAGATCCATTCCTACCCCTGAGGATGTCATAATCTGTGGGAGACATAAATAGAAACAGCTGAGAATGATCATGTAAAATCCACACATAGCCTCTTGCACACATATCCCAGAAAGGAAAGGACAAAACTTTAAATGCATCCATGCCTTTGGTTTTGGAAATGTTACGGATTTTGAGAGTATCAAATGCAGTACATTCTCCTATTATTGAGAGTTAGGTAACTCAGACAATCTTCTACAGAGATATGAAAAGATAGATTGAAAAAATAAGTCTCCAGTTTATTTGGAGTTTGCTGTTTAGGAAAAAATGCAATGTAAGTGTCTCAGGGTTGGCTGGGTGTGATGACTCATGTCTGTAATCACAGTGACTCAGAAGGCTTCAGTGGGAGGGATGGTTAAGTCCAGGAGTTTGAGACCAGCCTGAACAACATAGCAAGAGCCCGTCTCTAAAAACATTTTTTTTTTTTTTAATTAGCTGGAATGGTGGCACATAACTGTAGTTCCAGCTACTTGGGAGACTGGGGCAGGAGGATCACTTGAGCTGAGGAGGTCAAGGCTGCAGTGAGCCATGATCATGTCACTGCACTCCAGCCTGGGCAACAGAACAAGACCTTGTCTGGAAAAAAACAGAACAAAACAAAAAACCCACAAAAGTTACAGGTTGAAGTAGACAATATGGTACTAAGATTCATAGTAAAATAATGGGAATCACTTATGTACTCTATTTTACTTAGTCATTGCATTTAAAATCGGTGATGAAATATACAATTGTAGGAATAATGTAATTTAAAACCAGCGAAAGGCTGGGCGTGGTGGCTCACACCTGTAATCCCAGCACTTTGGGAGGCTGAAGGAGGTAGATCACTTGAGGTCAGGAGTTTGAGACCAGCTTGGCCAACATGGTGAAACCCCATCTCTACTAAATATACAAAAAATTAGCCAGGCGTGGTGGCGTGTGCCTGCAGTCCCAGCTACGAGGGAGGCTGAGGCACAAGAATTGCTTGAACCTGGGAGGCAGAGGTTGCAGTGAGCCGAGATCACACCACTGCACTGCAGCCTGGGTGACAAAGCAAGACTCTGTCTCAAAACAAAAAAACAAACAAACAAACAACAGTGAAAGACAGAACTGGTAAGAAGAAATCAGATCTGCCTTAAATTTGGGATCTGCTAAAATAGTTGCTCTGTGATACATTGTAGCAAGTCAATGGATAGCCTCTGCCTTTAGGCAAAGCAATGAATATTAATCACGAAAGCTCCCCCAGTTTAAGCAATCTAGTAGGCAGAACCAAATTCGGCATATTGTAAGAGCTCTGGTCTTCCAGCCAGACTGCCTGGTTTCTGATTGCAGCTGTTACTTCCTAGCTGTGTGTTCTTGGAGAAGTTACTTGATCCTCCTGTGCCTCAGTCCCCTTGACAGTAAAATGAAGATGATGGTAATAGTATCTGTCCATGACTAAATGAGTCACTCCACAGCCCAAGGCAAATGCTCCATCGGTGCTCAATATTATAATTGTGATCATGCTGGTGTTAAGCATCCAGGTTTGGGGTTAGGATCTGTCTAGGAAATGATTCCTGACAAAGTTTTCAGAGACCCTGGAATCTGTTGATGAGGGTGGTTGCAGTGTCTCCTCTCTAGAATATTTTAGAAAAGAAAAGACTAAGAGGCTGGACGGGGTGGCTCGTGCCTGCAACCTCCACACTTTGGGAGGCTGAGGAGTGTGGATCACTTGAGCCCAGGAGTGTGAGACCAGCCTGGCCAACGTGGTGAAACCTTGTCTCTACTAAAAATACAAAAATTAACCCAGGATGGTGGTGTGTGACTGTAGTTCCAGCTACTTGGGAGGCTGATGTGGGAAGATTTCTTGAGCCTGGAAGGCAGAGGTTGTAGTGAGCACTGAAGCTTGGGCGATAGAGTAAGAACAAGAAAAAGAAAGAAAGAAAGAAAGAAAGAAAGGAAAGAAAAGGAAGAGAGGGAGGGAGGGAGGAAGAAAGAGAGAGAAGGAAGGAAGGAAGGAAGGAAAGAAAGAGAAAGAAAAAGAGAAAGAAAAAGAAAAAGAAAGAAAAATAAAGAAAGAAAGAAAGAAAAGAAAAGAGAAAAGAAAAAAAGATGCTAAGGGATAGTTATCTGGCTAGCCTTAGCTAGTGATAGAAGGAGCGGATGTTCTAAAGACACTAGTAAACCATAGTGTCCACACATGGATGCATCTAATCCTTACCACACACCAGTAGGGTGGGCAGTATGATCCTCATTTGACAGGTAACAAGACGGACTGGATGAATGAATGTTCCACAGCGAGATCTGTTCCTACTCCTGGAGGATAATAAATGGCAAGACTGGACTTTGAAATCAGGATGTGGCTTTGAATTCTGGGTGGGCTAACTCCTAGATGTGTGACCTGGAACAAGCGTGTTGCCTCATGTTTTTTCAATAGTGCTTGGCATACAAGAAGTGTTCAACAGCTGGCCCAGTGATAATCTAGAATCACTGCAGCACAGTGGGGAGGGGGAATCTTGTAACCTGGGTTCTCACCTCAGCGTGTGATCATGGGGTAGAGAGCTTTGAAACCTGCTTGAACTTCAGTTTACTCATTTGTAAAACGGGAAGAATAGCACCAACTTTGGAAGATCATCCTGAGCTTAACGCTGTAGGAGGTAGAGGTCAATGTGAGTGGACGGTGGAGCCAGGACTGTAGCCCAGGTCTTTCGGGTCATGCTGTGTGCTCTTCCACTTCCCTGCCTCACTGCACAAATGCGCTCCCCACGCCCACGGACGCCCCAGGGGCGCCAGGCGCTGCTCTAGGCTGAGACTCAGCCGACTCAGACAAGGGCCCTGCCCTCTCGCCCCATCTCATCCTGGAGAAGAGTACCCTCTTCTTAGAACAAGCATCTCACTTCCGTGCACTTGAACTTCGTTTGTGGCAGTGCAGGGTACTTTGCAAAGCTAAAAAGTAGTTTATGCAAAAGGGAGACTCTTTTTCCTTAGAGGATTTGCCAAGTTGTAATCACAAATTCTTTTTGAGATACACGTAAATTTTTTTTTAAAGCTAAATAAGATTTCCCCCCAGTTTTATAACTCAAGAATGTATTTTCTCAAGGACTTGGGAGTCATCTCTTTGAAATGTCATCCCCGTCTCCCAGTTTTGTGGGAGGGTAGGAGCCCAGCTACCAGAGAGCACCTGGCTTCAAATTGTAAACCTACCTCCTGTCATAAAGACATGAAAATTCATTTTTTCCTTTGGATAAAGGCAATTAGCAAACGCAAACGGCCACTGTATTTACCAATGGCCACTCCATCATCAGGCGAATTTAGGATGAACTCTGCGACAAATGGTGTAGGGGAGTCCCCTCCCCGGAGGGCTGTCTCGTTTACCTCGGGAGCATGCGTGGGGTAGGTTGCATCCTCCCGGCTGTTTGATACAGGCTGAGATTTCTGTCTTTGCAGCCTATTTGGCGGATTGCTTGTGATGCACATCACGTGCTGGTTTTTTTTTTTTTTTTTTTTTTTTTGAGACGGAGTCTCGCTCTGTTGCCCAGGCTGGAGTGCAGTGGCGCGATCTCGGCTCGCTGCAAGCTCCGCCTCCCGGGTTCACGCCATTCTCCTGCCTTAGCCTCCCGAGCAGCTGGTACTACAGGCGCCTGCCACCACGCCCGGCTAATTTTTTGTATTTTTAGTAGAGACGGGGTTTCACCGTGTTAGCCAGGATGGTCTTGATCTCCTGACCTCGTGATCCGCCCGCCTCGGCCTCCCAAAGTGCTGGGATTACAGGCGTGAGCCACCGCGCCCGGCCTCACATGCTGGTTTAATGTTTGTTCAAGACCCAAACTGCAGTGGAGTTTTGAGGGTTGGCAGGTTTGTTTTTCATCACACGTCCCCGACAGTATAAACCGGCGTAGCTGGACAGGGCCTTGGGAGAATTTGGACAGTGGGAGTAAGGACGAGCGTCGCCTCCTACGCCCGCGGCATCTGCAGCAAGCGCGCATCGCGCACCCCAGGGTAGCAGCGCAGGTCTGGGGCTGCGTCACAGCCGCGCCCGCAGAGCTATTTTTAGCCGCTGCAGCCAGCCTAGCCACCAGACGGGGTGGGCGGTATCCAAGAGCGCCCCGCCCATCGAGGCCCCGCCCATCGAGGCCCCGCCCACGCCGCGCCCGGAGCCGCGCGTCCCGAAGCACCCGGCCCGGATCGCAGAGCCCGCGCCGTGCGCCGGCGGCAATGAAGGTCTGGAGCTCGGAGCACGTGTTTGGGTGAGGCCGGGCTGAGGGCCGCGGTGGGGCCGTCCAGACGCCGGCTCCTGCTCCCGAGCCCGGCTGGAGTGGTCCAGGAAAGGCCGGACCTCACAGCGGGCCTCGCGGAGATCCCCGCCCCGCGCCGGCTGTTCCCAGACCGCAACTTCGGCGTCCCGGAGAGGGCACGCGCGCTTCCCCGGGACCGCGGTCTGGGCGAGGCTCTGCGCCGGGTACGGCCTCTCCCCCGGCGTGCGCAGGGGCCTGGCTGCAGGCACAGAGGCCCAGCTGGTGGTCGACAGCCAAGGCGGGGGCAGCCGGAGCGGGGGCGGCCGGGGCGGGGGCGGCCGGAGCCGGGGGGCGGGCGGGGGCCTGGCGCTCGCTGCTCTCCTTGGGGTCGGGAGCCGGGCAGGGGAGAGGCCTGCAAGCTGGCGCCTTTGCTGAGATTGTCATAAACCTTCCGCGCGTTTCACGGAGGGCCCACGGCGGGCTGTGAGCTCTGGAGGAAGCTAAAGGGGAAGAAGGCATTTCGGGGGCCCTGGCCCTGAACTCACTTGTAGGCATGGAAGGCCTCCAAGCTAGCGTGGAAAACCTCGAACTGTTTAAAAATGCCCCCCCGGCACACGGATGGAAGTGGAGGTCATTATCTTAAGTGAAGCCAGGCCCGGAAAGACAAGTATCGCATGTTCCCACTCCTAAGTGGGTGCTTAAGAATGTGTTCACATGGATGTAGAGAGTGGAACGTCAGATGATGGAGACTCTGAAGGGTGAGGGGGTGGGTGCAGGGAGGATAATGAGAATTGGTTAATGGGTGCAAGACACCTTCCTGGGTAATGCATACCCTAGAAGTCCTGACTTGACCACTACGAAATTTATGCATGTAACGAAATTGCACATATACTCCATAAAATTGTGCAAATAAAAAGAAGAAAAAAGTGCCCTCCTAACCTAAGTGGTATCTTTTCCTTAAGTCAGTGATCTATGACACACTGAAATTATTCTTTAATGTTTATTTACAGCAACAAAGATTTTTTAATTATCTGACCTCACTTAAGCATTAAATATTTTATTTTTGGGGGAAAAAAAGTACTGCGTGGAAGGAAATTGTCATCCTTTGACTCTTTTTATTTATTTATTTTTGAGACAGAGTCTCGTTCTGTCACCCAGGCTGGATTTTTTTTTTTTTTTTTTTTTTTTTGAGACATAGGCTCGCTGGGTCACCCAGGTTGGAGTGCAATGGCGCAATCTTGGCTCACTGTAACCCTCCCCCTCCTGGGTTCAAGTGATTCTTGTGCCTCAGCCTCCTGAGTAGCTGGGACTACAGGTGTGGGCCATCACGCCCGGCTAATTTTTGTATTTTTAGTAGAGACAGGGTTTCGCCATGTTGGCCAGGCTGGTCTCGAGCTCCTGACCTCAGGCGATCCATCCGCCTCGGCCTCCCAAAGTGCTAGGATTATAGGTGTGAGCCACCGTGACTGGCCTGACTTTAAACATGTAAAATTGTAATAAAAATATATCAAGTGGTTTCAAAACCTCTGAAATTATTTTTCATGAAGTCTTTAGACTTGATGGGATCTAATTTTTTGTATGGCTTGCAGTGTTTCTCAAGTGGGTTTCCATCAGCAACAAGGATGGGGGCATCACTGAGCCGTCTGGATGCTGTGGACAGTTAAGTCATTGCATATCAGGAGTGCCAGGCGGTTGGGGTCAGTTTTCTCATGGAATGGCCGAGGTCTGCCCTAGAGGTTTGTGAAATGTCTGTGGACAAGCACAAATGAATAGCTAGCTGTGAAAAATCAAGTTGATGCTTTTGAAAATTGTTGCAGCTGCTAACTCCCATTTATTTTTTTTAAGCTTTACCAAAGTATACTTTACATACCATAAAATTATACACATTTTAAGTGTATAATTCATTAAGTTTTGCTACGTATGACCATCACACACACAGTCCAGTCTTAGAACACTTCTATCCTCCTGCAGAGGTGCCCCATGCTCATTAGCTTCACATTTTACCCCATTTTCACCCCTGCCCCAGGCAACCAGGAATCTTTTCTGTTTCTATGAATTTGCCTTGTTGGGACATTGCATGTAAATGTCATCCTGCAATATGGGGTGTTTTGTGTCTGTCTGCTTTCACTTAGCATGATTTTCTTGAGGCTCACCATGTGGTAGAGTGTCAGTATTTCATTTCTCCTGTCATTCATTTTGTATTCCTGGCACTCCGCCGGGCCCGGCGCCTAGCAGGTGCTCGGAAGGGGTGAGGAATCTTACATGGAGATCAGATGTCCTTCCAGGACAGGGGCAGCTATCCACCAAAGGAATCCCGGTCATCCCTGGAGCTGCTGTGGACTAGGTGCTGATTCTCTGCCATAGACTTTTGAACTTGAAAGCAAAGGGCCGTAATGAAGCCTGACAAATGTGGAATGTGGCTGGCCAAGGATGCTGTCATTGGCCTGTGGCTGGATGGGTTATGAATGATGTGGTACCATGAGGTGGTACCATGAGGTGTCATAGCATCCAAATGACAGTACAAATTGGAAGTCTGGCTTCCTGGCTGGACTTACTGTGTAGTTTTCCCCTTGTTTCGTCCATTGAAACCCCTGATTTTTTTCCTTTGAGGATTATAGACCTTTCTTTTTCTTTCTATACTTAAAAAAAGTTTGTTGTACTGTTAGGTGAACATTTGATTGGAAATAATAAATTTACTTTTTTTTTTTCCTTTTTTTTGAGGCAGAATCTTGCTCTATCGCCCAGGCTGGAGTGCAGTGGCACGATCTTGGCTCACCACAACCTCTACCTCTCCGGTTCAAGCAATTCTTGTGCTTCAGCCTCCCGAGTAGCTGGGACCACAGGCGTGTGCCACCACGCCTGGTGAATTTTTTTGTATTTTTAGTAGAGACAGGGTTTCACCATGTTGGCCAGGCTGGTCTCAAACTCCTGACCTCAAGTGATCCACCCACCTCGGCCTCCTGAAGTGCTGGGATTACAGTACTTTTGAAATGAAGAAATAATTAGGCACAAACAGTTTGATCTTACCAAGTTTTCTTCCTGTATCCACATTGAGAAGAAACTCTGCCCCTGAGATCAGTCATAGCGGACAGCAGGGTAAACACTCAGACAAAAACAGAGAACCCGGGGAACGGCCACTGAATTAACGCGTGTGTTACCTAGACAGGGGTGAAAGTAGTTTAAATATAATTAAAAGTATATGGCCAAAATATAGAAAGGGGCATTTAAAAATGGACAGGGTGGCCGGGTGCAGTGGCTCACGCCTGTAATCCAGCACTTTGGGAGGCCGAGGCGGGCGTTTCACAAGGTCAGGAGATTGAGACCATCCTGGCTAACACAATGAAACCCGTCTCTACTAAAAAATACAAAAAAAAAAAAAATTAGCTGTTAGCTGGGCGTGGTGGCGGGCGCCTGTAGTCCCAGCTACTCGGGAGGCTGAGGCGGGAGAATGGCATGAACCCAGGAGGCAGAACTTGCAGTGAGCCGAGATCGCGCCACTGCACTCCAGCCTGGGCGACAGAGCGAGACTCCGTCTCAAAAAAAAAAAAGGACAGGGTTTAAAATGTCTTCTTCCCAGCATTGAGGTTTCAGGCAGACCTATGACAAAATCATCAATAACAAAGCCCATCACAAATAGATTTCCTGCAGGGTTCAAGGCTGCACACACCTTTAATTCTGACAGCTGCCAGGAATGTCTGGCCATGCCCGTCTCAGGGTAGGACGGGCTTTGGGGCATGGGGAGTCATGCCTAAAGCAGGCTTGCCTTCCAGCTAGGAGCGGGGAAGAGAAATTGAACATTACAGATGAGTTGAAGCCTGCTCTTCCCCTCCCCACTGGTGTTCCACTGTGTCTCCCTCCCTGCAGGCAGCCGTGAGGATGAGTTTGGTGGGCATCCTTCTGAGGGGGTCTATATTCCAGAGATTCACTTTACCGCATCTGTGTATACGCATGTGTCATATTGTCTTCTTTTCTTTCTTTTTTTTTTTTTTTTGAGAGGAGTCTCGCTCTGTCGCCCAGGCTGGAGTGCAGGAGCGCAGTCTCGGCTCACTGCAAGCTCCGCCTCCCGGGTTCACGCCATTCTCCTGCCTCAGCCTCCCGAATAGCTGGGATTACAAGCACCTGCTACCACGCCCAGCTAATTTTTGTATTTTTAGTAGAGACGGGGTTTCGCCATGTTGGCCAGGCTGGTCTCCAACTCCTGACCTCAAGTGATCAGCCCACCTGGGCCTCCCAAAGTGCTGGGTTTACAGGCGTGAGCCACTGCGCCTAGCCCTATTGTTTTTCGAAAATCCATCCATATGAGATGTCTATAGATATCTACATAAATATATGTAGATATAGATAGGTATTAATAGCTATATGAATGTGCCACCGTTTATTCTTTTTCTTATTGAAGGGCATTAAGTTTTCCTCTTATTACAAATCGAACTGCAGTGACCAGCCCTGTGTCTATTTCCCACTCAATCAAGGGCCCGCTTAGGCCAATGGATTTCAAGCTCTTCAGCCTCAGGACCTCTTGATTTAGCAAAACCCTAAACAGTTTTGCTTATGTGGGTTATGTCTGTCAATATTTACCATATTAGAAATTAAAAATGAGAAATTGAAAAAGTTAATTCATTAAATTTAACAATAATAAACCTGTTATAATGTTTCTGAATAAAAAACTGTATTTTCCAAAAATTAGTGAAAGGAGTGGTGCTGTTTCTGTTTTTACTAATATCTACAATATCTGGCTTAATAGGAGATAACTTGATTCTCATATCTGCTTCTGCAGTCTGTGTTTGGCAATATATAGTTTTGGTTGAAGTGTATGGATAAACCCCAGCCTCACACAAACATGCAGCTGGAAAAGGTGGGAGCATCTTAGTAGTCTTTTTAAGTAATTATGGCTATTCTCTCCTGCTATGACAAAAGAAACAGTAGCTTCTTAACAGTTGGAATACAAAACCTGAAACTATAATGAATAGAGTATTGAGCTCTGAGGCCTAGCGGGGGGAATCGCTTGAGCTCAGGAGTTTGAGACCAGCCTGGGCAACATAGTAGAATATGTCTCTACAAAAAATAAATACAAAAATTAGCCAGGTGTGGTGGCTTGTGCCTGTAGTCCTAGCTGTTCAGGAGGCTGAGGCAGGAGGATTGCTTGACCCCAGGAGTTTGAGGCTGCAGTGACAGAGCCACACCATCTCTTAAAACAGCCACCACAACAACAAACCCATTGGCCTGTCCTGTATATGAATGAGTCTTTAACCCAAGTATGACTTGGAATCGTTTGGAATATAGGCCTCCACTGAGCATGCAGCATGGGGCAGTCATCCAGCTCCTGGTAGCAGATACAAGTTTTCTGAAATTTCAATTATCACTTTATTTATTTATTTTTTTTCCAAGACAGAGTCTCACTCTGTCGCCTAGGCTGGAGTGCAGTGGCGTGATCTCAGTTAACTGCAACCTCTGCCTCCCAGATTCAAGCAATTCTCCTGCCTCAGCCTCCCAAATAGCTGGGATTACAGGTGCGTCTCACCACGGCCTACTAATTTTTCTATTTTTAGTAGAGACGGGGTTTCGCCATGTTGGCCAGGCTGTTCTTGAACTCCTAACCTCAGGTGATCCGCCTGCCTTGGCCTCCCAAAGTGCTGGGATTACAGGCGTGAGCCACCATGCCTGGCCAAATTATCACTTTAAAGCTCAAATTTTATCTTTGGCAGCAAATGCTATCAGTTGTTTCCCTTGAAGCACAGGCTTACTTTGTTAATTTTCAAGAAATCATCTGCCAGATCCCCAAGTCTGAATAAGCAAAGTTTATCTGTTTATTGTTCTCTCTGTTTATTGCTCTTTCAAGTACAAGAGGCAGGCAGTGGAAAGCAGCAGAGAGAAAAGGGCTCCCACTCAGAGTGAACAAGTGCCGGCGCCCCCCAGACACCCTACAGTCGAGGGACTTGGGCCGCAGCAGCAGAGGCGCTTTCCCTGGTGCACTTCTGTTCCCTCACACAGAATATCAAAGAGAAGAGTACTCAGGGGTCAAGCAGTCATAAAACTAATCACTTGGCCATTTACTCACGGATGTCCCTAAGAGAAACTGGCATTGTTTCCCAAGTGCACAGCAGTGAGGACTGCGGTGACCACATGCAATTTGGAGCCCTGCCTTGATGCTGGGAAGATACTGGCTCTGTCCTTTTATTGCTTTTGCAGAATCAGTGCAAATGTCAATACAGCAAAAAAGGCCAGTCATTGGCCGGGCGCCATGGCTCATGCCTGTAATCCCAGCACTTTGGGAGGCCGAGGTGGGTGGGTCACCTGAGGTCAGGAGTTTGAGACCAGCCTAGTCAACATGGTGAACCCCCATCTTTACTAAAAATACAAAAATTAGCTGGGTGTGGTGGCTCATGCCTGTAGTCCTAGCTACTTGGGAAGCTGAGGCACGAGAATTGCTTGAACCCGGGAGGTGGAGGTTGCAGTGAGTTGAGATCACACCCACTGCATTCCAGTCTCACTCTGCAACAGAGTGGGACTTGGTCCTCCCCCCACCCCTCCACCCCCGCCAAAAGAAAAGGTCAGTCATGTCTCAGTAGCACTGTGACAACAGTTATGTCTGGAAAAGGTCTTGGAGCCACCAGGGTGTGTGGCCCAAATGCTAAGGAGCAGCTGATGGAGGCCTTGGGTCACTTGGTGGTGGAGTGTAGCAGGCCTACTATCTTGTTTTTGGCTGCCTACATCTTTTTTTCTTTCTTTTTTTTAGAGACGGTCTTGTTCTGTTGCCCAGGCTGGAGTGCAGTAGTGCAATCACGACTTACTGCGGCCTCAAACTGTTTGGCTTAAGTGATCCTCCCATCTCAGGCTCTGCAGTAGCTGGGACTATGCTGTGGTTGCACGCTGCCACACCTGGCTAATTTTGGTATTTTTTGTTGACGTAGGGATCTTGCTCTATTGCGCAGGCTGGTCTTGAACTCCTGGTCTCAAGTGAACTTCCTGCCTTGGCCTCCCAAAATGCTGGGGTTACAGGCATAAGCCAACACACCTGGTCTGCCTACATCTTTTTTTTTTTTTAATTTTTATTTTTTTGTTTTGTTTTGAGACAGGGTCTCACTCTGTCACCCAGGCAGAAGTGCAGTGGTGCGATCTTGGCTCACAGCAACCTCTGCCTCCCAGGTTCAAGCAATTCTCCTGCCTCAGGCTCTTAAGTAGCTGGGACTACAGGTGTGCGCCACCATGCCCAGCTAATTTTTGTATTTTTAGTAGAGACTGGGTTTCACCATGTTGGGCAGGCTGTTCTAGAACTCCTGTCAAGTGATCCGCCCACCTCGGCCTCCCGAAGTGCTGGGATTACAGGCATGAGCCACTGTGCCTGGCCTTAAATCTTTTTAAGACAGATTTTTGCTATGGAAATTTCACAACTATGCAAACATGGAGAGACTAGAATACTGAGAGCCGGTGCCATCCCCAGCTTAACAGTTACCCTCTGGCAGCCAGTCCAGGGTCCTCTGTGTCCCCACCCACTGCTCCTCCCCCGGGTTATTTTAGGCAAATCCCAGACATCATGTAATTTCCTCCTTCTTCATCTTCCCGACACTGTTGGTGCTTAGAGAGTCCTTTGTTATTCCTTTTCATTCCCCAGCACAGAAACCAGCTTCCCTTAGCCCGCCAGGCAGACCCACCACACACATGGTGTCAGAGCACTTAGGACACATGTATGTGGGGAGCCGTCCATGCTGGGTGGCAGCAGAGGCCTCTTGCCCTTGGGGGATAGGATTCCCCAGAGGTCTCCATGAACAGCAGCAGAGGAGGCTCCTGCCGCCTGGTTGGGGATCTCTGAGTAGGCAGTTCTCTGCTACTCCTCTTGAAAATAAACTTCAGCACATTCGTCTTCTGCCTAAACCAGGCAGCTGAGAACCCTGACTGATTTCGGCAGGGGCGGGGTGTCCATTTTCAGCTTCTCTGGGTAAACTGCTCCCATTAGTGCCTGTGCCAGTTTGTGTCCACCAGCAGCACTTCCTGTTGTCCTATTTCCTATATCCTTTCCAGTACTCAATATTGCCAGACTTGTCTATTTTTGCCCATTGAAAGCGTGTCAGGCTATTTTTGTTCTTTCTGTTTTTTGTTGTTGTTGTTGTTGTTGTTTGTTTTTTTAGACAGGCATTTGCTCTGTCACCCAGGCTGGAGTGCAGTGGTACAATCATGGCTTGCTGCAGCCTCGACCTCCGGTCTTAGGTGATCCTCCTGCCTCAGCCTCAGCCTCCCAAATAGCTAGTACCACAGGGGTGTGCCACCATGCCTGGTTAATGTTTTATGTTTTTGTAGAGATGAGGGGTCTTGCTATATTGCCCAGGCTGGGCTCGAGCTCCTAGCATCAAGCAGTCTTCCTGCCTCAGCCTCCCCAAGTGCTGGGATTTACAGGCATGAGCCACTGTGCCCAGACAAGGCTATTTTCTTTTCTTTTCTTTTCTTTTTTTTTTTTTGAGACGGAGTCTCACTCTGTTGCCCAGGCTGGAGTGCAGTGGCGTGATCTTGGCTCACTGCAAGCTCCTCCTCCCGGGTTCACGCCATTCTCCTGCCTCAGCCTCCCGAGTAGCTGGGACTACAGACGCCTGCCACCGCGCCCGGCTAATTTTTTGTATTTTCAGTAGAGACGGGGTTTCACCGTGTTAGCCAGGATGGTCTCCATCTCCTGACCTTGTGATCCACCAGCCTCGGCCTCCCAAAGTGCTGGGATTACAGGCACAAGCCACGGTACCCGGCCAGACAAGACTATTTTCTTTAACCAAAGTGTGTGCTATTGACTTGCTGTGCTTAGACTTTATCATTTTAGAGATGTTGAGATGTTATTATTATGTTTATCGTTTTCCTCCATTGTTCTGTTGCTATATGTGTGGTCATCCTGCTGTAATTAGTAAAATTATTTATTATGTGCATATTTTAAGCAGATTGTATTTAGTTTAAATCATCAGCCAGAAAGATGCAAGTTTTTTTATTTTTATTTTTATTTTTGAGATGGAGCCTTGCTTCATTGCTCAGGCTGGAGTGCAGTGGCGCGATCTCGGCTCACTACAACCTCCACCTCCTGGGTTCGAGCAATTCTTCTGCCTCAGTCTTCCGAGTAGCTGGGATTACAGGCACCTGCCACCATGCCCAGCTGATTTTTGTATTTTTCTTAGAGATGGGGTTTCACTATGTTGGCCAGGCTGGTGTTGAACTCCTGACCTCAAGTGATCTGCCCGCCTCAGCCTCCCGCAGTGCTGGGATTACAGGCATGAGCCACTGCATCCAGCCCTAAGATGCAAGAATTTTATATGAAAGAAACGTTATTTGAGATAAGCTTAATGCAAAAATCTCTCAATGTTTAGATTATTTTAAGCTTAATGTTAGAAGGCATACCCTGTTCTGCTTAAAGTAATGATTTCTATGGGAATAAGTCTAAGGAACTTAACTGAAAAGCCATCGGACTATTCATTGAGGAGGCTCTCCTGGGTGACTGGGACCCTTTCTGCTTCACATGTATCTCTAGATTCACCTTCCTTACCTAGATCTGGGGTCTGCCATGTCCCTGACAGTTCTTTCCTAAACCTCAGAGAGACGAAAGGGCTCCACTCTGACTGAATTCCTAGAGTGATCAGGACCACCCAGTCTTGGCTTCTTCATCCCTCTCTTCTCTTTATGTTAGCCAGTGGAATGCGTCAGCTTAGTGACACAATTGCATGGTTCGAAAAACTGAACATAAGCGTTCTATTGTTAAGAGAGGATTCCAGGCCAGGCCCTGACAATTTAGAGGCCACCGAATGTAATAGAAAGAACAGGTTAGAGAGCTGCGAGACCTGGTTCTCATCTGGGCCCTGCTGCTAACTTTCACCTAGGACAAGAGTGTTTGATGAGGGTAAAGTAAATTACTGATCACTCTGTTATATTGAAAATTGACCTCAAATATGGAAGAAAAAACTTCAGTATCCTCATAATCTTTCATATTTTATTTGGAAATTTCATTTCTACAACTTTATCCTAAGGAAGAATTAGATATGTTGAAAGACTAATGTACACAAATGTTCTCTACTGTTATAATTTATCGTGTAAAAGTGGAAGCAATCTACATAACATAACCCACCATAGAGGACTGGTGAAATATACACAGCCACAAGATGACCTAGTGTACAGCCGTTTATAATCATATTCCTGAAAATGGCTTCATGATATAGGAGAATGTTTATCAGCAGTTATAAAAAGTGGATGGTAAACCCATATATTGAGTGTAATCCCAGTTTAATTTTTCAAGATGTGTGTGCATGTGCATGTATGTGTGTCTGCATGCATATGTGCACACATGTGAATGTGATGGTGCATAGGTGTGTGCACACATCCAGGTTGCCTCTGGGCTGTGTCTATACATATGCTGGACAAACCTCTCTGGGCACTTCTGAAGAAATGATGATCTTGTCAGAGATCATCATATTCCTGAAAATGGCTTCATGATATAGGAGAATGTTTATCAGCAGTTATAAAAAGTGGATGGTAAACCCATATATCGAGTGTAATCCCAGTTTAATTTTTCAAGATGTGTGCGCATGTGCATGTATGTGTGTCTGCATGCATATGTGCACACATGTGAATGTGATGGTGCATAGGTGTGTGCACACATCCAGGCTTGCTTCTGGGCTGTGTCTATACATATGCTGGACAAACCTCTCTGGGCACTTCTGAAGAAATGATGATCTTGTCAGAGAATGTTTGTCCTTGCAGGAGGCTCAGAGGCTTCCTGGGAGAGAGCACACCTTGAAGGAAGGGTGGATTAGGACAATTAGGGCAATAAAGTGACTTGCTAGCAACCCCTCAGCAGTCCGGAGGAAGGTCCATGCTGGACAGGTGTGGTGGCCCCTCACTTGGCTCCCTGCAGACGTGTGTCTGACCCCTGCAGGTTTCAGGCCTAAACAAGTGCAGAGCTCTGGAAAGCAATGGGTGACTTGCAACCACTCTGATGGCAGGAAATAAAACAAGGGGAGGCTGAGTGCGGTGGCTCATGCCCATAATTCCAGCACTTTGGGAGGCCAAGGCAAGAGGATTGCTTGAGGCCATGAGTTCGACATCAACCTGGCAACATAATGAGACCTAAAAAAATTGTTAAAATAAAAAGTTGGGCTGGGCACGGTGGCTCACGCCTGTAATCCTAGCACTTTGGGAGGCTGAGGCAGGCGGATCACGAGGTCGGCAGTTTGAGACAAGCCTGGCCAACATGGTGAAATCCCGTCTCTACTAAAGATACAAAAAAATTAGCTGGGTGTGGTGGCGGGCACCTGTAGTCCCAGCTACTAGGGAGGCTGAGGCAGGAGAATCGCTTGTACCCAGGTGGTGGAGGTTGCAGTGAGCCGAGACAGAGCCATTGCACTCCAGCCTGGGTGACAGAGCGAGACTCCGTATCAAAAAAAAAAAAAAAAAAAATGTTGGCCAGGCATGGTGGCTTATGCCTGTAATCCCAGCACTTTGGGAGGCTGAGGCAGGCGGATCACTTGAGGTCAGGAGTTCCAGACCAGCCTGGCCAACATGGGGAAATCCCATCTCTACTAAAAATACAAAAATTAGCCAGGTGTGGTGGTGGGTGCCTGTAATCCCAGCTACTAGAGAGGCTGAGGCAGAAGAATTGCTCGAACCCAGGAGGCGGAGGTTGCAGTGAGCCGAGATCGTGCCATGGCACTCCAGCCTGGGTGATAGAGTGAGACCCCATTTCAAAAAAAAATTAATTAATTTAAAAAGTTAGGCCGGGCATGGTGGCTCACGCCTGTAATCTCAGCACTTTGGGAGGCCGAGGCGGGCAGATCACGAGGTCAGGAGATCGAGAGCACGGTGAAACCCCCTCTTTACTAAAAAATAGAAAAAAATTAGCCAGGCATGGTGGGGGGCGCCCGTAGCCCCAGCTGCTCCGGAGGCTGGGGCAGGAGAATGGCGTGAACCCGGGAGGCGGAGCTTGCAGTGAGCTGAGATCGCACCACTGCACTCCAGCCTGGGTGACAGAGCAAGACTCCGTCTCAAACAAAAAAGTTATTCAGGTTTGGTGGCACACGCCTGTAGTCCCAGCTACTGGAGGTGGGGCAAGAGGAGGCTGAGGCAGGATGTTTACTTGAGCCTGGGAGGTTGAGTCTGCAGTGACCCTGATGGCACCACTGCATTCCTGCCTGCTGGGCGACAGAGTGAGACCCTGTCTCAGACAAACAAAAACCAAGGGGCTGCCAGGTGCCGAGGCGTGCAGGTGCTGAGCCGGCGGCCGGGGAGGGCTCGCGGGACTCCTCAGATTTGTCCGACGAGCCTTTCATTAAAGTGAAGAGACTAGCGCGTTGCGCAGGCCTGGCGGCGGCTTTTCCTCCCCTTTACCCTTGCGGCCCCGGCCCCGGCGCTTGCTCACCGCCGCCTATGCTCTCCCCGCAGCCACCCGTGGGACACGGTCATCCAGGCGGCCATGCGCAAGTACCCGAACCCGATGAATCCGAGCGTGCTGGGCGTGGATGTGCTACAGCGCCGCGTGGACGGCCGCGGCCGCCTGCACAGCTTGCGCCTGCTCAGCACCGAGTGGGGGCTGCCCAGCCTCGTGAGAGCGGTGAGCGGGGCGGGGGCTGCGGCTCCGAACGCGCCCTACCCCCCCACTCCCGCCCCCGCCCTCTCCCGCGTCCCTCCTCCCCTCGTCAGTCCCTCTGCTGCTTTGGCTGCCATCGGGGTGGGAGGGCGGCGGGGGGCCTTTCCTGAGATCAGGGGGCGCGGGGTGGGGGTGGCGGTGGGGGGAACTTCCCCGAGATCAGGGGGCACGGGCTGGAGGGCTGGTGGGAGGGTTTTCCTCGAGATCGGGGGGCGTGGGGTGGGGGGGTCTTCCTCGAGATCGGGGGTCGCGGGAGGCTCTGCCCGGAGCCTGGCGTCTGGCATCCCCATCTGTCCTCCCAAAGGGCCCGGGCCTGCTGGATTAGCACTGCCAGGCGCCCCTCCTCCTGGCTTAACCGCCTCTAAAGCCCAGCGTCCGCAGCCAGCCGCATCCTAGGGCACCGGGATTAGGCTTCACCATGGTTCAGCCCCCCGCGGCCTCTTCCTCAGAGCCAGGGAGGTCGCTGGAAATGCAAATCTGAGCACTGGCTCACCCCAACCCGGCCCCTGGATCTCGCCTCCACCTGCAGTCCACGCCCTGGCCTGGCGCAGGCCTCTCAGTCAGCCCAGCTCCTGCTGCAGAGGCCTGCACTTGCTGCCCCCAGCCCGACACCCCCACCCCAGCACTATGGTGGTACCTTCCTCTTTGGGGCTCTGCCCAGACTCCGCCCGGCAGAGGGGCCTCCTAGCTCCACTGCCCGCAGCCTGTTTTATTTTGCCGGGAGCATAGTGCTGCTGCACGCTCCACTCTGTTGGAATTCATTTCTTTGCTCAGTGGCTCACCTGCTTGAGCGGAAGCGCCCTGGACACAGGGGTTTTGTCTCTGTCCCTTGCTGCATCCCATGATATCATTTCTTGAATAGTGAACTAATTAGTAAATGCAATGGTATTCGGTGGTGATATGAAGTAGAATTTTTAACGTTCCACTATGCTAGTTTTGCTTTGTTTTTTAGATTTTGGGAACCAGTAGGACATTGACATACATCCGAGAACATTCTGTGGTGGATCCAGTGGAAAAGAAAATGGAACTTTGTTCTACCAATGTAAGCAATGGCCTCAGATGAGAAATGGGCTCAGTGTGTCTGGGTGGTGGTGCGTAAGGCCTTCGTTTAATTCTATTTCCAGCCCACCTTTGGTCTAGGTGTTGCTTATTTTTAACAGAAAGGCTGAATTCATTTAGCAGTTTATCTTTTTATTCAAGTATAATAAATATGTAGAAAAATGCACATAATGATGAATTGTCACAAAGAACGCACCTCTTAACTAGCAGGCAGTTCAAGCAACAGAATTTGACCAGCTCCTGAGACGCCTTGGGCACCCCCCACAGGATAACCACTGTCCTGACAACCAGCAGACGTTTTTGTTTTTTTAAAGATGGGGTCTTGCCCTGTCACCCAGGCTGGAGTGCAGTGGTGTGGTCATAGCTCAGTGCAGCCTCGCACTCCTGGGCTCAAGTGATCCTCCTGCCTCAGCTTCCCAAATAGCTGGGACCACAGGCACGTGCCACCATCCCTGGCTATTTTTCTATTTTTATTTTTCATAGAGATAGGATCTCGCTGTTGCCAAGGCTGATCTCAAACTCCTGGTCTCAAATGATGCCTCTCAACGTGCTTTTTTTTTTTTTTTTTTTTTAATTTTTGAGACAGTCTCTCTCTGTCACCTAGGCTGGAGTGCAGTGGATCTCAGCACCCTGCAACCTCCACTTCATGGGTTCAAGCGATTCTCCTGTCTCACCCTCCCAAGTAGCTGGGACTACAGGTGTGTACTACCAACAGGCATTTTTTTTTTTTTTTTTGAGACAGAGTCTCGCCCTGTCGCCCAGGCTAGAGTGCAGTGGCGTGATCTCGGCTCACTGCAACCTCCGCCCCCTGGTTTCAAGCCATTCTCCTACCTCAGCCTCCTGAGTAGCTAGGATTACAGCCGCGTGCCACCACACCTGGCTAATTTTTGTATTTTTAGTAGAGAGGAGGTTTCACCATGTTGGTCAGGCTGGTCTCAAACTCCTGACCTCATGATCCGCCCGCCTCGGCCTCCCAAAGTGCTGGGATTACGGGTGTGAGCCACCGCGCCTGGCCCCAACAGGTATTTTTAAAGCTACTTCCCCCCTTCATTCCTCTCTCACTTCTCTCAATTAAAAAATGTATATTGGCCTAATGCAAATGCAAGAACATGTTGGGAAATATGCATGGGCTAGGAAAATTATTTATTTCAAAAAATAATCCTTATTTTCAGCAAATATAGAAATGGGCTATGGTGGATGAAGTCAGCGGTGCCCTCATCTGGCCTCCCTTTTCTGTCCCCAGTGCCACGGTTGGCTCTAGCCACCACTATTTACTGGTTCTGCCAACAGTATCAAGTGCCTGCCAGGTACCCAGCACAGTGCTAGGGATGGGGAATGCAAGGATTAAGATATTTCCTCCTGACTGGCTCTGTCATCGCACGGTGGGCATCTAGACAACCCACGTAGGTGGCAGCGAGCAGGAGCTACCCTAAGTGGCCATGTGAAGGTAGGTGACAGGGAGCCTGGCAGGACTTCTCCATACACACTGGCAGTGGGCACCCTTGAGCCTTAGAGAGCCACAAACAGATGGCATTAGAGACTAAGAGGGGAAGGTGGTGTGGGAGGGAGGAGGCTGGAGAGGGGCAGGCACAAGACCACAGAAGAGGCAGAGGAGCCGGAGGTCGTTTTCGTGGTAAGAGGGAGCCACTGAGAGTTTGTTGCAGGAAGGTGAGGTAGCCGGGTTGTGTGTTGGGAAGAATACCTTGGCAGCCCTGTGGAGAGAGGGCGAGGGGGATGTTGGGACCTGAGCCAGGGAGACCAGTAGTCCGGGCAGGTAATTGTCCAGGTGAGAGGTAGCAGAGGCCACCTGGGGTGAGACATGGGGAGTAAGGAACAGGAGGCTCACGACGCAGCTCTGCTCTCTGGTTAGGGCGCCAGGCTGAATGGTGGCCCATGAGGGGCAGGTGTGAGAAGAGAGAGGTAAGCTTGCTTTGCACATCTTGAGTATGCAGCCCCTGCACAGCAGGCTGTGGAGTGTCTAGCCTGAAGCTGAAGGTGCGGCCAGCAGTGCTGCAGTGAGGGAAGGGCGACCTGGGCCCAGGGGCAGGCAGGGCTGGTGGGTGCAGTGGGTGGGGACAGGGCTGAGGAGCAGGTCATCCAGGCGGCCATGCGTAAGTACCCGAACCGGTACCTGGGCAGCTCCCCATCTTCTCAGCATCTTGTGGGAGGCCCAGTGTTTGAAAGAAAGTGGAGCTGCTCTGGGTCCTGCAGCTCCCCTGCCCCAACCAGAGGGCCTCGGGAGCTCCTATGAGCTTCTCAGGTGGCCATGGGAACAGTCCCCCAGGATGCTCAGTGCTGTCGGCCAGCCACACTCTGCCCAGCTTGGAGCACCTTCCGTAGAAGGCAGCGGGTGCATCTCTGTGTGCTGAGATGAGGCTCTGAGCCACCTGCAGGATAGAGCCTAGCTCCTTAGTGTACTACCCGGACCTCTGCCAATGTCCCCTGGTCCTATTGGCTCCTTGTCCCAGGCTGCATAAAGTCACAGGAGCCTGTCAGGTCTCCACTGGCTATTCCTGACAGCTTACGTATTATGTTCTTTCTGCCCCCAAAACCAATATTTACTTATGAAATTCCACTTTATCCTTCCAGAAAACTCAGTTGTATGTAAAAAGGAGCAGTTTATGCTCCAGTGAAGTCTGATGGGAAGGAAACGGGGTTTGGAGCAAGACAGACATGTGCTTGCATCCTGAAGCCATCGCTGGATGGCCCGATGACTTGGGGATGCTATTTACATTTTCTGAGTCTCACATTTCTTGTATAAAAAAGAAAAGAACAAACCTGAGAGAAGTAAGGTTTATGAAACACAGTGACTTGCATAAAATATTGCACATAAAATGACAACAGCTAATCAGAGTTTAATTTGTAATTGATACTGTTAGATAGTTCTGTTGAATGTAATGCCCATACACGTGAGGGTCTTGATAACCTGGCACTCTGTAGGAGGAGAGAGATTTCCTACTAACCATTTGCATTGGGACAGTGAGGTTGCGGGGAGGGATTCAGTGAGAGATTACTGAAAAAATGAGTATTTATCACTACAGAAAGGTTAATTTGCTTTTCACTGTTTAAACTTTTTAAAACATGGTCTTTTATCAGAATTGGCATTTCGAGAAGAGGGTGAACTGAGTTAAACAATGAAGCAATTCTAGAGCTCTGTTGTCCAGTGTGGCAGCCACCAGTAACATGTGGCTATTTAATTTTAAGCTATTTATGGCCAGCACGGTAGCCCACGCCTGTAATGCCAGCACTTTGGGAGGCTGAGGCAGGCAGGTCACCTGACTTCTCTGAGGTCAGGATTTCCAGACCAGCCTGGCCAACATGGCAAAACCCCATCTCTACTAAAAATACAAAAATTAGCCAGGCATGGTGGTGGGTGCCTGTAGTCCCAGCTACTCTGGAGGCTGAGGCAGGAGAATCACTTGAATCTGGGAGGTGGAGGTTGCAGTGAGCCGAGATCGCGCCATTGCACTCAAGAGTGAAACTCCATCTGAAAAAAAAAAAAAATTAAACTAATTAGGATAAAATAAAATTAAAAATTCCATTCCTCAGTCACATGAGCCACATTTCAGGTGTGCATTAGCTGCACGTGTTTGTGGCTACCATATCAGACAGCATGCATAGGACATTACTGTTAGCACAGAAAATTCTGTTAGTGTGGCTCTAGAGCTCCAGTGTTTAAATTGGTTTTGACAGAAAATATAGGCCGGGCGCAGTGGCTCATGCCTGTAATCCCAGCACTTTGGGAGGCCGAGGCAGGTGGATCATGAGGTCAGGAGATCAAGACCATCCTGGCTAACATGGTGAAACCCCATCTCTACTAAAAATACAAAAAAAAAAAAAAAAAAATTAGCCAGGCGTGGTGGCGGGCGCCTGTAGTCCCAGCTACTGGGGAGGCTGAGGCAGGAGAATGGTGTGAACCCAGAAGGCAGAGCTTGCAGTGAGTCGAGATCATGCCACTGCACTCCAGCCTGGGCGACAGAGCGAGACTCCATCTCAAAAAAAAAAAAAGTAGAAAATATAGGCCGGGCCCAGTGGCTGACACCTGTAATCCCAGCACTTTGGGAGGCCAAGGTGGGAGGATTGCTTGAGCTCAGGAGTTTGAGACCAGCCCGGGCAGCATTGCAAAATCCCATCTCTACAAAAAATTTAAAAATTAGCCGGATGTGGTGGTGTGCACCTGTAGTCCCAGCTACTCAGGAGGCTGAAGTGGGAGGATCACTTGAGACCTGGAAGTTGAGGATGCAGTGAGCCTTGATCACGCCACTGCACTCCAGCCTGGGCAACAGAACAAGACTCTGTCTCAAAAAATAAAAAGAGGCTAGGTGTGGTGGCTCATGCCTGTAATCCCAACACTTTGGGAGGGTAAGGCAGACAGATCACGAGGTCAGGAGATTGAGACCATCCTGGCCAACATGCTGAAACCCTGTCTCTACTAAAATACAAAAAAAAACTTAGCCAGGCATGGTGGCACATGCCTGTAATCCCAGCTACTCGGGAGGCTGAGGCAGGGGAATCACTTCAACCCGGGAGGCAGAGGTTGCAGTGAGCCGAGATCATGCCCCTGCAGTCCAGCCTGGTAACAGAGCGAGACTCCGTCTCAAAAAAATAAGAGAAAAAAAGAAAAAGAAAATATAGGCCGGGTGGAGTGCTCACGCCTGTAATCCCAGCACTTTGGGAGGCCGAGGCGGGCGGATCACGAGGTCAGGAGATCAAGACCATCCTAGCTAACATGGTGAAACTCCGTCTCTACTAAAAATACAAAAAATTAGCCGGGCATGGTGGCAGGTGCCTGTAGTCCCAGCTACTCGGGAGGCTGAGGCAGGAGAATGGTGTGAACCCAGGATGCGGAGCTTTCAGTGAGCCGAGATTGCACCACTGCACTCCAGTCTGGGCTACACAGTTGAGACTCCATCTCAAAAAAAAAAAAAAAAAAAAAAGAAAAAGTATAAATGTACATAAGGAGTTAGTCTGTTTATAGGAAGTGGTACTGGAGGAGACAAGAACCCTGCAGTCTCCATGTAGATTCAGAGTCTGTCCCATCCAGTCCTAGGAGACAGTGCTCTGTGGGCTGCCATGGGTAGGTGAAAAGCTTTCTCTCACTTATATGGACACACAGGCCTATTTGTCCTTTTCTATGGTACAACTGCTGATAGTTTTGGCAGCTTGACTGTACCTTGAAGGCCAGAGCCCTGCTCACATGTGGAGTGGGACATGAGAAGAAGACAGATGACAGTTGCCAGAAGGAACAGCAAAACCATGGTTTCCTAGGACTTAATGTGGTTGTATCTCCTATGCCTAAAAGTTTCTTCTGTTCTGGCCCCACTAAGTGCTAATTTGGGGATGGAAGAGTATGGGCAGATGGCTTCAGAAGAAATGCAAGAGAAATACAATCTAAACCTTTTTTTTCTTTTTAAGATCACACTCACAAATTTGGTGTCAGTTAATGAGAGGTTGGTGTACACACCTCATCCAGAGAACCCAGAAATGTGAGTCATCTCCTGTGGGATTGACACATTGAATGCCACGGGTGAGGGCAGGGCAGACCCTCCTCTCTCTCCGGGCTGGTCAGCCCCTTTTCTTCTTGCTCTTTTGCAGGACCGTGCTCACACAAGAAGCCATCATCACTGTGAAGGGGATTAGCCTCGGTAGTTATTTGGAAAGTTTAATGGCCAATACGATATCATCCAATGCAAAGAAGGTATGTGTCTCAATCCTAGGAGTCCTGTGTGTGCTCTAGTTGTTAAGTGCCAGATTAAGAATATGACATTTTTAGTCTCATCAGTCTTCCTGGCTGGGCATGGTGGCTCATGTCTGTAATCCTAGCACTTTGAGAGGCCAACGCAGGTGGACCGCTTGAGGCCAGGAATTCAAGACCAGCCTGGCCAACATGCTGAAACCCCTTCTACTAAAAATACAAAAATTAGCTGGGCATAGTGGCACACCTCTGTAGTCCCAGCTACTCGAGAGTCTGAGACATGAGAATTGCTTGGACCCATGAGGCGGAGGTTGCAGTGAGCTGAACCACCACTGCACTCCAGCCTGGGTAACAGAATGAGACTCTGTCTTAAAAAAAAAATAATAAAAATAAAAATAAAATAAATAAATAAATAAAATCCTGAGTGCTGGGGCTGTCCATTTATGCTGAGCTCATAATGCCACAGTATTTCAAAACTAGGGTAGGGAAAGGCTGACCCAGGTCTGAGGGAAGTGTGTGCGTGAAAGCCAAGGGAGCCAAAGTTACTCTTCTCAGTAGAGAAAGTATGGGGTAAACCTGGAGCATAAACCCAGCCAAGGCAACTACCACTTCAAAGAGCCCAAATGTCATAAGCTCAGTTACCAAAGCAAACTAACCCACAACATCAGAAATACAAGGTGTTAACAGTGTCAGGTAGGCTATTCAGGACTTATAGTAGTTTCCTATTTAATGGGCATTAAGTGGCTTTGGCTGAACCTCTCCAGCAGTGACGCTTCCATGGAGCCTGCTGCTGTCTTCACAGCTCCTCTCTGGCAGGATTTGGCAGTAAGCTTTGTGGAGGTGAGAGGAGAAAGGATAGATCCCAGGAGGCCATCCATGGCACTCCCTTTGTGTCCAGGGCACTGGAACGGAGGAAGAGATTGTTCTAGGAGTCCAGGTTGCCCTCCCCTCCAGCAGAGTTGATGGAAAGAGCTTGAATGTTTGGGAGGAAGATGTTCCTTACATTTAAAAGATGCCACTTGCCAGAGCAGGGCCTTTGCTTTTCACCTGGGCCCACCTCACAGGCTCATGTCTTCTCTTTGTCTGTCCCTCATACCCCTCACTCTTCCCTTTCCTCCCTCTTTCTCTTCCCTCCTTTTTGGGGGTCAGAAGTGAGTCTTCATTTTTGAGATCAGTGGGTGATTCCTAAGGCTGTACTTCCCTTTCCAATGTCCTTCCATGCTTAACTCTCCAACTAGCAGAAAACCATTTATGGCTTGCATTTAGTCTCATCACCAATAGAAGAGCCTGTCTATCTAATTTTGTAGAATCCAGATTTGAGAAATAGAGATTTGAGCAGCTTAGCTCAGTTCAGAGGAGGTAGGGCAGCGAAGGCCAAAGGGGGAGAGCTTTGTCCATGCTGGAGGAAGGAGACTGGATCTCACCCATCGTTGTTTCCAATGCTTGGCTTAGGGCAGAAGCCCTAAATGTTTGCCAAACAAAATATTATAAGAGGAAGGGAATATTCAGTGAGGCCACAGCTACCTTAGACCTTTTATGTGAAAAATTTGGGGTAAACTCAGTGAGGGCAAATTGGCTTTCCTTTATTTCACTTTATTAGAGGTTGTGTTGAAGGCTTAGGAGAGAATCACTAAGGTGGGGAGAGGTGTTGTGCCTGGAAACAGCAGAGCGGCCTGAGGGCAGGTGCAGGGGATGGGGTTGGGGGTGCGTGGAGGTGTCACCCTGGGCTTTCCTGGCCTCCTGGGGCAGCCTCAGCGCTGGGATTTGGGAGGTGAGGGACAGGACTTGCTGTATTGAGCTAAGCCGGGCGCTGGTTTGCTAACACAGCAGTGACTCTTAGGCACTGTTTTCCTTCCCCCTTCTGAGCTGGAGGAACTGCCTGCCTGTGTGAAGATCACTCGGAAAGGTCACTGCTGTGTCTCCTTGTAACTGCAGCGCTTGCCTTCTGCAGTTTAGCCTGTGGACTTGTCGCTTGCTGTCTGCAGCGGGCGGCGGGACGACCCACTCAGTGCTGAAATCTTTCTGTGTTGCAGGGGTGGGCTGCTATCGAGTGGATAATTGAACACTCTGAAAGCGCTGTGAGCTAAGGAGGCCTGTGCCTGTGCTTGTCATAAATGGTGGTGAGTACAGTATTCACTCACCCGAGGGGGTACTTGCAGCCTCTTGTGACCCGTGTGCATGGTGCACATGGCGAGGGGACGCCGGAAGTACGCAGCTGCTGGTGGCTCTCCAGCCCGGAGCTCCTTAGTTTTCCACGGTGACACAGAATCACTGGGTTCATCCTCTTTCTATTTCATTCCTTGCTTCGTGGCAGGATTTAGATTCCGAGGAAGCTTGAGCTGCGGCCCTCTGGGTCGCATGGTGGCAGCTCGGCCTCTCCAGCAAGCCACCCTCGGGCTGGGTTGCTGAGGTGACCCCGGTGACTGTGCAGAGTTGGCGCGAGTGGCCAGGCCTGTCCTGACAGGGCGCTGTCCTTTGGGTGCATCTGCACCTGCTGCTCTGAGTGAGGTCCTGTGCCCACCTCTTCACTTGCCCCAAGCCAGTACATGGCCACACAGCTGCAGCCGGCCATTTCCTTTTAGCAGTGGAAGCCTTTTCTGGCGTTTCCTTGATCTTCACGAACATTCCCTGGCTTCTTGTGCCATCAGCAGCTGGACTTCTAGTGGCCCTGCCCCGACGGCCAGCGGCCACCAGGGCCTGATCCCCGGGGAGGACGCGCCTCCCACCAGAGGCTGTGCTGCGCTGCTCTGGGCTGCTCGTCCCCATCTGTCCCCCGTGTGTGTGCGTTCGGGGATCCTTAAGAACTTCGTGCTGATTTTGCCTGAGTCACTGAAGCCACACTTTGCTCTCCTTGAACCCAAGCCAGGGGTGGCCATGGGCCTCGCCTCCTTCATGGCCGCACCCTGAGTTCAGTGCCTGTAAGGAGCTCCCTTGCCTGGCATCCTGTATCTGTGTGGTGTGTGGTGTGTGGTGTGTGCTGTGTGGTGAGTATCTATGTGTGTGTGGTGAGTGCGGTGTGTGTGGAGTGTGTGCTGTGCGTGGTATGTATATATGTGTGTGGTGTGTGTGTGTGTGCAGCGTGTATGGTGTGCATGTGCTGTCTGTGGCGTGTTGTGTGTTTGTGTGCTGTGTGTGCTGTGTGTTGTGTGTGTGCTGTGTGTATATATGTGGTGTGTGTGTGTGGTGTGTATGCTGTGTGATGTGCATGTGTGTGGGGTGTGTGTGATGTTTATATGTGTGTGGTATATGGTGTGTGTGTGATATGTATGCTGTGTGTGTGTGATGTGTACATGTGTGGTGTGTGTGTGCTCTGTGTATGTGATGTGTATATGTGTGTGGTATGTGTCGTGTGTGCATGTTTGTATGATGTGTGTGATTTGTGTGTGCTGTGTGTGAATGTGTGTATAGTGTGTGCTCTGTGTAATGTGTATGTGTGTGGTGTGTGTGCATGTGTGATGTGTGTGTGTGCATGTGTGTATGATGTGCGTGTGTGATGTGTGTGTGCTATGGGATGTGTATATGTGTGTGGTATGTGTGCATGTGTGTGAGGTGTGTGATGTGTATGTGTGCTCTGTGATGTGTATGTATGTGGTTTGTGTGCATGTGTGTATGATGTGCATGTGTGTGATGTGTATTGTGTGCTGTGTGTGATTTGTGCATGTCTGTTACGATGTGCACGTGTGTAATGTGTATGTGTGATGTGTATGTGTGTGGTGTGTGCATGTAAGATATGCATGTGTGTGATGTGTATGTGTGGTGTGTGTCATGAGTGTGGTTTATGTCTTGAGTGTGGTTTATGTCTTGAGTGTGGTGTGTGGTGCGCCCTCTGCTCCTCTGCGACCCGACCCCTGGTGTCTCTGCAGATGCTTCCCAGAAGAAAGGAAAGAAGAAGGTGAGGAGGTGAGGAGAGGACAAGCAAGGACGGGACGGAAGAGCGCATCTGGCTGCGAGGGCACACAGGGCCGGGGAGGAGGATTAGGCTGGACTGATCGCGGGTCGCGGGTGACCCCGGGACCAGATGTCCCTCCCCTCATGAGCGTGCAACAGGGAGCAGCCCCAGCCAGCCCCACCGCCGCCGTCTGCGTGGATGGAGGGCGCGAGGCCCTCGCCCGTGTCCCTTAGGGGCAGCGCCCATCGTCCTGCCTGCCGCAGTGGCCCAGCCCCTTCTCTCCCTGCAGGTGACCCGTGCCGCCCCCGCCCGCCCGCCCACGCTGTCCTCCACTCAGGTGCCTCCACAGACGCTGGCGGGTGTGCCGCCCTCCAGCCTCTCCGCTCCCCCCTCCCCGCCCCCGCCCCCGTCCCCTCGGTCCTGCAGATCACCAAGCAGCTCTCCTGGGCCCGCGGCTGCTCCGGGCCTCACATCTGCTGCTGGCCTCGGCGGGCTCTGACTGCGGGGCTCACGGGGCCTGGGGCCATGGCTTTCTTCTCGGCCCCCAAATGCCTTTCCTGGAGTGGCTAAGCCTCTCCTGACGAGGCTCCTCATGCGGGGAAAGGGCTGGAGTCCAGGGGTTTCCCGGCCCTTTCTGCAGGCTGTGCCAGCCCCCTCCAGTCTGCCACTGCCCTGCCCGGGGGACATCCTGCGCCCAGGCTGGAGGCCCTGCCTCGCTGCTTGCCAGGCTCACCTGCTGGGGCTGGAGGCCATGGATCCCTCATAGTATCCAAGGTTTGAGTTCCTGTTTTTCACCTTATAGTTTTGTGAGTGTTTGAGGGACAACGACCAAAGGTCTTTTTCCCACCATCTTTAAATCAAAGTTGTTTAAAACAACATTAATTTTAAAAAATACATAAAAGCAACCCATGCTTATGGTTAAAAAAGAGTACAGGAGTCTGGAGTCCGTTGAAGGGTAAAGGCCTCCCGCAAGCTGCCAGTCGGCTCTTTTTCGCAAAGCCTTCCAGAAGTTTTCTGTGCTTATGAAAGTGTATGTGTGGCCTTTCTCTTCCCTTCTTTTATTAAACACAGATAGGCTTATGCTGCATAAACCGTTTCGTGTCTGTCTTTTTTCGGCGTTTAAGCAGCGTCATCTTGAGTGGAGCTGTGCGGCGCCTGCCTCCCCAGTCCTGAAGGCAGCGGGGCCTCTGACCGGGGTGCTGGTGCGCTGTCCCTGTGCCGCCCTTCCCGGCACGCAGCGCCCTTGAGTGGCCCATCTTGCTCCCGTAGCAGCTCTGTAATGTCCCAGTGGGAATGGTCTAGAACTTGTCACCTGGTGGTTCTGCTCTAGACGGAAACAAGCAAACGCGGGATCTGGAAACCATCTCTGAAGCACGGATGGAGAGAAAGGGTCGCACACTGGCTGGGGCATGCAGAGGTCCCTGCGTATTTTGGGGGGACGATCACGATTTTTTAGGCGAGGAGAGTTGTAAATGTCAGACTCCAGCCACTTCAAACCTTTGGTGACCAAAGTGGGGTAAAAACAAGCACCTGCGTGCGTTGTGGTTATTCTATGCTCTCCAATATATATAAATTTTAAGAAGTTTTTCTTGAGGTGGTCAGTTCTTAAACCAAGAAAGTAGTAGTAGTTGATTTTAATTAGTGTAAAGTTGTCTTCGTAACTTCCGTGTTGGTTGGAAATAGGTTCATTCTTTGTTTTGAAAAGGAGTCAAGCGCAGTGGTGAGAAGGGGAAGAGGAGAGCAGGCGGTTCCAGTGCGACCGAACGGCAGCCAGAGGCCGCCCTGCCCCGCCGGCCAGAAACGGACTCGGTGCGGACATGCGGCTCTCTCCGTGGAATGTGCATGTGCACGGAGGTGAGTGTGGTCTGATAAGGCAGCAGGCAGCTCGTTTGGGAAAACTGCACAGGGCTCGGCCTCAGTGGCCAAGCAGTGTTTGTGGGGCACCGGAAGCGGCGCCGCACCCGTGCTGGCCGGCCCGCCACTGGGAAGAAACGCCCCCTCGGGGCGGCCTACTGCTCCCATCGAAGCCCACAGGCCGTGGCCCTGAGGGCACCCAGTGCTGCTCGTGCGCAGGGTCCGGGACTTTCGCCAGCAGGAACCGCAGTGCACTTGCTGCCTGTTGGTCTCAGTCTTTTTTATTTATTTGTTTATTTATTTTGAGGCATAGTCTGGCTCTGGAGTGCAGTAGCGCGCGGCTTCCGCCTCCTGGTATTAGGATCCTTCCGCCTCAGCCTCCTGAGTAGCTGAGACCACAGGCCCGTGCCACCACACCTAATTTTTTTTTTTTTTTTCTTTTTTGAGACAGAGTCTCGCTCTCGCCCAGGCTGAAGTGCAGTGGCGCCATCTTGGCTCGCTGCAAGCTCCACCTCCCAGGTTTACGCCATCCTCCTGCCTCAGCCTCCCAAGCAGCTGGGACTACAGGCCCCCGCCACCACGCCCGGCTAATTTTTTGTATTTTTTTTTCAGTAGAGACCGGGCTTCACCGTGTTAGCCAGGATGGTCTCCATCTCCTGACCTCGTGATCCGCCTGCCTTGGCCTCCCAAAGTGCTGGGATTACAGGCGTGAGCCACTGCGCCCGGCCAGTATTTTTTTTCTTTTTAAGAGACGGGACCTCACTATGTTGCCCAGGCTGGTCTCAAACTCCTGGGCTCAAGCCATCCTTGCACCTCAGCCTTGTCACCAAATGCTGGGACCACAGGTGTGTGCCACCGCTTGGGGCTGCAGCCTCTCTTACAGGCGCCCCTGCATCTCCCGTGAACAGACAGAAAACGGGCTTGCTCCTCCCGCCACACGGCTGTCCTTCCCCATTTCTAATAAGTGCTGCTCCCATTTCCCAAACACAAAGCCCGGGTCCCCGGCCGGCCGACGTCTTCCTCCTGCCTTTTCCCTTGGGGCTGTTTGGACATGGCACCTTCCTCCAGCATCTAGGCTGAGTTCTGGGTTTCCCCGCCCCGTTCTGCTCCGCGTACTCGTCCCTGGCGTTGCCACTCTGTGACCTTGCCTGCGTGTCGCGTGCCCGCTGCGGAAGCCGGGCCGCGGGGCTTGGGAGCTGAGGGGAGGCCGAGTCCGGAGATGCGTGGCGCGAGCCCGGCCGGCCCGCACATGGTCACTCCGCCAGGCTTGGAGGACCCTGGAGGGGCCCTCAGAGTGGCCACTGCGGACGCCATCCTCCGGCCCGGGTGCAGCCCCCGGAGGCTGCGGGTCCCGCTGCCATCTCCACTGCCACCTCGTGTGAGGCCCAGGCCGGGGTCCCCTGCCAGAGCTGCTCCCGTAAATGCTCATCACCTCCTGCAGAGCCCGGGGTCGTCTGTTATGGAGGCAGTGAACGCACCTCGTACTTGTCTGCACAGTCACCTTCTGTCTGGCCTCTCGCTCATGCTGTCCCACTTCTTACACTACTCCCAAAATATTCCTGTCATAAAGTCCCTTGATTAGAAAGCTAGGGAGGGTTCTCGTCCCTTTCTGAAAAAGGTCAAAAGCAAGGCCGAGGCACCGGCACGGGTGACTGATGCAGGCGGGCAGCGGTGGCCCCTCTGAGCCCAACCTCAGATCTTCTGCGGAGCTGTCCCTCCGGCGCCGGCCCACAGCGCCACAGCCCACCGTCACCATCAATTCCTAGAGATTTATGTTGCCTTGAACTATTTTTTTAAACTATTCGCATATGTATTTGACCAGCCTGGGCTCAAAGTTCTTCCGTGCCAAGGCAGATGTCCTGCTTTTGCGCTCATGATCCTGGGTCTTCTGTAAGGGCTTTGGTGACTGGAGAACCGCCTGGAGTCAGAGCTGCCCGAAGGCGGCCCGAGGGCAGCTGCAGCCTCAGCTTGATGCCGGGCTAGTGGTTTCACCTTAAGCAAATGACTACGTTATTATTCCCAAGTTTTGCATCTGTAAAAGAGGCCGTTAATAGCATCTATGTGAGAGTTGAGTGTGGGAGGAGAGAATGGGATGCTGAGCAGGATGCTTGCGTACAGTAAGCCCTGGAAAACTGGCAGTGGTCAGCTACTGAAAAGCAGTTTCTAGAACTATGTATTAATAGTAACATAAGCATAGAATAATGTCATAAAATTTATTTTCATATTTTTCCTTATTTTATTATTGGCCAAATTATCTTAATATGACACATTTGAAAGTTTAATATTTACTTCAGCCTAACTGGTATAAAATCGTTAATCAAACTTTAACACTCATTTTTGTTTAAATTTAAGGGGTACAAAGGCATTTTTTGTTTTGTCTTGTTTTGAGACGGAGTCTCACTCTGTCACCCAGGCTGGAGGGCAGTGGCATGATCTCGGCTCATTGCAACCTCTACCTCCCAGGTTCAAGCGATTCTCCTACCTCAGTCTCCCAAATAGCTGGGATTACAGGTGTCTGCCACCCTGCCAGGCTAATTTTTGTATTTTTAGTGGAGATGGAGTTTCACCATGTTGGCCAGGCTGGTCTAGAACTCCTGACCTCAGGTGATCCACCCAGCCTTGGCCTCCCAAAGTGCTGGGATTACAGGCGTGATTCCGCCGCGCCCCGCCAAATGCAGTTTTGATACATGGATCTGTCACGTAGTGGAGTCTCGACTTTTAGTGTACCCATCACCCAAATAGTGTACATATTACACATTAGGTAATTTCTCACTCCTCACCTCCCTCTCACCCTCGGAGTCTTCCATTGAGCATATACTATGTGTTCTTTAGCCCTTCGTCCACTGATGTACATTCAGGTTGATTATGGCCCTGCATTGTGAATAGTGCTGCAATAAACAAAATTGCAGGTATTTTTATGAATTATTTTCCTTTGTGTAGATACCCAGAGGTGGGATTGCTGGATCAAAAATTAGCTGGAGAGAGAGTTGTGCCCTCATGTCACTTCCTCCCATTGCCGACTCGCTGGTGCTGCCCACGGGGCTCTGCAGAGCACGCCTGCTCCCCCTGCCAAGTGGCTCCCTCACGTCACCTCTTCCTTCCCATTCCTCCCTGCAACAAGTCCCACTACTTATACCTTCTGCATTGTATGGTGATGTGTGCCTGTAGTCCCAGCTACTCAGGAGGCTGATGCGGAAGGATCACCTGATCCAGGAGTTTGAGGCTGCAGTGAGCCATGATCAAACCACTGCACTCCAGCCTGGGCAAGACAGTGAGACCCTATCTCAAAAAAGCTAAAACAAAAGAAACCAGAAAACTCCATACTGTTTTCCACAGAGGTTGTACTAATTTGCATTCCAACCAACAGTATATAAGCATTCCCTTTTCTCCACATCCTTATCAATGTCTATAATTTTTTTGACTTTTCAATGATCGCAATTTTGACTAGCTTGAGATGGTATCTCATTGCGGTTTTAATGTGCATTTCTCTGATGATAGTGATGTTGAGCATTTTATTTATTTTTTATTTCTTTGAGATGGAGTCTTGCCTTGTCACCCAGGCTGGAGTCCAGTGTTGTGATCTCAGCTCACTGCAACTTCCCCCTCCTGTGTTCAAATGATTCTCCTGCCTCAACCTCCCAAGCAGCTGGGATTACAGGCGCCTGCCACTATGCCCAGCTATTTTTTGTATTTTTAGTAGAGACGGGGTTTCACCATGTTGGCCAGGCTGGTCCCGAACTCCTGACCTCATAATCTGCCCCCCTTGGCCTCCCAAAGTGCTGGGATTACAGGTATGAGCCGCAGTGCCTGGCCGATGTTGAGCATTTTAAAATATGCTGGTTGGGCCAGGTGCAGTGGCTCAGGCCTGCAATCCCAGCGCCTTGGGAGGCCGAGGCGAGCACACTGCTTGAGCCCAGGAGTTGAGACCAGCCTGGTCAAGGTGGCAAAACCCCATCTCTACTAGGAACACAAAAAATTAGCCGGGCGTGGTGGTGCACCTCTGTGGTCCCAGCTGCTTCGGAGGTGGTAGTGGAGGATCACCTGAGCCCAGGAAGTGAAGGCTGCAGTGAGCCGTGTTTGTGTCACTGCACTCCAGCCTGGGTGATGGGAGTGAGACCCTGTCTCAATAAAAAAGAAAATAAATTTAAAAATAAAATATGCTTGTTGGCCATTTGTGTGTCTTCTTTTGAAAAATGTCTATTCATGTCCTTTGCCCACCTTATTAT
Organism: Gorilla gorilla gorilla; assembly: GCF_029281585.2. Classification (NCBI taxonomy): domain Eukaryota; kingdom Metazoa; phylum Chordata; class Mammalia; order Primates; family Hominidae; genus Gorilla; species Gorilla gorilla. The sequence goes on along the minus strand of NC_073241.2, from coordinate 37,830,002 downwards.
TGGGCTATTTTGCTGTTACCGCTGAGTTGGTGTAAACTCTGGATCTTAGTCCCCTGCTGCTTGCGTAGTTTGCAAATATTTTCTTCCATTCTGCAGGCTGTCTCTCCACTCTGTTTCTTTCTTTTGCTGTGCAATAATAAAACTTGTATGATTACTCTTTTTTTTGAGATGGAGTCTCACTCTGTCGTCCAGGCTAGAGTGCAGTGGTGTGATCTCAGCTCACTGCAAGCTCCGCCTGCCAGGTTTATGCCATTATCCTGTCTCAGCCTCCCCAGCAGCTGGGACTACAGGCACACACTGCCACGCCCGGCTAATTTTTGTGTATTTTTAGTAGAGACGGGATTTCACCATGTTAGCCAGGATGGTCTCGATCTCCTGACCTTGTGATCCACCCGCCTCAGCCTCCCAAAGTGCTGGAATTACAGGCATGAGCCACCATGCCCAGCCGTATGATTACTCTTAAGAGTTAACTACCACACTCAAAAGAGGCAAGTAGTAAAAAATTAATGAGTACAAGCTCTGTACTAATAAATCCCTTTGCATTCATAAAGCAGCTTTGATGACAGGTCTTCAGGATCCCTGTTCTTCTGCACATCAGTTTGTTAATGGGAAAAGCCAGGTTGGGAGGCAGGGCTGTGCAGGTCACCTGACTTGGGTTCTAGTGGTGGGTAGAGCCAAGAGGAATGTGTGACGAGTGGCATTTTCAAGCAGGAGGTAGAAAGCCCAGACTGGCACAAGTCAACCATGCTCACAGCATGAGCTGCTGACTTGGCCTTCTCTATTCTAATGAGCTGTTTTAGGGCTGCAGTAATTTGTTGACTTAGAATTGTACTCCTGACTTAAAGACACGGGGCTGCGTGTTGCATTTATCTGTTGAACTGCACAGTTAACACACCGTGTCAGTTGAAGACATCTTGATGGTTCCATCTTTGTATTTATCACTTATTCTCATGTCCGTATTAAGCCTGCTCATTCAGTCAGTAATGCACTCCACAGTTATTAGGCACCTGTTACATGCCAGGAATTATTTTCAGAAGCTGGGGATACGGCAAGTGAAGCAATCTGACAAAGATGCCTGTGTTCATGGAACAATGTAGTAGAATGTTAGGTGGTACAATGGAAAAAAGAAAATGCAGAAGCCATAAGTAGTGGGACGTGTTGCAGGGAGGAGTGGGAAGGAAGAGGCGACGTGAGGGAGCCACTTGGCAGGGGGAGCAGGCGTGCTCTGCAGAACCCCGTGGGCAGCACCAGTGAGTCAGCAATGGGAAGAAGTGACACGAGGGCACAACTCCCAACTCTTTGACCTATTCAAAGATGGAACTTCACAGAGAATCAGCTCTGCTTTGTCCTAGACACATTTAAACAGAGCTGAGACGGCCTGTCAGGTGAGAGGTTGTGGGTGATTCCTGCCGAAGGGTGGCCATGTGTCTTATCAGCTCTAAATAAAAGCTGGCCATAGAGATCAAATTTAGTGAGGAGTTCAGGCAGCGATGGAGACTTTGGCACTGAGGGCCAGAGCGTGAAGTCTCCCTGCCAGGATCTCATTAATATACACGAGAGGTGCATATCTCAGGGACTACCTGCAGCGGTGCTCGCTATCCTTGACCAAGCTGGAGAACAAGAGTTGTCTTTACTTGTGTTTCCTTTTAGCGCAACTAGGGTTGCCACATACGCCAAGTGGAGGAGAAGAGCCTGCTGTGTGCGCGCACCCGACAGTCACCGGCTTCTCTTTACATTTCCAATAGGAAGCGCACACTACGCTGTGGGAACCAAAACACCAGGTGTCTGCTATGGCCAAGGCAGATAAGGTCTTTCTCTCCAACAGGATCCAGAGATGAACCACTGGTACTAACACCCAACGGCTGATGTAAGGGGCTGTGTCCCTTTTTAAAATAGTCAACTCATCTTTGTGAGGTTTTTCTTTTTAATTTTGAGAGATGGAGCCAGGTTCTTTGTAGCAACTAGTAAAACTGAATTTGCCTTTGCCTCCAGTTTTGAATAAGTGCAGCACATTTTGCACTTTCCTTACTTTCATGTAATATTCATAATCAGGTTTGTCATCAACACAGAAATAATGCTTAGAAAGTATCAGTCATTTCACACTTCACTTTAGTGAAGGGCTGGCTTGGATTACACGCTGCTTCTCAAGTCACACTGGCTCAGGCTTCAAGTGTCTTTACTTGTTGATGCCTGTGTAGTACTGGTTGTTCACACAGTATCCTGAATCTCTCCTAGTTGAAAGTGACCTTGGAGAACACCTAGTCTAACACTCTTGCTTTATTTCATTTATTTATTTTTTCTGAGACGGGGTTTCGCTCTTGTTGCCTAGGCTAGAGTGCAATGGTACGATCTCAGCTCACCACAACCTCCGCCTCCCAGGTTCAAGCGATTCTCCTGCCTCAGCCTCCTCAGTAGCTAAGATTACAGGCATGTGCCACCACACCACGCTAATTTTGTACTTTTAGTGGAGACGGGGTTTCTCCATGTTGGTCAGACTGGTCTTGAACTCCTGACCTCAGTAGCTGGGATTACAGGCATGCACCACCACGCCTAGCTAATTTTGTATTTTTAGTAGAGACAGGGTTTCTCTGTGTTTGTCAGGCTGATCTCGAACTCCCGACCTCAGGTGATCTGCCCTCCTCGTCCTCCCAAAGTGCTGGGATTACAGGCGTGAGCCACTGCGCCTGGCACACTCTTGCTTTAAACTGGAAGAGACAAATTCATACATGCTCAGGAGCTGTCCCAGTGTTAGGTAGCTGTTTTGTTGCCATGCTGAAGCACAGTTTAGTTAGAACCATTCTGGATACTTGAAAACTAGGTGTTGCTGAGAAATAATCTACTTTGCTAATTACAGACTAGTTTTTTTCAGTCATCAGGACAAAAGGTTCTGGGTCTTGAAAAAGCCATTTTGCTAGTTGAGTATTACTTTGGAGTAGAGAGGCGTCCCTCACTGCAGCTGCTGCACCTGGAGCAGTGTCCAACCAGTCACACCCAGAGCCCCTGGTCCAAGCCGATATTCTGTGCCTCTGCCTTCTGCAGCAACCTTGAGATTGTGGTGGATGCCCCCCTAGTGGCTTCTTCTCTCAAGTCATGTTCCCCTTGGTGGGCAAGCTGAATTCTTAGGCTTCTTTTCCCTTTGAGATATCTAAGATGAAAATTTTATCACTTTAAGGCCTGGCACGGTACCTCATGCCTGTCCCAGCATTTTGGGAGGCCGAGGCGGGCAGATCACTTGAGCTCAGGAGTTCAAGACCAGCCTGGGCAATATGGCGAAACCCCATCTCTAGTAAAAATACAAAAATTAGCTGGGCATTGGTGGTGTGTGCCTGTAGTCCCAGTCACTGAGAAGGCTGAAGCGGGAGAATTGCTTGAACCCGGGAGGCAGAAGGTGCAGTGAACCCAGATCATGCCACTGCACTCCAGCCTGGGTGACAGAGCGAGACTCCATCTCAAAAAACAAAAACAAACAAACAAACAAAAGCACACACAGAAAGTGGCCAGGCATGGTGGCTCACACCTGTAATTCCAGCACTTTGGGCGGCCGAAGTGGGCGGATCGCTTGAGCTCAGGAGTTCCAGACCAGCCTGGGCAACATAGGGAGACCCCTGTCGCTACATTTTTTTTTTTAAAGTTAGCCAGGCATGGTGGCATGCACCTGTAGTCCCAGCTACTTAGGAGGCTGATGAGGGAGGATCGCTTGAGCCCAGGAGCTCAAGACTTCAGTGAGCAGCTTTGCACCACTGAACCACTGCACTCCAGCCTGGCTGAGAGTGAGACCCTCTCTCTTAGAAAAAGAAGTGACTGGGTGGGCATGGTGGCTCACGCCTGTAATCCCAGCACTTTGGGAGGCTGAGGCGGGCGGATCACCTGAGGTCGGGAGTTTGAGACCAGCCTGACCAACATGGAGAAACCCCGTCTCTTTATACAAAATTAGCCAGGCGTGGTGGCAGGCGCCTGTAGTCCCCAACTACTCGGGAGGCTGAGGCAGGAGAATCACTTGAACCGGAGGGCTGCGGGTGGGGGGGCATGGGGAGGCGGAAGTTGCAGTGAGCCGAGATCGCGCCATTGCACTCCAGCCTGGGCAACAAAAGCGAAACTCCATCTCAAAAAAAAAAAAAAAAAAAAAAAAAAAAGGAATGACTTTTCTGTAGAAGCTGCATTGCTCGTTAGGCTCTCCTGTGCAGACGTGGGCTCGCTCCCTCCTCGGCCACACTATTCCCTAGAGGCTCCACACACTGTCTGCTCACGAGCCTGAGGTTCAGGTTAGAGCTGCAGAAATCCTCATCTTTGGCTTTCTACTCTCCTAAAAACTCTTGCTGCTGGGAGGAATTGGGATGTGAAGCTTTCTGCTGTCACCCTAGGGAAGGGGGTTAGGGATGGAGGCAGATCAGGGACAACAGATAGATGATTGCTGCAGTCAGAAGGCAGCCCCAAAGCAAAGAAGAATGTATACCAGACGGGCAAGCTTCAAGTGAGCCGCATGCCCTCGATTCACAGACAACCTGCCTCATTGCAGCAGCTGTGAGCATTCCCAGCATTTTGGCCCTCTTGGTGCCAAAAGAAATCTGAATACTAAGCTGTGTCAAACATGCAGATGCTTCTTCAGCTCTCAAGCCCTGAGGACATAAACTTCCAGATGCCCCACATTTCCGGAGCGCTGTCCTGTCAGTTCTGGAGCGCTTGCTGTCACTGCTTCCATCAAACGGGCTCCGAGGCAGCCACCAGTATCGGGAGCACAGCTGCAGTGCCCTGCACGGCAATGGCTAACATATTAGACACCATGTGTATGTTAACAAGATGAGCTGGAATAGTGGTGAAAATTCAGTCTTCCAGGTAACTGCATCTGAACTTTTTGTTTTCCACCCAGGCTGGAGTACAGCGGCGCAATCTCAGCTCACAGCAACCTCCGCCTCCCAGGTTCAAGGGATTCTCCTGCCTTAGCTTTCTGAGTAGCTGGGACTACAGGTGTGCGCCACCATGCCCAGCTAATTTTTGTATTTTTAGTAGAGACGGGGTTTCCTCATGTTGGCCAGATTGGTCTTGAACTCCTGACCTCAAGTGATCTACCCGCCTCAGTCTTCCAGAGTGCTGGGATTACAGGCGTGAGGCACTGCACCCGGCCTGCATGTGAACATTTGATTCGTGTAGGCAGAGGCTTTTTTTTTTTTTTTCCCAAGATGGGGGTCTCGCCATGTTGCCCAGGCTGGTCTTCAACTCTTGGATTCAAGCAGTCCTCTCACCTCGGCCTCCCAAAGTGCTGGGATTACAGGCATGAGCCACTGTGCCCGGCCTAGAGCTTTATATTAAGGTCTTAGCTCTTAAAACTTTTTTGGGTGGGCAAAGGGAGAGGTTTCGCATGCCTTTGGCTAATAGGAGGGAAGCACCACGCCTTTTATTAGCATTATAATCAACGTGTGTGTGCAGGTGCCTGGTGCGAGCACATGCACATTCTGCAGCGATATCAGGAGTCTTTATTTATTTGAGACTGGGTTTCTCTCTTGTTGCTCAGGCTGGAGTGCAGTGGCATAATCTCAGCTCACTGCAACTTCCACTTCCCGGGTTCAAGCGATTCTCCTGCCTCAGTCTCCTGAGTAACTGGGATTACAGGCACCCACCCCCACGCCAGGCTAATTTTTTGTATTTTTAGTAGAGACAGGGTTTCACCATGTTGGGCAGGCTGGTCTCGAACTCCTGATCCACTCGCCTTGGCCTCCAAAATGTTGGGATTACAAGCATGAGCCACCATGCCTGGCCAAGGAGTCTTTAAATAACTCATGTGTGCAATCAAGCCCTTTCCTAAAGGTAGTTTTCTTTATGAAATTGTAGACTATGATTTACAACTGTACATCTTTTCCTCAACTGGAGCTGGTAAGAAAAAAGTTAAATATGTGTTACCCAAAGCTTTTCCTACTTATGGTATCCAAATTCTTTGTATATCTGCAATACAGGAAGCACGAGTCAAAGATTATGACTTGGACTTAGTCACTGGACATGTGGATTATGAGTTGGACACATACACACAAGTATCTTGACATACACATATCATAGAGGAACTTCAGAGGAAGGGGCTCCTAAGAAATGTCTGGCAACTGAGGGAACAGCTTATGTAAATGGATTAATATAAAACTCAACTTTATGTAATGTGTAAGATATTTAGAAGGTAAACCATGCATTCTTAGTTAAGATAAAAACACAAGAACTTTCCTCTGCTCATATTTGAGGAATATGTCTGTTGAGGGACACGTTCTACAAAACAATGAAGTTTGCTGCATCAACTGCATTTTCCTTTCAAGAAAAATTTCTCTGTACCATGCAGTGGTGTTTGACAGCATGTTACCCACAGTAGAATTACTTTCAAAATCTGAGTCAATCTTCTCAAACCCTGCCGCTGCTTTATCAACTAAGTATGCACTACTGTAGATCTTTGATCACTTCAACAATGTTCACAGCATCTTCGCTGGTAGATTTCCTCTTAAAAAACCACATTGCTCATTCACAAGAACCAATGCCTCAGCAATTTACGTTTTCTCATGAGACTGCAGTAATTCAGTCACATCCTCAGGCTCCATGTCTAATTCTAGTTCACTTGCTAGTTCCACCCCATCTGCAGTTACTTCCTCTACTGAAGTCTTGGAATGAACTTCTTCCAAACTCCTGTTCATGTTGCATGTTGACCTCCTTCCATGAATCACCAATGTTTTTAATGGCATCTAGAATGGTGAATCCTTTCCTGAGGGTTTTCAATGTGCTTTGCCCAGATCCATCAGAGGAACCACTGCCTGTGACAGCTAAAGCTTTATGAAGTGTATTTCTTAAGTAAAAGTAAAACTTACTCCTTGATCCATGGGCTACAGAATGGATGTTGTGTTAGCAGGCATGAAAACAACAACAGTCTCCTTGTACATCTCCATCAGACCTCTTGGGTGACCAGGTGCATTGTCAATGAGCAGTAATATTTTGAAAGAAATCTTTTTTTCTGAGCAGTAGGTCTCAACAGTAGGCTTAAAACATTCAGTAAACCTTGCTGTAAACAAATCTGCTGTCATCTGTCGAGGCTTTGTTAGTCATTGGCAGGGTATAGGTAGATTTAGCTTCAGATTCAAGGGCCTTAGGATTTTCTGAATGGTAAATGAGCACTGGCTTCAACGTAAGGTCACCAGCTACATTAGTCCCTAACAAGAGCGTCAGCCTTTGAAGCCTGGAAGCCAGGCATTGACTGTTCTCTAGCTATGAAAGTCCTACATGGCATCTTCTGTTTCATCTGCATTGCAAATGTGTAGTGTAGCCACCTTTTTCAAGATCATAGCTAGATCTTCTGGAGAACTTGCTGCAGCTTCTACATCAGCACTTGCTGCTTTTCCTTGCACTTTATGTTATGGAGATGGCTTCTTTCCTTAAACTTCATGAACCAACCTCTGCAAGCTTTCAAATTTTCTTCTGCAGCCTCCTTACCTCTCTCAGCCTTCAAAGAATTGAAGTGAGTTAAGGCCTTGCTATGGATTAGGTTTGGCTTAAGGAAATGTGGCTGGTTTGATCTTTATCCAGACCACTCAAACATTCTCCATATCAGGAAATAAGGCTGTTTTGCTTTTCTTTTTTTTTTTTTAAAGAAATGGAGTCTCTCTCTGTCACCCAGAACAGAATCCAGTGGTGTGATCATAGCTCACTGCAGCCTCAAACTCCTGGGCTCTAGCGATCCTCCTGCATCAGCCTCCTGAGGAGCTAGGACTACAGGCATGCACCACACACAGCTTGCTTTCTTATCATTAGTGTTCGATGGAGTAACACTTGTAATTTCCTTCAATAACTTTTTCTTTGCATTCACAGCTTGGCTGTTTGGTGCAAGAGGCCTAGCTTTGGGCCTATCTCAGCTTTTGAATGCCTGCTTCACTAAGCATAATCATTTCTAGCTTTTGATTTAAAGCGAGAGACTTTCGACTTTTTCTTTCACTTAACATTTAGAAGCCACTGTACTGTAGGGCTTTTGGCCTCATTTCAATATTGTATCTCAGGGAACGGGGAGCCTGAGGAGAGGGTAAGAGAGACGGGGGAACAGTCAGAACACACACAACATTTATCGATTAAGTTTGCCATTGTATATGGGCACAGGTCATGGCTCCCCAAAACAATTACAACAGTAACATCGAAGATCACAGATCACCATAAAAGATACAGTAATAATGAAAAAGCTTGAAACGTTGGGAGAGCTACCAAAATGTGATGCAGAGACACAAAGTGCGCACAAGCTGTTTGAAAAATGCTGCCGACTGACTTGCCTGCTGCAGGGCTGCCACAAACTGTAAAAATGCAGCACCTGTGAAGCGCCACGAAGCCACACATGATGGGGTGGGACACGTCTGTGCATGGCTGGGGAAACAGTCACCCTTGTGGGTGTATAGCTCTTCAGATCTTTTGCATTAGAATGCAGGCATAAAGTCCCTTATGTATTTTTAATTTCCAAGCAACAATAATTTAAAAATCAGTTGGAGAGTGTCAGCAGGTGCTTCTAGGTTCTGTGTGGTGAGCCCCCAGGTCCTGGCGTGTAGGGCTCTGGATGTCTCTGTACACAGGATAGAAACACGGTCACATGGGAATGCCAATATGACTTATTGCTTATTGAGCTGTGCAGGCTTTTCTGCTTTATCAATTACGCCTCCAGGAAGCTGTGAAAGAAAGCTTCATCCATCTCCCACAGGATTTGTCTCCATATTTGTGACACATAATAAAATGTTATGTACTCTTTACATAATTTTACTCTCCTACTCATGGCTGCTTATCACTTGTGGTGACAACATGTTAATTTTTCCAGTGCGGTCCTTGTAGACTGCTTTTCTTTTTTTTTTTTTTTTGAGGCAGAGTCTTGCTCTGTCACCCAGGCTGGAGTACAGTGGCACAATCTCAGCTCACTGCAATCTCCACCTGCCGGGTTCAAGCGATTCTTGTGCCTTAGCCTCCCCAGTAGCTGGGATTACAGGAGCACACCACCACGCCTGGCTAATTTCTGTATTTTTAGTAGAGATGGGGTTTCACTATGTTGGCCACCATGTACAAAAATACAAAAATTAGCTGGGCATGGTGGCGGGCACTTGTAATCCCAGCTACTCGGGAGGCTGAGGCACGAGAATCGCTTGAACTCCTGACCTCAGGTGATCCGTCTGCCTCGGCCTCCCAAAGTGCTGGGATTACAGGCGTGAACCACCATGCCCGGCCTAGACTGTATTTCTTCAAAGATCACAGGCTGCTGATAAAAGTACCCTGCCTTCCCAATCCAGGTGATTTCTGACAGCTAGTTACCAAAAGACATAACCGTCTTACGACAGCAACTCAACACAGAAAGTCTGATGGAAAGCCATTTTATTTCTAAATTTTAAAATAGAAGACTTTAATGGAAAACATTTAGTACCATCATGTCACCCTGAATGCCAGCAATACCTCGACTTTTACACACGCAGGAAGCCTAGTAACAGCCCCGTCAGTAGTACACATTTCTCTATGGTCCTTCAACAGTTTTGCATATACAAAATTTTCTGCTATTTTGCTTTAGCAAACAGCAATAACTTTTGTGTTTCCTATATGACACCTAATATCCAGTCCTACAGTAATATAGTTAGAAAAATAAAAGGCTTAAAAATTTCATAGTACGAGTTCATGGTGCTAATAACAGAATCTCTTTAAACATAAGATCATTTTAAGCCTCTTACATAACCACCTTCTGGTTTCATTTGAAATCCTTAAGAATTAAAATCTAGTAAGATTGTTAAATCAATGTACGTCAATCATTCATTTTCACTTGCCTTGGGAGAGTTAATTCCCACTGTCCACTGAATGAATGCCTTTCAAATATTAATAAATATATTACAGTATTTACAAGCATTCTTATACACTCCAACACTGACAGGGAGTTAAGCCATGGAGAGGGAAGCACAGGTTTCCCAATAGTGTGACTTCATGACGTATGGGACAAAAGGAACCGGTGCTCAGGCCTGGAGGGAGCTGAGATGAGAGCAGGGATGATGGTTCAGATACGCACACATGCTCTAAGACACATCAGACTCTAGCTGAGACCAGCCAGACATTTCTTTTGTTGTTGGATTAGAAGTAAAAGCTGAACAAGAAACCAGGACAAGGAAGGAAGAACTGGAAGCTATGCCTAAAGTCAGACCAGGCTAAGGATTTTAAAACCAAGCTCCACAAGCTCTTAGTGAATTACCCTGTGGAAACTATGTAGCTGACGTGAAGTGTGGAACGGGGCGGTACAAAGGGGGGTTAAATGTAAGACTTTGTTTCGGCAACAAAAAATGATAGTAATTTGATTTCTAGAACTTTAACTGTGCCATGTGCCCTTTCTTACCCCACTTTCTGCAGATTGTTTCATATGAACGTACCCTCCATGTGACCTCTTTAATGCACCTGGCAAACTCCGTTAATGCTGCTGAAGAATGTATGTTCCGTGCTGTGGTAAGAGGTGATCGTAATGCCCAAATCATCCAATACATTATCATAAAGTGAAGTGAAAGACATGTACTAGATGTTTGCTTTGTGAATGTGAATGAAAGTCTTATTTTGGGGGTGTAGTTTCTTATGTTTTAATAAAAACAGTAGTCATTATTTTAAAAAGCACATTCTCCTAGGTGCATATTTATATACATATACAAATACCATTTCCTTCCCCCTTGTGCCCTTCTGGGTAGTCATTTTAAAAACTCAAGCCTGGGGTCATCAAAAGGGGTAGATTTATACTCCCACCTAACTGTCTGGAGTATAGAGTTCAGATAGTCTCTTAGGAAGTTTTATAAATGAGATTCACCCAGTACAATTCTGAAAGCTCTTAAACAGGAGTCTTTAAAATAATGTAAACACTTAAGTAATCAATAAGGGTTCTCTGGTGGCCCACTTTTACATGCAAATACAGACCAACTGTTAACATGCATTATTTTAGTCAACTGGTAAAGTTTATTTCATAAGTGTAAGTAATTTTAAGCCTTTTACTAAACTGTAAATTTCAATCCATTAAAAACTACTACCGGAGCAGTTTTGAGGTATTACTGTTAATTTAGTATAGAAATGTTACTGTATTTTGATGTGGTATGAAATGCAGCCGCCATGCCTTTCATGAAACGGTGCTATCGTGGTGCTGACTACAGACATGTCCTATGGCTTTCAGGAAATTATTGTGCATGTGCATTAACAGATTTTCCAAACATTAATGACAATTTGATTGGTTAGTCATTTGTAAGCATACCAAAATAATAAAGTATAGCCCATGTATGAGCCAAACACACTGAGACATTTGAGGCATACAATGCTACCCTCCAGTCTACTTTCGTCAGAAACCAAACCTACTCACTCAAATCATTTACAAGGAAAACTAGTGCAGAAAGCACCCCAAAAATGTTGCCTGTCAGCAGGTTAATTTTCTTCTAACTTTAAAAGAAGTAGATATTTTTTCTTTTAAAATTCATTTATAAAAATAAATTTCAGTTTGAGACCCTAGGTACCAAATTGTGGCTTAATTTACTCAAGATGGATGTACTATAAAGTTATGAAAAATGTAGTTGAAAACGCATGAGCTCCAGCTCATTTCTGCGGCGTGGCCAACAGCTGCCACTGTACGCTGTCACAACCCTTCTCATAGGTAACCAAAATACACTCAACGTCTTGACAAACTTTTAGCCTTCCTTTGTCCTGAAACTCCCACACAACTTTAATTCTTAGACCTCCATTATAAAACTATTAGTAACCATAATACATTCAAGATAGAGAATGAAGACCTGTCATCCACTCAGGAGACACTGAACCAGGGCACTGGGACAACACGGCCATTCAGGGGAAATAGTCACCCTTGTGGGTGTACGGCTCTTCAGATGTTTTGCACTAGAATTCAGGCATAAAGTCCCTTATGTAATTTTTATCTCCAAGCAACAACATTTAAAAATCAGTTGAAGAGTGTCAGCAGGTGCTTCTAGGTTCTGTGCTGTGAGCCCCCAGGTCGTGGAGTGTAGGGCTCTGGATCTCTCTGTACACGGAATAGAAACACAGTCAAGTGGAAATGCCAATATGACTTACTGCTTAGGGCTGTGCTGACATCGGCATCTCTGTTAGACTGATTCTCATAGGAGAAGCTTTTTTTTTTTTTGCCTTAGTCAGGAGATTATTCGAGGAACAGTAAAGAACTGAACTAAGGAAGTAGCTACTGGCTTCCAAAGCCACACACACACAAAAGTAAGTTTCAAACTGTTGTCCTCTCTCAGTGCAAACGAGCAATTGGCGGACCTGTCACGTTTCATCAATCGATACGAACACAGCATTCAGTCTGTGGAACAATGTGATGCGGCAAAAATCTGATCTAATGCAAATTCAAGCCCACTAAATAAAACCACAGAAAGGAGAGCCAGCCTGGCTCAGTGTTCTCGCGCACGCACGCTGACTCCAAGCACAAAAGCAGCTGAAAGGCACGAGGCTCAGATCTCACTGATCGTCCTCTCTGAAGGGCAGTACTCCGAGGGGCCTGGCGAGGACATGTAGAAAGACTGCGTTTTCCTTTTCAATCGGGCCCTTTTGTTGGCCAACACCAGACTGCGCCGGCTTGAACTGATGATTTCCGAAATGAACTTCTTGCAGTCCACACACACCTCCATGGTGCTCCAGTCCTCCATCAACTCTTTGGGAAACTGGAGTTCTTCATCTGATTTGTCCATAGACTTAGATTTTGAGGAGAACCTGGGGTGAAAACAAAACAGAAGCCCAGCATTGTTACTTATAGGTCTGCTGCAATATTAAGAAAATATGTGTAAAAAAAAGTAAATTTGTTGTCAAAACATCATGGAATGGATGAGTGATTTAATCATATGTCCTAAAAAAATTTCTTACTGGTGACAAGGCTAAAAAATATTACTTAGAAAAGAAAGTAGGAGGCCCAGTGCGGTGGCTCACGCCTGTAATCCCAGCACTTTGGGAGGCTGAGGCGGGCAGATCACCTGAGGTCAGGAGTTGGAGGCCAGCCTGGCTAACATGGCGAAACCCAGTCTCTACTAAAAAAAAAAAAAAAAATAGCTGGGCGTGGTGGTGGGCCCCTGTAATCCCCACTTCTCTGGAGGCTGAGGCGGGAGAATCGCTTGAACCCGGGAGGTGAAGGTTGCGGTGAGCCGAGATGGCACCACTGCACTCCAGCCAGGGTGACAAAAGCGAAACTCTGTCTCAAAAAACAAAAAAAGAAAAGGAAAGAAAGCAGGAAACATGTCTTATTAAGACAGGCACTGCCCAGACTATCGAACAATACAGTCAGGATGGCTAAAGGTGACCCCAAGAAACCAAAGGGCAAGATGTCGGCTTATGCCTTTTTGTGCAGACGTGCAGAGAAGAACATAAGAAGAAGAGCCCAGCGGTCTCTGTCAATTTTGCAGAATTTTCCAAGAAGTGCTCTGAGAGGTGGAAGACAATGTCTGGGAAAGAGAAGTCTAAATTTGATGAAATGGCAAAGGTGGATAAAGTATACTACCACTGGGAAATGAAGGATTATGGACCAGCTAAGGGAGGCAAGAAGAAGGATCCTAATGCCCCGAAAAAGCCACCGTCTGGATTCTTCCTGCTCTGTTCAGAATTCCACCCCAAGATCAAATTCATAAACCCTGGCATCTCTACTGGAGACGTGGCAAAAAAGTTGGGTGAGATGTGGAATAACTTAAATGACAGTGAAAAGCAGCCTTACACCACTAAGGCGGCAAAGCTGAAGGAAAAGTATGAGAAGGATGTTTCTGACTATAAGTTGAAAGGAAAGTTTGATGGAGAAAAGGGTGCTGCTAAAGTTGCCCAGAAAAAGGTGGAAGAGGAAGATGAAGATGAACAAGATGAAAAGGAAGAAGGAGGGGAGGAGGAGGAGGAGGAGGAGGATGAATAAGAGACTGTTCATCTGAAAAAAAAAAAAGAAATAATACTAAAAACTCTTAACCACCCTTCTAGAATTCTTGGAAAATAGGGTATTCATCTGATTCCCAATGAACATTAGCTAACTGTAGATGGCAGGTCAGACTACAGGAAATTCAAGTAAATTTATCTTAATCCCATGACATATCCTAAAAACTAAATTTTGACTAGTTTTCTCATCATTTATGTATTTATCAAACAAGCCTCTCCCTCCCCAACAATTCCCTGTATTTGTGCGATTATTTATTGGGATTCCAAGGAGCTGGAGTTAACCAGACCAACATCATAATAAATATTTCCAGGAATGTCTGAGATAACCAGGAATCATCTACTTATTTACTATTTTAACTAAACCAAACAGGATATAAATGGGTAGTCTATAGTACGTTCAGAGTTAAGTATGGAAAACTGTAGCAGCTGTTATGTGCACTGCCTTGAGCTCACTGAAAATTCACACCCAGAGGTCTCAGAGGAGGCAGCCCAAGCACAGAGGCAGACGTTTCAGGCACAAGGTTCATGCTGGGCTCACAGCTTCTTCGCCTCGCTGTCCACGGAGCCAGGACATGTGGTTGGTAGATCAAAGCCCAGCCTCTCGGCCCTGCCAGCTTGAGGCTTGAGCTGGCCTACCTCCTTCCATCTTTCTTAAGGCCCAACACTAAACTTACCCTGCACTAAATGCAAAGGGACTGATACTCAGGTGATGTTTTTTCTTTTAAATTATTAGCTCTTGGCATAAAGCTTTATTTCTGCCTTTACAATAATAGTAAAGTCAGTCAAAGCTATGGCAGAACATTGTAAACAGGATTAAACAGATTCCTTTCAAAACTAGACAAGGAGGAAAAGATGAGACTGTTACATTCCAATTTTCAACTCCATTGAAAACAAGGTCAGTTTTAAAGATGACTCTTACAGGACACAGTAAAATAGTTATTTCTAAAGTAGAAAAAAATATAAACTCTGTGATGAAAGTATCTTTCAAGTAGCTAGCCATTATTCCTTGAAAAGTTACCTTTGGGGAAGTTTTGGAGATTTGCGTGTAAAACTGTATTAAAACCAACCAACAAACCAATGAAAACCCCTCGAGCCAAAACCCTAACACTCTACCACAGTCCTCAAGAGTAGAACTCTTCTTCTGCAAAGGATGGTTTGACAACCCAGGCCCCTTGCTCACCTGGCAATGCTCCGAAGTGGCCGATGATGGGCAGTGGAGGGTTTTTCTGACCTCATACTACTTTCCCCTCTTTGCAGAGCAGAAGGTCCCAATGAAAAGATAGGAAGAGTGGAGTATGGTTTGGAGGGCAGCCGCATCTATTATCCCAAATAAAACTGACAATGAGCAGTACCGTTAAAGAGGCAGTCACTAAAAGGAACACAAGTATAAATGAACCAAGCTTAGCTTACCTTTTTGCAACACTGTGAGCACACCGGCCTGTAAACAAAATCATAAATGTTATTTGGCATGATACCAGGGGATGCAACTGGGAGTTAGAGAAGCCTATGGCAGTACAGTTGTAAGTTTCCACAATAAACTGCAAAACTCTCCCTTCTTCTATTAGAATGTAACAAATTGACACACTGTGAATTGCCAAAAAGATAATCTACAGAACTTAACTCTTACACTGTCTCCTATAAAAGGATCAACTTACATGTGTTTGGAATTTTCTTATTTGTCTATCCAGGGATCACATGATAATCACATCTTATTTTTTTTCTGTTCAAACATGACATATTATTAGAATGATCTTAGTTATGTAAAAGAAGTAACATAGAGAAACATTTTCTAGGTTCAATATCAAATAAATATTTGGCTCACTCTCTTAAGAAATCAGTATTCCTAACCTACAAGGATAGCACAAGGTAACGTAACAGAGTGAGTCATTTCTAATTTTATTCCTGTTTAGAAAGATGGTGAAATAAGGAAGGTAATTAGTATTTCTCTTACGACTGTTAAATTTATCTTTTCATCGATTACAAAATACCTTACCTCTTACAGAACTGACAGGTATAAGACCAAGTGAAGAAGGAAAACCTCCTGGTTCGGCAACAAAAGCAGAGCTAAAAAATACAAATTTAAGAGGAAAAAAAAACATTGCCAACAGCAAATTTCCTAATATCCATGTTTGAATATGCTTTACATCTATATATGGGGGAAGCTGAACAGACAAGAGGAGGAAGACAATTCAGAAATCCTGTTTATAACAGCTGGCTCTGTGATGCTGATAATGTAGCTCTGTATTTAATTATAATTCTATTTCAAAAGATAATAAAAGGCCACAGCTCTTAAGTGTCTCTTCATCATGGAAGGAATCTGCAGAAGGTTCTGAAAAACCCTCCTCTGTTTCTCAGATACATTTTTTTTTTTTTTTTTATGAGATGGCGTCTCACTGTTTCACCTAGGCTGGAGTGCAATGGCATGATCTTGGCTCACTGCAAGCTCCGCCTCCTGGGTTCACGCCATTCTCCTGCCTCAGCCTCCTGAGTAGCTGGGACTACAGACACCTGCTACCAGGCCTGGCTAATTTTTTGGTATCTTTAGTAGAGATGGGGTTTCACTGTGTTAGCCAGGATGGTCTCGATCTCCTGACCTTGTGATCCGCCTGCCTAGGCCACCCAAAGTGCTGGGATTACAGGCGTGAGCCACTGCACCCGGCCTTCTCAGATACATTTTCTTTACAGATCCTTTAAAAGTGTAATGACTAAATGCACACATGGCTTTTTTATTTTTTTGAGACGGAGTCTCACTATGTCACCAGGCTGGAGTGCAGTGGCGCAATCTCAGCTCACTGCAACATCCACCTCCTGGGTTCAAGCGATTCTCCCACCTCAGCCTCCCGAGTAGCTGGGATTACAGGCACGCACCACCATGCCCAGCTAATTTTTGCATTTTTAGTAGAGACAGGGTTTCACCATGTTGGCCAGGATGGTCTTGATATCCCGACCTCGTGATCTGCCTGCCTCAGCTTCCCGAAGTGCTGGGATTACAAGCATGAACCACCATGCCTGGCCACATGCATGGTTTTAGGAAGACATATCGATATTTGTTATGGTTGCTTCAAAACCTTCCAGTTTTGATTTCTAAGGCAGAAACAAAAATGTCCCCTCTTGTGAACGAGACAGCACATGTACTGTCTACTAGGATATGAACATCACACATCCCAAATCCCCTCAAAGTCTGTGCCACCTGGCTAGCAGATAACTCTCCCAGGAGACTATGCATGGGACTGGCCATCCTTCTACTCTTCTGATCAATCAACTTTAAACAGCACTACCTTTCCTTTTTTCAAGGCGGTGTAGATGTCTTTATACTGTTGGTATTTTTCCAGCTCTGCCTTCACCAGGACCTGGCGAATATGCATTACTTCTTCCACAGTAAGAGCGAGGCATTCCACTGGGTAGCAGAATTCCTCCTGAAATTCAAAATGTCACGTGAATAAGAGATTCCTACCCCCTGTTCTGGAAGTGCAAAATTTCCCGTCAGATCAGATACCTGATTAGTAGCTTCAGAGAAGAAAACAGGTTTCCCAATGACCACTGGGACAGAGCTGGCTCCCTCTGGGGACCACGTCATTTCTAACTACACTAAGACTAAAGATGGCAGAAAACATCTGGGGACCAAGTGATCTACTGAAATTTCCAATAAATGAAAGTTCCTCACGTTTGCTCAGGTATTTTGACTCAAGTAACTCTATTCCGTTAAGCAGGGCTATATTGAAATATTTCAAGCAGGGCTTGAAATCTTGAAAAAAATTTTATTCTAAACCAATTTTGTGTCAGTTTTCTTCTACACTTATGAAAAAGACATTACTTAGTGTTGTATTGTACATTATATACCAATAGATAAAAAGCAAATCTACAGTGGTCCTTTTTTTTTTTTTTTTTCCACAACAGGGTCTCATTCTGTCACCCAGGCTGGAGGGCAGTGATGCGATCATGGGTCACTGCAGCCTTGACTTCCTGGGCTCAACTGATCCTCCCACCTCAGCCTCCCAAGTAGCTGGGACTACAGGTGCATGCCACCATGCCCAGCTAATTTTTTTGTATTTTTTGCAGAGATGGGGTTTCACCATGTTGCCCAGGCTGGTCTTGAACTCCTGGGCTCAAGTGATCTGCCCACTTCGGCCTCCCAAAGTGCTGGGATTACAGGCATGAGCCACCATGCCTAGCCTGGCCCTGTTTTTAAAACTCATTTGTGGTACCCAGAATAGCCAAAAGAAGATGGTTAGTAATTTTTACTGACAAGCATTATTTAGTGATCAGTTACATCAGCACACCTTTACAAATCCTAATGGTACGAGTGGAACTGGAACACGAAACTACTGGAGCATTTATATCCAAAAGGCAGTCTCTCCAGGCTGCCCCACAGTTCTCTAGATTTGTTGTTACTTTCAACAAATGCTAAATGTATAGTCAGCACTGGAAAGACTAGAGAAATGTAAAAGATTTCATAATAAATATTTATGTTGGCTGTCTTGTGTTAATGGTTTCCCTACAAGCAGCTGCGGAAGATGTTGATGTAACTGATCTCATTGAATAAGAGCCTCACACCCATCCGCTCCCCATCCGGCCCCGCACTTGATTGGTGGATCTCAGAGAAAGACAGAACAGTCTTGTGCATTCGGACCCTGCCAGGCTGCAAGGGGCCATTGTGGTGCAGTGACACTGAAACTGAATGTTCTCAGCACAAACACATTATAATTCACTCCCACACACACACAACAGCATCGCTCACAGGCACTCAGGAATCCAACATGCCAGTGAGAAAGCACATGACTATGAATGCAGTCAGTTTATGGAGTTTTAACAATCAGTTCTGTCTTTCAGTCAGAGAACAACAAAAATCAATCTAGGTTGCAAACTTGTCAAACATTAGCATTTTACTTAAAAAAGTAGTCTGAAGAACTACTGCTTCTTACTAAAAATCAATGCAAAACCATCTCTGTTCAAGCTAACTTAAGGAAGGTTACATTCGCTTAAAAATGCTTTGGGAAAAATCCTGCATTTGAATTTTTAACATGAGAAGCTTATTAGTATAAGAGGACGGGGGGTGAGTTTACTCAGAAAGATTATATCATTTGCTCTAAGATGCCTAAAATACTCATTTAAAAAATTAACGATCACAGTTTTCTCTTTCAACAGGAACTACTTTCAGAGATGACAGAATTAAATCAGCGTGCCTGATACCTACTATGTTTTGCTCCACCCTCAGAAAAAGAGTAGTGTTAGGTGGGAACAATAAACTGCCTTTTTGAGGGTTAGGCCATTAAAACTGTGCACTAAGTAAGTAGTGTTGCCTGAATACATCCGAATGATGGCATTTCTCAGCTTTTAATGTATTTCAGAAGTTTTGCTATTATTTTTATTCATCAGTGATGAGTATGAGTAGGGTATGCCTTCTGATGGCTAACGATATGACAAAATGGCTATGCTGCAACAAAATAATGTGGGAATCTAGCACATAACCAGGTAAACACTACTAGATTTATTACGTAGCAAATAACCAGATAGCCAGATTTGTTATTGTGTGTGCTAGCAAGACAGCAGATGGTACCAACTTAACTGACTTTATGATGTGGATAACTGGGCTGTAAACCCTTCAGGCAGATGGTGATTTTTTTCATTTGTAGGGATACGCTAGCATGGCACAACAGACCTGGCAGCTTGCACCTCCCTCTCTTCAGTCTTGAGTCACAAAAGGGCTTACTTAGTAAAGCATATTTTCAACTCACTGCTTTGACCCACATGAAAATCCAGTACTTCATGGGATATAATCATTTTTCTTTCGTTTTGAGACAATGTCTCGCTCTGTCACCCAGGCTGGAGCATAGTGGCATGATCTTGGCTCACCGCAACCTCTGCCTCCCGGGTTCAAGTGATTCTTGTGCCTCAGCCCCCTGAGTAGCTGGGATTACAGGTGTGCACCACCACACCTAGCTAATTTTTGTGTAGAGATGGGGGTTCGTCATGTTCGCCAGGCTGGTCTTGAACTCCTGTCCTCAAGTGATCTGCCAGCCTCAGCCTCTCAAAGTGCTGGGATCACAGGCGTGAGCAACTGCGCCTGGCCATCATGAGATATAATTTAAAAATAGTAGATTTTTGTTTGCTTTCTTGTTCTTTTTTAAAAATTTTCAAGCAGATTACCCTTTAGTGAAATAATTTCCATCCGGTCAAATGCTAATGTTTTAATTTTGGAGACTTCCCAAGGACAACAAAACTTTAATGCAACATAAAAGAAAATGATAAATAGCTACTAAAATAGTTTTAATTATTTTTTTCAGTTTACAAAAATATTAATTCGACATCTCCAAAGCCAAATTAAACTTCCACAGATCTCGTAGAGCTATTAGCACTCTGGAATGTGGAGGGCACTCAAGGCCCCAGCGAGAGCGGGAGCCCTTCCCCACCACGGCACTGCCTGGGGCTCCCACTGCATGTGTTCGGCCCGTTTGAGCGGCCAGATGTGGCTAGGTAAAGAACCACACTAGCGCAACTCTAGTTCTCTTGCTTGCTCATGTGTCAATGGGACTCCCAGATTCAGGAAAGGGAAGCTAAATCTTAAAGCGCTTTAATGAAGACAACAACGTGCTATAAGACTTTAAACTTACTTCTATGCATGTCACTAAAATTGTTGAGTTTTTTTTTGATGATTATTCTGGCTATATTTTACCATTCAAAAGGGGTCAGTTAGGCAGCACGGAGATTAGACAGCATAATGTAAAATTTTGGTTATTGTGCCATAGAGAGAAATGGGAATAGTCACCTTTCTTTTCTTTTCTTTTTTTTTTTTTGAGATGGAGTCTCGTTCTTTCGCCCAGGCTGGAGTGCAGTGGTGCGATCTCGGCTCACTGCAAGCTCCACCTCCAGGGTTCACGCCATTCTCCTGCCTCAGCCTCCTGAGTAGCTGGGATGACAGGCGCCCGCCACTGAGCCCAGCTAATTTTTTGTATTTTTAGTAGAGACGGGGTTTCACTGTGTTAGCCAGGATGGTCTCGATCTCCTGACCTCATGATCCACCCACCTTGGCCTCCCAAAGTGCTGGGATTACAGGTGTGAGCCACTGTGCCTGGCTGGGAACAGTCATCTTTTATACAGTGCTCATGATTAGTAAAAACTTCATAAATTAACCAGTATTTGAAAATTACCCAAAATAACCATTGCTTTTTGAGTTTTTAATAAACCAAAGAGAGGCAAATTTAAATAAAAACAGCAGCTATTAAGTTTACTCTTCTTAATCAACTACAAAACTCAAAGTGAAGGCCAGGCACAGTGGCTCACGCCTGTAATCCCAGCACTTTGGGAGGCCGAGGTGGGCGGATCACGAGGTCAGGAGATGGAGACCATCCTGGCTAACATGGTGAAACCCCGTCTCTACTAAAAATACAAAAAAAAAATTAGCCGGGCGTGGTGGCGGATGCCTGGAGTCCCAGCTACTCGGGAGGCTAAGACAGGAGAATGGCGTGAACCCAGGAGGCGGAGCTTGCAGTGAGCCAAGATCGCGTCACTGTACTCCAGCCTGAGCGACAGAGAGAGACTCCATCTCAAAAAAAACAAAAACAAACAAACAAAACTCAAAGTGAATCCTTTCTTTGCCTAAAGTGGTATATGGCCTTAGTGTTCAGATATCTCTGTTTGGGGAGAATTGATAATCAAATGCCAGCAGGTCTTCAGTAGAGGCAGGAGTGACAGGAGTTAAAAAGCCACCGTGGCACCTGACCACGTGCTGCCCAAGAGCACATCTAAAACGGGAAAAAGGACAGAGATTTTTCCTGCATTTCATGACAAAGATCAGAGAAAGGAATGTGTTGTGTCTTATTTACGCTGAGTCTCCTTTCCATATCAAGATGACTAAGAAAGAGCAACAAAGAAACCAGCTGCGGGGTCATCTGTCAAGGACAAGGTTAGTAAATCCAAGGCTTTAGAGAGCCTGGCCCTGCCTACTGTAGCACAAAGGCTGCTCTGAGCACCTGCTACGTGGTGGCAGAAGAGGCTTCAATATGGTCGTAGAGCTTTTTATTTCACGTAGAATTATGAAGGTTCAAATAACGATACATAATTCTGTGTAAAAAAACCCTCAAAAAACAGTAATATAATGCAGAATTATTTAAAATAGCCACATCATTAAAAAGGAAACTTGAAATTTCTCTTTGCAGAGAAGTGACGTACACACCCTGGTTGTCATAACACAGCTTCATGACAGGTGATGGGAGCACACAGGTTTCCTGAGCCCATGCCCTGGTTGTGCAGGTGTCTGTGGGTGGGCGGAATCCACCATGGCTACCTGGCCTGGCAGGAGGATGCTCTGCTCATGGAATGAGTGAGCAAATACTCTTCTGATGGTGGGGGGAGGCCCTAGGAGGAATGCACCCCACGGGCTCAGAGTGCCTGCTGCACATGGAGAAAGGTGGCAGCACTGACTCTGCTATACAATTAGGTCACCCGAGGAGACAAACACCCACAGGTCCCCTTCATCAGATGCTGCATTTTGAGTTTGTTGTCCTTTCCCAGTTATTTCCCTCAACTGAGACCATGGCATGATCGGTGCATCCTGCACAAGAGTGGAATCAATGATTGGAAGCAAAGTGCTATCTAAGCGGTTAATTCTCAGAGAGCGCAACAGTTGAGGTGTCACCGTCAGAGATACAGAGAATGAAATAATCCCAGACCCAGCAGAAAGAGGCCAACCTTTGAGGATTTCCACCTGCTGGTAAAAGCTCTCTCACACAGATAATACATAGCCCCTGCTACCCCAAACATGGCTGCTTCAAAAGGATGAGAGCTGAGCAGAGAAGCTGTTTGTATGGTAGAAAAAAGTGGTCGAAAAGGCGTCCTTGGCCATACACTGGTTATCCTAGGAACCTGAACAACAGATAAGGGAAAAAGAAAATGGCAGGGGGAAAAGAAAAGGAGAAAATAATGCTGAACACAAGTGACCTACACATAGTGATTACAGATCACAAAAGGAAAACAAAACAAAAAACACCATGAGGCTGGTACAGTCTGTGCGAACATCTGCATCCACACGTATAAATCAGTGATGAAACCACGAAGTCCTTCCTGGAGAATCTCAGCGTTCACACAGCAAGGATTTTTCTAATTTAGGGTCCTGCGAACACTCTGAGTTTCCTCAGTGGGGCTTGTTGTGACGAAGGATAGAGGCAACTCGTTATTGTGCCTGAGAAAGCATGGGGACATTTGCCAGGCAGCCACTTGCACCTGCCCCAGGAAGGTACTGCCAACACGAGATGCCTTTAGACTGGATGGGCACTTGCCCTCGGTTATTTGACCAAATGATGAAAAAAATTACATTTTAAACATCACAAGAAAAGGGAGGGAGATACAACAAAAATAAAAATTATCAGCTGGGCACAGTGGCTCACGCCTGTAATCTCAGCACTTTGGGAGGCCGAGGCGGGCAGATCACCTGAGGTCAGGAGTTCGAGACCAGCCTGACCAACGTGGAGAAACCCCGTCTCTCCTAAGTATACAAAATTAGCCGGGTGTGGTGGCACATGCCTATAATCCCAACTACTTGGGAGGCTGAGGCAGGAGAATCGCTTCAATCCGGGAGGCGGAGGTTGTGGTGAATCGAGATTGAGCCATTGCACTCCAGCCTGGGCAACAAGAGCGGAATTCTATCTCAAAAAAAAAAAAAAATTATCAACAATAAAAACATTCCTGCCATTTTCAGTTGAGGAGTTACAAATACAAAACGATTCTTTGTTTTCTAAAATGCAGCTACATTTAAAAATTAATTACACTTATAAAAACAATACTTACCAAGCTATAGGGCATTACTACAAGGTATGATTTTATGGATTTCCCAAGATAAGCTATTAGCAAGGAAGATTATTTCATTTTGTCTCTGCTGGTGCTTGGAGGCCTGCGTGGACTCTGCTCCTTGCCCTCAATCTGACCACTGCTGAGTGCTGACCAGAGCGGCTCTCCCACTGCCTGCTCACTGAGACCTTCCTCAGTGATTGCAAGTTAGTTTAGCTTGCTCTCCTTCCTGCTCCACAAAAAAACAGTGCACGGCCTGACCTCGCAACACTAAGAGCTCTGCTTTAACAGGAAACAGACACAGTCATGGGCCCTTGGGGTCAGCTGAAGGTCTCAGCATAACTTCTATTATAAGCCGAAACTACCTTGTAGCTAAGCTGATAGTTCCTTTACATTGCTAATTTTAAACTTTAAGTCTAACCTCAATAATGACATTGTATGATCACATAAAGGCCAGTTACAAGCTGAATGATAGACTGGCTTCTAGGAAAAGCTGAGTGAAGAAGAAAATACCCTAATGATTAGACTTATGAAAAAAACCACAAGTTCCCTCTTACCTATATACGTGTGTGTGTATATGTATGTATATACATACATATGTGTGTATATGTACGTATATACATATGTATATACATACACACACATATACACACACATACACATATGTGTGTATATATATTTTTAGAGACAGGGTCTTGCTGTGTCATCTACACGGGGGTGGAGTGGCACATTCTTAGTTCACTGTGGCATCAAACTCCTAGGCTCAAGGGATCTTCCCTCTGCAGCATCCTGAGTAGCTGGGATTACGGGCATGCGCCACCACATCTAACTAAGTTTTTAATTAAAAATTTTGTACAGACAGGGGTTTCTTAAGTTGCCCAGGCTGGTCTCAAACTTCTGGCCTCAGGCGATTCTCCTCCTTTGGCCTCCCAAAGTGCTGGGATTACAGGTGTGAGCCACTGTGCCTGGCCCCTCTTACATATTTTAAAGTTGTGATAATAGCTGTATATTTTGGTAAAAGCAATAACTTATTCACATGAAAACAAATTTTTAGATTTTTACGTTTGAATCTGTTTGGTCAGAGTTCTGTTTTCTTGTTGGTAAGTCACTGACAAGGCTATATTTAATCGAATAGCTGTGTTTTGGTGATTATTCCAGAGCTAGAAGAATCCTATCAGGAATCACCATAAAATCATTAGTTCTTTAATTGCACTGTTCTGGAATAGAGATGAATGACCAAATATTAACATTCTAAGCTCTGTTCAAAATCCCTGTCTTCACAATAACCGCATTATCTCCCATCTGTTATTACTTTAATTGAAACTCTAATAATTCATCACAGCCTTAAAAAATGGACTTAGTATTCAATATATTCTATTATTTTTTATTCATGAATATTTGAAAACACATTAGATATTTGACTGTGGGTAGAATATTCATTACAGCTTGCATCTTGCCTACAAATATTTCAGAAGCCAAGTGGCGCTACAAAAGAGTCTTTGGAGACCTCTGTTGGCTGGGAGATCTACTAATTCCTCCTGGCAGACCCTTGTGTGCTGCCCACTGTCCTGAGAAATGAGCACCCACTATAAGAACCTGCAAGTCTCTGGAAAACAGCAAAAACTATAAACCAGTTCAACCAAAATAACACCACTGGCCCCAAATATCACAAAACATACTAGAAAACAATGTACAGTAGTTATTAATGGATCAAAATTCTCCCTCGCCTTGTACTTCTGCCTCAATAAGATCACCTACTGTAGTCATTTTGCTAAGAGTTTTTTTGGTCAATTTTTAACAATTTTTAAATGGATTAATAGCCTTTGAAAGAAAGAAAGCGTTTCTTTAATAATAATCCATACTTTCAACCACTGATAAATTTTCTTGAAAAAAAAAAAAAGAGCTCAAAATGAACAAACACTGGTCAAGTTTCGTTTAGGTTATGGATAGAGTTTGGAGAAGGTGTCACTCTGCTGCCCAGGCTAGAGTGCAGTGGTGTAGTCATAGCTCACTGCAGCCTTAACCTCCTGGGCACAAGTGATCCTCTCACCTCATCCTCTTAAGCAGCTGGGGCCACAGGTGTGCACTACCACACCTGGCTAATTATTATTTTTTTTTTTTGCAGAGATGGGATCTCACAATGTTGCTCAGGCTGGTCTTGAACTCCTGGAGTCAAGTAATCCTCCCACCTTGGCCTCCCAAAGTGTTAGGATTATAGGCACGAGCCACCACGCCTGGCTGTTTGTTTTCTTTAGCTATTAAGTAAGTTATTCAAAGTTCATTCTAACTTTTGCAAGTTTTTTTCTCCTTATCATCTTCATAAGAAAGCTAATGATTCTATGTCTTCTAGCTGGTCCCTAAGTTACTACGAAGTCTTTCCTGTACTTACAAGAGAGCGGGAACTCTGCCTGGAAGGCGGCAGGAACTGCCTCACGTTAGTAGGCGTTTCCTTTTCAATGGAATGTCGTCTCTGGGGTGGCTGCCGTCTCTCTGGCTGGGGTGTTGATGATATGGGCAGGAATTTTGGAGGCTCTAAAGATTGAACCAAATGAAATAAAACTTACTGTGAATTTTCTAACACAAAACCTTTTGACATTTGTGACAAACACTGTAATTCAAAGATGAATTATTTATTTCATTGGAGAGATATTTTAAGATGGTAATTGTAATCCTTAGGAGTAGACTCTGAGGGCTGTTACAGAGGAATCTTTGCAAAGTAAACTTGCTACAGAAATAGCAAGAAAAAGGAAAAATGTTAGGTGTAGCCAGAAAGAGTCCCAAATCATACCAAAATTCTCAATGTACCCTCTTTTTACATTCTCCTTTTTAAAGATAAAATAAGGAAAATCCTTCTTTCTACATGTTTACCAAGATATTTTGTCCTTAGGTTTAAATTAAACTGTATTTAAACTGCAAAAAGTAAGCTTCAGCTTTGATGTTAATATTGTACCATTGTCCTTCTCTGCCTAGTAATATTTTAAGACTGTTTAAAAAGAGAATGCTTTAGTGTCTGAATGGTTCTGGATTCACATTTTGAAAACATAAGGAGAACATTAGAAATAAATTATGGTGCCAGAGTTTTATTTAGTGCTTCCTCCTACTCTATCTACAGAGTAGAGCTGCTTCAATGTAGTGGGTGTGGAAAGTGAGAGTCAACACAAAGTTACATATGATCCATCTATTTAGACTGTCCCACCATGAGAAACCACTAAAGGAAAACACAGATATAATTTCCACAGTCAAGAAAAGATACAGAAATCCATTATGTGATTCAATTGGGTCCCTATAATATCCAATTGTGCATAACTAGTCAGTACCTACTGTTTTTGATATAATCTGTGTAAATAATAAAAACACTACTTAAAGAATTTTTGTGTATGAGAAATCAAGCCAATATGTAATTTTTAATAATAATAAAATAATAAAAACACTACTTAAAGAATTTTTGTGTATGAGAAATCAAGCCAATATGTAATTTTTAATACTTCATAATGTTCTTATAAATGAAAAGGATTATTAAAAGCCTTTAGAAATCCCTTAACTTTAGTTATCTGTGTTCAGAATCTATCTCCTAAAGAGTTATAAAGGTGTTTTCACTATCTACACAGGTTTTTGGAGATGGGTGTGTGTGGGTGGTAGGTGGAGTGATAATAAATATAGTTGTGTTGGGCCTCTGGTTTAAATTTAGCCAAGGAGGTAATCTATCTAAAACAAAACAAAACAGAACGCTACACACACAACTGATTTATACTATTTCCCATGACTATTGTTCGTAAACACACATGTGCCTGCTCTGTCATAAGACCCCGAGGCCTGGTATGATGCCACCCTTGGAAAATAAGTATTTCATCTCCCGATCAGTGAAATGCCTGAGTTAGTTCTTTCTACCCCAGATGATCACAGGGCGCTCTGGGATCTCTGCTCTAGGTCAAGTGTGTTTTGTAGTAAGACATCCGACTACAGTTCTTAGCACCACAACTACTCACTCTTCCTTGTGGACACGGCCTCCAGGACTGGCTCTTCAGGGAAAGAGGGAGACACGCTGCTGCTGCTGGTCGACTTGTGCAGCGTTTCTTCCTGAGCAAAGTACAGGTGGAGAAATCGACTTCTTAGACATTTGTGCTCTAGTGCTACGTAATAACATTTTATTATTAAACAGTTATTTTAACACGAGGCACCAAAGTATGTCAAAGGTTCAAGGCAAGCAGAAGACAAACTAGAAGGGGTTTCAAACAAGACAGGTCTGGGTTTGCGCCTTGGCTCTGCCCTGATGAGAGTGATGTAAACTGAGCACGCTTCTTTCTGTTTTTTGGAGACAGGGTCTCACTCTGTTGCTCTGGCAGCAGTGCAGTGGTGTGATCTGGGCCCACTGCAGCGTCTACCTTCTGGGCCCAAGTGATCCTCCCACCTCAGACTCCAGCAGCCAGGATCACAGGTGTGCACTTCCATACCCAGCTAATTTTTAAATTTTTTGTAGAGACAGGGTCTTCCTATGTTGCCCAGCTGGCCTTGAGCTCAAGCGATCCTCCCAAAGTGCTGGGGTAACAGGTGTGAGCCGCTGCACCTGGCCTGAGCATGTTTCTTATCTTAGTTTCACCATTGTGAAAGAGGGTATTTAATATCACTTTTTCCATAGGGTTATTGGAAAGATGAAATGAGGTAATGCATTCAAAATGCTTAACACATTACCTGGCACACAATAAAACAGTGGTTAATATTATTAGGGAAACATTGAATACATTTATAAAAGTAATACATTGTCAGCCTCATGGGAGCAGATGCTGGGTCTGTCTTGTTCACTGATGTATGTCCAGTACCAAACCCATCACTTAGTAAGTAATGAGTGTTTGTTGAATGAATGGATGAAAAAATAAACATTTCATGAAATGTCATATGAGTCTAGAAAAATGTCTACATTGTGGGCCAGGTACGGTGGCTCGCACCTATAATCCCAGCACTTTGGGAGGCCGAGACGGGCAGATCACGAGGTCAGGAGTTCGAGATCAGCCTGGCCAGCATGGTGAAACCTCACCTCTACTAAAAATATAAAAATGAGCCAGGCGTGGTGGCACGCGCCTGTAGTCCCAGCTACTTGAGAGGCAGAGGCAGGAGAATTGCTTGACCCGGGGAGGCAGCGGTTGTAGTGAGCTGAGATTGCATCACTGCACTCCAGCCTGGGTGACAGAGTGATACTCTGTCTCAGAAAAGAAAAAGAAAAAGAAAAAGAAAAATGTCTACATCGTGCCAAATAAAATTAAAATTCTTATTACCAGTGAGAAGAGATCCTAACTTGTTTTAGACTAAACAAAAATAAAGTATAATATTTATTCCTGAAATATTTACTAAATACTATGCGAGATAAACATTTACTTGTAATTTCTACTTAGTATCTATAGATATATATATATTTTTGAGACGGAGTCTCACTCTGTTTCCCAGGCTGGAGTGCAGTGGTGCGATCTCAGCTCACTGCGACCTCCGCCTCCCGGGCTCAAGCAATTCTCCTGCCTCAGCCTCCTGAGTAACTGGGATTACAGGTGAGTGCCACCACGCCCGGCTAATTTTTGTATTTTTTTGTGTGTAGAGATGGCGTTTCACCATGTTGGTCAGCCTGATTTTGAACTCCTGACCTCATGATCTGCCCGCCTCAGCCTCCCAAAGTGCTGGGATTACAGGCATGAGCCACCACATCCAGCCTATAGACATTTTTAGATACAAAAGGAAGAAAATTAGGCAAATATATTCACTCATGACTATGTGAGATAGTGAAAATTTTTTGATGTTCTTAGCTAAAATGACTTAAATTTTTTTAATTTAAAAAATTTTTGTTTTATTTTTACTTTAAGTTCTGGGATACATGTGCAGGATGTGTGGGTTTGTTACATAGGTAAATGTGTGCCATGGTGGTTTGCTGCACCCATCAACCCATCACATAGGTATTAAGCCCAGCATAAAGTAACTTTTAAGAATTTGCTGTTCACCAAAAACTGGCCTCACCTAAAACCTACTGCTGAAATCATTAGTTTCAAGTAAGCTACAATACAAAGTGTCTGGTCAAAGAACAGGAGGGAGAAAAAGGCCACGTAAACCACATAGTTCAAACAAAAAAGGGCTAGGCTGGGCAAGGTGGCTCACGCCTGTAATCCCAGCACTTTGGGAGGCCAAGGCAGGCAGATGACTTGAGGTCAGGAGCTCAAGACCAGCCTGGCCAACATGGTGAAATCCTGTCTCTACTAAAAATACAAAAATTAGCTGGATGGTGGCAGGTGCCTGTAATCCCAGCTACTTGGGAGGCTGAGGCATGAGAATCACTTGAACCCGGGAGGTGGAGGTTGCAGTGAGCCAGGATCGTGCCACTGCACTCCAGCCTGGGAGACAGAGCAAGACTCTGTCTCAAAAAACAAAAACCAAAAAACCCAAAAAAGTTTTAAATAGTGACCTCCACACTTTTGGGACTTATCATGAACACCAAATCAAGCACTGTAAGCAAAGCCTCTATCCCAGATACGATGTAGGTCAGTCATAGTAATCTCCAAAAAACCTAGCATGCAATTAGAACAATCTTTTTCTGTTTACAGAAGGTCAGACAAGAAATAAAAGCAGAGAGTATATCTTAGAAAAGGAACAAAGGAGTCATATACAGTACTTCCCAGATAATTATCTGCTGAGGAGTCATACACAATACTTCCCAAATAATTATCTGCTACCCTGATTAAAACAGCAGAAACCATCCCTGTGCCTCACACGTGTACTTCAGCTCACCTTCGCTAGAAATATTTTTAAAGTCGGCTGGGCACAGTGGTTCACGCCTGTAATCCCAGCACTTTGGGAGGCTGAGGTGGGCGGATCACGAGGTCAGGAGCTGGAGACCAGCCTGATCAACATGGAGAAACTCTGTCTCTACTAAAAATACAAAATAAGCTGGGTGTGGTGGCATGCGCCAGTAATCCCAGCTACTCAGGAGGCTGAGGCATGAGAATCACTTGAACCCGGGAGGTGGAGGTTGCGGTGAGCTGAGATCATGCCACTGCACTCCAGCCTGGGCAAGAAGAGTGAAACTCCATCTCAAAAGGAAAAAAAAAAAGAAATATTATTAAAGTCTAATTTTACACGTTGTTACCTTTGTTAGTGTTAAGGGAGAATTAGATCACGTTTCTTTACTCCAGGGTGGAAACGAGTTAGAGTTAAATTCTATATAATGAAAATATCATACTTAATTCTGTAAGAAAACTATCGCTGAGAAAAAGTGGCTCTATAAATAAGCAAACAGGTCAGAATGAAGTCTTTTATAAGCAAATTAAAAAGATCAATAATTTTATGACCACAAATGTTAAAATTCTAAAGAAAACTGAAAACATGAGAAAGCACAATCATCTGTTATCTGAAGAGGTGGAGCCGGAGCACACTACTGCAGCCCAGCACTGGCCACACTTCCACTCAGCTCAAAGAATGGCAACATCTAGCTGTACATGCGATGTGGTCCTCTCATTTTCCTTTATATTTCATGTCCTTTTTACGTACATGTTGAGCTCCAAAACATGCAGAGCAGTGGAGGGAAGCTTTGCTGGAAGGGGCTCTTTTCTCTCGTTCAGACTTTATTCTCAGTGACGTCCTATGAAACCTCAAAGTTGGATTTTTCCACCACTGCATCTGATCTTTAAAATGACTACTCAATGTCTGATGGTCCTGAAAATCCTTTGAAGAAGCAAAGCAACTTAATCAAGAGGCTTCACTATGCCCAAATGAGCCAGTTCCACTCTAATCAGTCAGAAGAACCTGGGTGCATAACTCAGCGTTTCTCAGAATCTTTTTTATCTAGAAAATGTGGTTGGGTGGAATATTCTTTATAGTCCTCTCCAGGTCAAAAATGTAAATCAAAACTAAGTGTCTTTCCTGCCAGGCATGGTAGCTCGCCCCTGCATTCCCAGCACTTTGGTAGGCTGAGGCCAGAGGATCGCTTAAGCCAGGGAGTTTGAGACTAGCCTAAGGAACATGGTGAGAGTTTGTCTCTACAAAAAATAATAAGAAAATAATAGCCAGGTGTGGTGGTGCACACCTATGGTCCTAGCTACTTGGGAAGCTGAGGCAGGAGAATCCCCTGAGACCAAGAGGTCGAGGCTGCAATGAGCTGTGTTCACACCACCGCCCTGTAGCCTGAGTGACAGAGCGAGACCCTGTCTCGAAAATAAAAGTCTAAGAAAGTCTTTCCTGAATCTCCGTTTTAAAGTAACACTAAAAATTTGCAGATATGGTTCTAGGGGAATTAACATTTCAGTTTAGGTGAATTTAAAGGTAACATTTTGATTTTTAAAATCTTTTTTATTTATTATTATTATTTTGAGACTGAGTCTTGCTCATTCACCCAGGCTGGAGTGCAGTGGTGTGATCTCAGATCACTGCAATTTCTGCCTCTTGGGTTCAAGCGATTCTCCTGCCTCAGCCTCCCGAGTAGCTGGGATTATTGGCAAGTGCCACCATGCCTGGCTAATTTATATATATATTTTTAGTAAAGATGGGGTTTTGCCATGTTGGCCAGCCTGGTCTCAAACTCCTGACCTCAAGTGATCCTCCCGCCTTGGCCTCCCAAAGTGCTGGGTTTACAGATGTGAGCCACTACGCCCAGCCACATTCTGATTTTTTAAAATCCTAATAATGCTGAATGCTTTTATTTCATGCTTACTCTTTATATATATAAATTATATATATTATATATAGTATATATTATTTATATATTTATTTATATATTTATATAAATATAATTATTTATATACAATTTATATATATAATTATTTATATATAATTTATATATATTATTTACATATAATTTATATATTATATATAACTTATATATAATATAATTTGTATACTTTATATAAATATATTTATATAAATATAATTATTTATATATTATATAATATAATTATATATACACATATACACTTTACGAGGTGTCATGAGACTCTTATAGATGCAACTGAGGCAAAAGTAAGCACATTTGGAGTACTAGATTTTGGCACTCAGAGGGTGCACTCTCTATTTAAAAAGCATATACTCAAGATTTAAAAATAACATAAGAAAACCACATAACATATTCAGTTTTTATGTTCATTAATTAACTAGTTAATTAGAGACAGGTTCTCACTCTGTTGCCCAGGCTGGAGTGCAGTGGTGCAATCATGGCTCACTGCAGCCTTGACCTCCAGGGCTCAAGTGATCTTCCCATCTCAACCTTCCAAGTAGCTGGGACTACAGACATGTGCCACCATGCCCAGCTAACTTTTAAAAAACATTTATTGTAGAGATGGGGTCTCACTATGTTGCCCAGGCTGGTCTCGAACTCCTTAGCCTCAAGTGATCCTCCCACCTTGGCCTCCAAAAGTACTAGGATTACAGGCATAATCTTATACTGGCCACCATGTGTGGCCAGTATATTAATTTTTAAAAAATGCTTTTGCAAGAAGGAAATAACTAAGGTTTGACATTAGCATCTGATGTACCTTGATTACCCAATGCACATACAATATACTGAAATGTTACAGATATAAAGAATTGTTTTAAATTTTACGTTGCTCCCCCAGAAGTGTTAATGGCCCACTGTCCCTGAATACCCACAACAGGCAGCTGCACACAATTTTCTGATTGCTTAAAACGAATATTCTCCAGGATTAGTTCTTGCCCCAGAGGAATCACACTAACCTCTGCTAGCGCATCTTGGGTAACTTAGACACTCAGAAGGAGAGCCAGGGAACTGTTAACAGTCAGGTCTCCTGAGAGAAGGGTGTGTGAGTACACACGTGTGTGCATATGCGTGGGTACATGCATGTGCATGTACAGACTCCTGTTTGCTGCGTACCCTCTCGTGTCTATTCCAACTGCCTAATCACTTTTTGCTTATCTGGGGAATTCTGATGGGTCTCTGACATTTCTAGAACATCAGTCTCTTCTACTGCCTGGCCTGCTTCCCGAAATCTGCTTGTGTTTTTCGTCTGATCTCAGAGGCTGGCTGATCCTCACTGAGTTAGGGCTTCTCTAGCTCAGAACCATGGCTGCAGGAAAGCCTCCCGCACTGCTGCTTTGCTCCAGGGCTCACTGGTGCCGAATACTGCCAGAGTATATCAGGGGCCAGTCTGGGCACGTAACTCACTTAACAGGAATGGAAATCTTCCTCCTCCTGAAAAGAGGTTCAAGCAGGGCTCAGACACAGCTCCTTTGCTTAGCTTTCCTACTGGAAGCTTTGATATGGCTACAATCAAAACTCATCTTTCAGTTAAAAAAAAAAAAGTTACCAAGATAGGCTAGCAAAGGTTATTAAAGATAACAAGAGACACTGAAGTTAGGTTTCCAGGAACTGAAAAAAAGAGTAATGGAAACAAAGTCTGGGTGTGGGGGTCTAATTTTATAGGGGATCTATCTGTGACTAAAACACTGTATGGCTTTTCTAACTCAGTTTCTACCTGGCTAGGGGCTCAGTTTTCTCACTGAAAAGTAATGATGCTGGACAAAATTTCTAAGGCCCCTTCCAGTTAAAAAAATACTGGTTTCATTTTTTTTTTTTTTTTTGGACACTAGAGTCTTGCTCTTCAAGAGATTCTCATGTCTCAGCCTCCCAAATAGCTGGGATTACAACCATGCACCACCATGCCTAGCTAATTTTTGTATTTTTAGTACAGATGGGGTTTCACTATGTTGGCCAGGCTGGTCTTGAACTTCTGGCCTTAAGTGATCCATCCGCCTCGGCCTCCCAGTGCTGGGATTACAGGCGTAAGCCACCATGCCCAGCCTTTGTTCTTTTCTTTAATTCAGGCATTCTCATGTACCGTGAGAATACTAGCAAGTTCATGAGATACATGGACTTCAGAGTTAGACAGAGTTGGGTTTCAAATCTAACTTTATCATTTACTAACTCTTTGAACCTAGGCAACCATTTCATGTGCCTGTTTTCTTATCTTCTTCTTCTTTTTTTGGAGAGTGTCTTGTTCTGTCACCCCTGTTGGAGTGCAATGACACAATCTCGGCTCACTGCAACCTCCGCCTCTGGAGTTCAAGTGATTCCCATGCCTCAGCCTCCCGAGTAGCTGGGATTACAGGTGTGCACCACCACACCGGGCTAATTTTTCTCTTTTTAGTAGAGATGGGGTTTTGCCATGTTGGCCAGGCTAGTCTTCAACTCCTGACCTCAAGTGATCTGCCCACCTTGGCCTCCCAAAGTGCTGGGATTATAGGTGTGAGCCATCGCGCATGGCCAGTTTTCTTGTATTTTATACAAGGATCATAGCTGCTATCTATGGTCTTTGTGAAGACAAACTGATTTATATCTAAAGTCTAACAGAGGCTGGGCATGGTGGCTCATGCCTGTAATCCTAGCACTTTGGGAGGCCGAGGCAAGAGGAATGCTTGAGACTGGGAGTTCAAGATCCCCGTCTCTATAAAAAAATAAAAACAAACAACTAAAAACCCCAGCAACAATGAAAGTCTAACACAGGGTTAGCTCAATACAAAATAACCATTATAACGACACCATGCCCTGTGCTTTTTTTTTTTTTTTTTTTGAGACAGGGTCTCACTCCACCACCCAGGCTGGAGTGTAGTGGTACAATCACAGCTCACTGCAGCCTCGACCTCCTGGGCTTAGGTGATCCTCCCACCTCAGCCTCCCAAGTAGCTGCGATTACAGGGATATGCCACCATGCCAGACTAAGTTCTTGTATTTTTAGTAAAAGTGGGGTTTTGCCATGTTGCCCAGGCTGGTCTTGAACTCCGGGGCTCAAGTGATCCGCCTGCCTCAGCCTCTCAAAGTGCTGGGATTACAGGTGTGAGTCACTGTGGTTGGTCTTTTTTTTGGGGGGGGACTTGCTGTCACCCAGGCTGGAGTGCAGTGGCAATGATTATAGCTCACCACAGCCTTGAACTCCTGGGCTCAAGTGATCCTCCTGCCTCAGCCTTCCAGTATCTAGGACTACAGGTGTGCACCAAATGAAGTCTCACTCTGTCGCCCAGACTGGAGTGCAGTGGCGTGATCTTGGCTCACTGCAACCTCCACCTCCTGGGTTCAAGCAATTCTCCTGCCTCAGTCTCCCAAGTAGCTGGGATTACAGGCATGCATCACAAAGCCTGGCTATTTTTTGTATTTTTAGTAGAGATGGGGTTTTGCCATGTTGGCCAGGCTGGTCTTAAACTTCTGAACTCAAGTGATCCACTCACCTTGGCCTCCCAAAGTACTGGGATTACAGGCGTGAGCCACCACACCCAGCCAAATTTTTGTAGAGATGGGGGTCTTGCTATGTTGCTCAGGCTGGCCTCAGACTCCTGATCTCGAGCTATCTGACTGGCCTGGCCTCCCAGAGTGCTGGGATTATAGTAGCTGTGAGCCACCCACCTGGCTCATTATAGCTTTCTTTAAGGCACTTAGCAATATGTATCAAAAGCTACACAAATGTGCATTCTTTCACCCAGAAAATTCAGTTCTGGCAAAAAAAAAATTGAGAAAGAAACAAAAGCAAAAATATAACAATGTTCACATAGTGTTGCTCTTAATAATGGTAGAAAACTGGAAAATGAAAGCAAAAACATAATGTTCACAATAGTGTTGCTCTTTATAATGGTAGAAAACTGGAAACAGCCTAAATCTTAAAAAATAGAGGACTGAGTAAATAAAATACAGTAGGTTATTACTGTGGAATACCACACAGCTATCAGGCATCATGTTGGAAAAGGACATTTAATCAAATGGAAATTGCTCATATTTTGTTAATTAAAAAGCAAGTCAGTGTCTTTGTTCTTAAAAGAATTAAGGAGTTTTTTCTTTTTATATAAAACAGTTGACTTTGTAATTGATAATGTAAATAATTAACATCATTCTAATTTCCTGAGTATTTGATCTACAATAATATATTAACTGATTACAAAGAAATTCAGAACTAAATAAGGGTTATTTAAGCAGTAAACTGTTCTGTGTGATAATTTGGACCCACATTTAAGTTAACCCCCAAAGACAGCAATGGGTGGTAAGAAGTTTCTGGTGGATGTCATCAAATGAAAACTCTGCAGGGGAGCACAGCTGATATTGTGGAATGGTGGAAGGTATCTCTTAAAAGAATATAGAGTTTCTATGGAAAAGGAGATTAAATAAGATCACGTATATATACAGAGTTTACCATATAGTAGGTATTATGGTGGCTGGAAAGCATTTATTAAAATGTAAAACAAACCAACCAAAAAAACCCCACAAAACCCAAAAACATTGCTAGAACGAGTCCTGATAAGTTAACAGGTGAAATTTACATACACGTGACAGCATTTCCTATATCAAGAGTGAATAAAGTGTTCAG
Source organism: Gorilla gorilla gorilla (assembly GCF_029281585.2). Taxonomy (NCBI): domain Eukaryota; kingdom Metazoa; phylum Chordata; class Mammalia; order Primates; family Hominidae; genus Gorilla; species Gorilla gorilla. The sequence continues at coordinate 37,792,977 of NC_073241.2, read as the reverse complement.
TTTACAGTTGGAAGTGTCACTGCTTCCTCTTCAAGGGGAAATTCTGGTGTCTCCTTCAATTGTTCTGTGGGCTTCATTACAGAGGGTGGACAAAGAGGCTCATGCAAGGGGCAGCAGAGGCAGGTGGACTCCACTGGTGAGTTCAGTGCCAGCTGAGTACTGACTCAGCAGTGGGCCACTCCCTCTTGGAATGGAAAAGAAATTTCACATTGCTCTATGAGACCTTCAGGAGGCCCTGAAGGATGGGAAGGGTGGGTGGTGGTGGGTGGGGAAGGCTCTAGTCCCCATCTCCATTTCCAGCTGATTGACACTGTACTTCTGTGTAAGTCTGGTGTCAAGAAAAAGTTTTGGCACTTAAAAACATGTTTGGGCCCAGGTGTGGTGGCTCATGCTTGTAATCCCAGCACTTTGGGAGGCCGAGGTGGGCAGATCACCTGAGGTCAGAAGTTCGAGACCAGTCTGACCAACATGGTGAAATGAAACCCTATCTCTACTAATATTACAAAAACTAGCTGAGTGTGGTGGTGGGCACCTGTAATCCCAGCTACTCGGGAGGCTGAAGCGGAATTGCTTGAACCCGGGAGTCGGAGGATGCAGTGAGCTGAGGTCGCTCCGCTGTGTTCCAGCCTTGGCAATGTAGTGAGGCTCCATCTCAAAAAAACCCCCAAAAAACCATGTTTGGAAGCCAGCCATTAAATTTGAGGAGGAGAGGGAAAATGGGGAAGTAGGTGATACAACTGAGAGGCAGGAAGAAAAAGAATAAAGTCAACCTTTTTGAGACTGCCCTTTATTTGTTCTCTACTGTCTTCTACAGCCCTGAGTCTTCACTTGGTCTTTGCTCATGGTGCAACGTCAGCCAGGAATTCACTAGACAAGTCAGCAGAGTCACTAGATGCCAGACATGCAGTAAGGAGCAGAGGTTTGAGTAAGACTGCATTTCTGCTCTTGGGAAGGCATGGGAGAAATACATCAACATGCTGTGGCACAGCCCGGCTCACATCTCACAACAAAATGGAAAGCCCTCTGCTGTCTTTTATACTCATTCTAAAACCTAAATCCTACTACTCTTCCATGCAGCTTCTCCAGCCTTTTCAGTCCCTGTGGTGTTTACTGACTCACTGAACTGACCTCTGCCGTCTCTGGACTTCTGTAGTGTCCAGTCACATTCTACATACCCTAAGACACTGTGCTCACTAAGCACTTGGAATGATTCTTAGGTATGTTTTTTATATTCTATTTAAATTATAAACAACAGAAGGGCAGAGACCATCATATTTCTGTCTGTACCTGCAGTACTTACTGAAGGCATTCAATAAATATTTGAATGGAAAAAATGGAGTGGTACTGGAAAAAAAAAAGAAGTTGGTGAAAAGAATAGGAGAGGAGTTTAAAAATGCACTAAACAGTAGGGAACAAAAAATTACTATAAAATGTGAACGAAAAAAAACCCTGTAATGTGACATGGGATGTATTTAACAGTCTCTGTATTTGTGGCCATTTGTAAGACAGCAAATATGACCAGAGGTAAGTCAATCTTGGTTTAGGAATAGATAGAATTCCTCAACATCTTTTCCAGTTTCATGCTTCTGGAGCAAAACTACCACGTTTTGGAACTGGAAGAGACCTAGAGATCACAGAATCAGCTCCTCTCATCAAAGGGAGAATACGCTGATGGCCAGCAAGATCAAGTGTCCATTCCAGCACCCAGTCCGTACACCCTGAGCGGGCCTAGGGCAGGTGCCACATGGAGAACTGTCTTTACTAATTCACACTGTAAGGAAACACAGTTTGAGTTTCCAGGTGTTCGTTCATGTCTATATAAATGTCAGTTCATTAAATGGCTTTACAACAGACCTTCTTCTGAGCTGGCTTTAACCAGTTGATGATCTGAAATTAGCTAATGTTAATAGTGTTTTAGAATAAACACAATTCATCTACCACTATTAAAGAGAACTACTGTCTCATCAATAGAAAGTTTATTAAAACTTTGATTAATACAAACCCAAAACTTGAAACAGCTGATTAAAAATAAAGACTTTGGTTTATCTGTGTTTTCTAAATGTTAACATATGAATACATTTAGAAGTTTTCAGCTGGGTGTGGTGGCTCACGCCTGTAATCCCAGCTCTTTGGGAGGCTGAGGCAGGTGGATCACTTGAGGTCAGGAGTTTGAGACCAGCCTGGCCAACATGGTGAAACCCCATCTCTAATAAAAATATAAAAAAATTAGCTGGGCATGGTGGCAGGCACCTGTAATCCCAGTTACTTGGGAGGCTGAGACAGGAGAATCGCTTGAACCTGGGAGGCTGAGTTTGCAGTGAGCAGAGATTGGGCCACTGTGCTACAGCCTGGGTGGCAGAGCAAGGCTCTGTCTCCAAAAAAAAAAAAAAAAAAAAATATATATATATATATATATACACACACACGTATATATATATACGTGTATATATAAAAGAATTTCAAATATATATATAAAAGAATTTCAAAACTTCTAAATATATATATAATATATATTAAAAAGGAATTATGTATATATTTAAAAAGGAACATAAGGCATTCCCACATTTAATACCTTTGCTCTTCCCTTATACTTAAAAACATCAATTTTAGATTGAAGAGGAAGAGAGGAATACACTTATTTCCATACCCTTGTCTAAGATCATTCACTCTGTTCCATAAATCTTTGAGATTTCTACCACCACTGACTTAAGAACTATGATTCATCCGGGTTTAAACCAGTAGCTAGTGACAAAAGTCAGAGGTAGCTGGAATCCAGATCTCACATTTCTCTTTTCAGCAATTTATTGCTTGCTTCATGTTCTAACTGATGAAAATGGCCTCTCTTTGATTACGAAGAGTGTGCCTAGCAAATCATCTCAAGATTTGGATTTGGGGCATTACCACTTTATCTTCAAAAAGAGGACCACAAAGAAGGTTACAGAGGCTGCAAATTTATCTGATCACGCCTTGCTGTGTAGTGTTGCCTCATGAGGTGATGAAAGAGGACTAGAAAAGGAGTTAAAAGTAGGCCTGTAGGGGTGCAGGAAGGTAGTTCCTGGCAGCTGCAGATTGGTGCCACCCAACCAAACTCTGTGAAGGGACTGTGATCTGTGTAGCCGTGGTCACAGAGGTTCCTGGGCCCTTGAGTGCCATGACTGAGAAACTGAGTTCTTCATTTATTTAATTTTAATATAACTTAAAGTTAAATAGCCACATGTGGGAGTGGCTACCGAATTGGAGTTCTGTCTAGATATCTGAGCTAGATGCTTTTAAAATGTAAATCACTGTTCTTATAGGTTAGTATGAATTTATCTAAATATTTGAGTGTCTACTGAGTGTTAGAAACTGGTGATATAAAGTAAATTCAGCATGGTTCCTCCTCTCAGGGAACATGTACTCTGGTGGGACAGAGAAATAAGTGAATAATTACATGACAGGGTGTTAAAGTGTTCCAGTGAAACAGAGGGATGAGTGGGTTATGATAGAATCACAGAGAAGGGGTCCTGGCAGGCTAGCGGTATCCGGGAGACTTCCTAAGACAAAGCGAGGCCACGCTGACTCTGACAAGGACGTGAGGGGCAGACCGCAGACACAGCTAAGCACCAAGCTGAGCACCGATGGGCTGTGCAGGAAGAGTGAACGGCTGTGCGTGGCTGAGGCATAAACCAGAGACAGGGAAGGTGTGACATTAGACCACAGGTGTCTGCAGGCGTGTGATCAGGGGATGCAAATTTTATTCTGTAAGTGCCAGGGAGCCTTCCGAAGGTTTTAAGCAGGAGTTACAAAGAGCGGTGAGGGCAAGACGGAATTTGGGGAGCCAAGAAGAAAAGTCAGATAGACTGAAGAGACGGTGAGAAAGAGAGACCAAGTGACGTTAGTAATATGAATATTTCTTATTGTTATTAGTGTTTGAAAAACCTTTAGTAGCAAAATTATTATTGGTATTGCTTGGAATGGAGTGGAGACCGATGAGAGGAGAATTAAAGAATAATTCCTCAGATTCTACCTTGGATGGAGCCAGCAACTAGGATAGCAAGCAGAAGATGAGAAGCTAGGGGGTATGTGTGCATGCACGCAGGAGTGTGTATGTGCATGTGTGTAGCTAGGGTGTGAAGCTGGGGTGTGTATGTGTGTGTAGCTAGGGTGTGTGTGTGCACGCATGCATGTGTAGCTAGGGGAGGTGTGTATGAAGCTAGAGTGTGTGTGTGTGCATGTGCGCGTGTAGCTAGGGTGTGTGAAGCGAGGGTGTGTATGTGTGTGTAGCTAGGGTGTGTGTGTGCACGCACACATGTGTAGCTAGGGGAGGTGTGTATGAAGCTAGAGTGTGTGTGTGTGCATGTGCGTGTGTAGCTAGGGTGTGTGTGTGAAGCTAGGGTGTGTATGTACTAGTGTGTGTAGCTAGGGTGTGTGTGTGTGCGTGCATGCGTACGTAGCTAGGGTAAGTGTGTGTGTTTGATTTGGCAAGTGGGTGAGGGAGAAGGGAGGGAAGAAGAGAATTTCATTTTACCTAAGTTGATTTTGAGGAAGGGCAGTGGAGACCCAGCAGGCAATGACGTATACAATACTGACATCGCAGATGGGGGCTTGAGATGGATGTGGGAAGCATTAGCATATAGGTGGATGTTGACATCAGGAAGGATATGAGATCTTCCCTTTCCACGAAGGGCAGTAGGTGGATGATGAAATCTGGAGAATACTATTAGAATTTTCTTTTTTGGAGTTTTGTCTGTTGGTATTACTATTACAAAAAGAACAGTCCTAAGTATGAGTGTGTGTATATGTGTGTGTGGATTTTAGAAGAGAATAATCTAGGCAAAATGTTTTTCTTAACTTTATTTTTTTGTTCCCCAAATGGGAAGATATTAAGGTAATATAAGTTGGAAAACTGTTGACTTGTTTTAACCCCACATATAATTTAAGACTACATATATGTGTGTGTGTGTGTGTGTGTGTGTGTATGTATGTATCTTTTTTTCTTTTTCTTTTTTTTTTGAGACAGAGGCTCACTCTGTTGCCCAGGCTGGAATGCAGTGGCACAATCACAGCTCACTGCAGACTCGAACTCCTGGGCTCAAGGAATCCTCCTGCCTTAGCCTCCCAACTAGCTGGGACCAGAGGTATGCACTACTGCACGTGCCTAACTTTTTAATTTTTTGTAGAGACAGGGTCTTGCTATGTTGCCCAGGCTGGTCTCAAACTCCTGGGCTCAGCGATACTCCTGCCTTGGCCTACCAAAGTGCTGGGATTATAGACGTGAGCTAACATGCCCGACAAAAATTTTAGTGTTCTATAATTATAGCCACTATATTGGTCTTTACTAATAGAAAGTAATCTACTATTTAATTTCCTGCAAACCAAATTAATTTTAATCCTAGCTTTATTGGTTGAAAAATGGGAAGATATTAAGCAACAACTGAAGCAAGATAATCAGTAAACTGCGTCAGACAGCATTAAGCACCCTCATCTTGGAGTCAAGCTGGGTGAACTGGGGCCTCACCTCAGACTCAGAGCTGTCCAGTTCGGCCAGAGTTGGGGCTCTGAGGAGCTTCTTCCGCTGTGCAGGCACCTGCTGTGCGGTACTTAACCCGTTTTCTTTTGTTTGTGATGTCAAACCTCCATTCACCATAGATGACTCCACAAGATTCTTTGTAGATTCAGGGGTAGTCACATCTGGTAAAAAAGCAAAAGCTTACCTTTTCTTGAGCCAAGAAAGGTTATCTGTGTTGGAAGCATACCAGGTAACAGAGCATTTCATACAAAAACACAGAGGCTTGATTCAGTAACACCTTGCCTGTGTATAGAAAACTTCTTCTGGTTGGATATTAACTGTCAAATTCAATTAAAGGAAACTTTAAAATGAATAATTACATATTCATACTTGTAGATTAGAATTTAGACTTAAAAGGAATCCTACAGATAACTGACTCACAACTTGTTTATTTTCCAGATGAAGAAACTGGGGCTGAGAGAAGCTAGTTTACTTCACAGCCTCTAAGGATCCAGTGATGTATGGATGAAGAGAGGACACACACAAAGCCTTACCAGACACATGGCTGTAAGATCTGAAAAAGTTTTGGTTTGAAAATAAAAACGGCTAATAATCTATATTCATATAAACATATTTAATGTGAACACAAAAAGTCTGGGATACATTTCCTCTGATGAGTCTGATTTATATTATTAAGAGCTCAAATTTGGATGAGAAGGCAATACAACAAATGACAGACAATGAAGCAGTCTATAGTGTGGTGTGATGGGGATGGTTTGGGTCTCTACTGCTATCTAATCTCCTTTTATCTGTAAAATGAGGATACTAAGAGACGTGGGCTTGTTGTGAGCATTAAACAGGTTAATAATTGCATATAAAATTCTGTGCCTAGTACAGGCAGTGAACAATAAATGTTAGCAATTATTCATACTGATTTTGATCTCTATTGGTGAATAAATAAACTAAGGCTCAGATGGATTCGGCGAGTGGCACCATGGTGTCATGCCACAGCTGATCCATGAGTCTTTGTCAGTACTGACTCTGATGGCCTGCTTTTTGGTACCATAGCCTGGAATCCTCCAAGGCAAATGGAACTACTTTTCTTATTTCAAATGAAGAGTTAAAAATGGGCTAAATTTAGTAACTATAAAATCGGTACATTTATAAGTGAAAAAGAGCAGTTACCGCATGATGTAATTTATAGACCAGCACACTCGACTCCTCTTTGCATGCAGTCTGTGAGGCTGCCGTAGATGGGGCAAAGGGCATGCTAAGTACTAAAGTGAAAAAGACTGACTGATGCTCTTTTAGAGGGGAAAGCACTGTAATTGAGGTTACTATAAAAAACAAGAATGTGGCCTGGCATGGTGGCTCACGCCTGTAATCCCAGCACTTTGGGAGGCCGAGCCAGGAGGATCAATTGAGGTCAGGAGTTTGAGACCAGCCTGACAAACATGGTGAAACCCCGTCTCCACTAAAAATATAAAAATTAGCCAGGCGTGGTGGTCCGCCTGTAATCCCAGCTACTCGAGAGGCTGAGGCAGGAGAATCAAAGTGAGACTGTGTCTCAAAAAAAAGAACAACCCCCCCCGCCCCGCAAGAATGTGCTGTTTACAGTAGGATATTTCCCCCCCAGAAAGTAATATTTACACACCTTAAGTATGAGAGGTAGAGCTCCAGGAAACATTTGGTATATAAGTGTGTTCTAGTGCAGCTTTCCCTGACATGATTTATAAAAACCATGTAAATTATTTCTTATTACAAATGATATATATCTTATTTAATATTTATAATTTCTGCTTATTTTTGAAGGGTTTGAACAAGCTAGAAATAATGGAAAAGAAAAAGAAAAAAGGGAAAGAGAAGGGAGGAAGAAAGGAAAGAAGGAAGAACAGCTGTCCATTAATTATCTTTTTACATAAAATTTTTAATTGAGAACTTGACAACACATGCATTTCTTTTACTGTTACCTTCCTAGGCATTAAATAGCTAGAACAAATAAATAATTGGTGATGGTAGTGGGGAGCGCTGAAAGGGACAAAAGGAAAAAAGCAGCAAGTTTTTATACAAATTATAAAGGTAAAAATCTTAAATCTTTCAATAAGGAGATAAGAGAAATAGAATTGTTGATATTTTGTAGGAATCTTCTAAAAGGAGATATAATGATAAATAGAATTGTTGACATTTTGTGGGAATTTTCTAGGAGAAAGCACAAGTATTTCAAACGCACACACCTTCCACCTTTCCTAACCACGTTCTCACAGAGGCTCCCACCGTTGACCTGGCAGCAGGTCACTTTCTAATTACTATAATTGGAGTTATCATAATAAGAGAAACACAACCAGCTTCTCATGCTGGCCCCACATTTCCAATCGACAAAGCCAGAGTTTCCCTAAGAATAGCACTGTATGCATACCACTGCACAGAGGAACACTCAAATAGTTTTGGCGGTTATTTATTTTTTATTTGAGACAGTCTTGCTCTGTCTCTAGGCTGGAGTGCAGTGGCGTGATCTCAGCTCACTGTAACCTCTGCCTCCTGGGTTCAAGCGATTCTCCTGCCTCAGCCTCCAGAGTAGCCGGGACTACAGGCACGTGCCACCACGCCCAGCTAATTTTTTTGTATTTTTAGTAGAGTCGGGGTTTCGCCATGTTGGCCAGGATGGTCTCGATCTCCCGACCTTGTGATCCGCCTGCCTCAGCCTCCCAAAGTGATGGGATTACAGGCATGAGACACCGCACCAGGCCCATATTTATTTTAATGTGCTGCAAAATAAATAAATAAATAAATACTTTTTGCTGCAGAAAAAAAATACTGTATTTTAAGATCCATGATTTTACTGCTTAAGAAATGTTTAAAGTTGTTTATGGCAGATTAAAAATTTTTAATAGTACCGGGGCACTTAAGGCAGGCAGAAAATCATAAAAATGGCATATGAACTGAATTTTAGGGAACACTGTCAAATGACAGTGGCTGCCTTGAGTTCAGTTCATTCTCAATGCAGGGGATTTGAGAAATTGTCCAATAGCTCTCTAATTGCCTGAACCCTGTGCTATGAGATTGATAATTATTATTTTAGCTAATTGAGACTACTGAAAGAAAACACCTGTACTAAATTCAAAGCTTTGAGAAAAACTGAATTAATAAAAAACGGGTTATGTAACAGCCAGGTTTCAAGATGATCTAAACACTTGAGTGATTTTATCTCATACCACAGACTGGCAAAAGACTTAATTGCACTTTTTTTTTTTTTTTTGAGACAGGGTCTCATTCTGTTGCGCAGGTTGGGGTGCAGTGGCACAATTATGGCTCACTGCAGCCTTGACCTCTCGGGCTCAGGCGATCCTCCCACCTCAGCCTCCCAAGTAGCTGGGACTACAGGCGTGCACCACCACGCCTAGCTAATTTTTTTGTATTTTTTTTTGTGTGTAGAGACAGGGTTTTGCCATGTTGCCCAGGCTGGTCTTATTTTAAACTCCTGGGCTTAAGCAAACCGCCCACCTTAGCCTCCCAAAGTGCTGGGATTATAGGCGTGAGCCACTGTGCCCGGAAAACATATTTTTAAGAAGTTTGATCACTTATAGTTTTCTGTTTGAATGAATAAATTATCATTTTTACTTTAATGTATCAAATGAGAAAAGCAAAACACTTGGATAGGCTTTGTATTTCTTGTACATAAGATGGCATTTCTTAAAAAAAAACTGGTGATATTTATATGTAAGCAAAATATTTAAGAGGTGAAATATTTAGATATGGCTTTAGAAATCACATACCTTAGGTTTAGAACCTAAAATGCATACCCATGATATTAAATATATGTGTCTGCTGCCTTATTTAGTGTGAGGAAATGTGACTGGCATATAAATTATATATTTAATATCTGTATAGGAAAAATAAGTTATACTTACCATAAGTGATGTTGAATAGATTAAGATTTTCACTAAGAATTAATATTTCTAAGATATACTTAAGCAGCAGAATATTCATCATTATCTTGTACTTAAGTTCAGAGTTATCATCTACACTATATGTTTACAATGTTTCTCACTAGTTTGTTCATTTTCTAACTCAGAAAATGCACTCCAATCTTTGCATTTAAGTTAGAAGAATGAATCAATCTTTTCTATTTATAATTTGGGAAATTTTAATTAATAGTTAAAATGCAACAATGAAAAACATAAAAGCAGCACAAGAAATCAAGAATGAAGCATTAGAAAATCACAAAGTACATGAAGACATGAAATAAATTATAGCAAATGATAAGCAGTGAAACCAAATAAAAATTCTCTGCTACCCTTTTACACTAAGAAATTTAAGTACCAAGAGTTTTCTTTCCAAACAGAACCCATCGTATAGGCTGTAAGAACACAGAACACACAACATACCTATAGATGAGGTGTGTGAGCATGCATACTGTCAAGATCAGCAATGTGTGCCTAATTTAGATTAGCCAATGGTCAATGTGTTTAGGCAGCCAACCACTCGCTTTCTTATTACGGTCCAACTAATGGAAGCATCTTTTGTAGATATTCAAAAAAGGTAGAGTATCTGTAATGTATATTGCCAACTTTTGGGGATTAGTAGTGACATATATATTACTATGTTTCTGTGTTTATTTTCCAGACCAAATTTTTTACAAGGTCACTTTGCAAATGGCTGAAAAAATAAAAATTCCAAATGAATAAAGAAAATAGAAAAAGCTCTTCAGTGGTCAGTCAAAAATAGTAAGTGAGTGATTGTAAAATATTACAGTCATGCCTGAGACCTACATAAATAAGCAGAAGATTTAAAAACAGTTGGAAACTAGCTTTGTAGCTGGAAGATACTCAATAAATATTCATATACAGAATATACTAGAACTCTTTAAATATGAATTTGTACGTAAGGTATGCCAACAATTCTTTGTTATCTTAAGAGGCATTCTATGGCATTTAAAAGAAAATCCCAAAAGAAAATATTTGTGCCAACATCTTATGTCATTTTATATTTTAAACAGTAGCTTCCAAAATTAAAAACTCTAACTTGCAAAATATTTTATTGGGATAAAGTTGGCTTTGAAAATTCACCTGGCTGGGTGAGGTGGCTTACGCCTGTATTCCTAGCACTTTGGGAGGCCAAGGTTGGTGAATTGCTTGAGCCCAGGAGTTTGAGAGCAGCCTGGGCAACATGGTGAAACCCTGTCTCTATTTCCTAAAATAAATAAATAAATAAATAAATAAATAAATAAATAAATAAATAAAAGAAAATTCACTCATATATATTTAAAGTTTTAATTTATAAAGGGTTGATTTTATAGATCAAATTTAGTTATTTCACTATTAATCTCTGTTTAACAGAAGGGTCTAAACTTGTACTACAAATCTGAGGCACATAATTATATATTACAACCAAAGCCATTACAATGCTCTTGTATTTTTATACTCTTTTTTTTTTTTTTTTGAGACTCAGTCTCGCTCTGTTGCCCAGGCTGATGTTCAGTGGCGCGATCTTGGCTCACTGCAACCTCCGCCTCCCAGCTTCAAGAAATTCTCCTGCCTCAGCCTCCCGGGCAGCTGGGACTACAGGTGTGTGCCACCAGGCCTGGCTAATTTTTTTGTATTTTTAGTAGAGACGGGGTTTCACCGTGTTAGCCAGGATGGTCTCCATCTCCTGACCTTAAGATCCACCCACCTCAGCTTCCCAAAGTGCTGGGATTACAGGCGTGAGCCACCGTGCCCGGCCTTTATTTTTATACTCTTAATCGGCATTCAAAGTCATTCATGACTAGGCTCTATCCACGGAGCACAAAGATACAAAAGACAGTTCTTGCCCATCAACTGAGGTGCTGTCATCTGAAGTAGATAACCATTTTAAGTTTAGTTACTTAAATAACTGAATGCTTTAGAGAACAGGAAGTAGATGTGTCAGAATTTTGTTTCTATGAAGTTTTTTTCTATTCTCTTAGGGCAAAGGTCTGCTGTAGGCTTTAACCTCATTGCTCTACAAGAGCCTGGACAGTGACAGCCGCCATTAAGATGGGCACCATCTTCTAGAACCATGAGTATGGTGTGATGGTTCTTCCAAAACTGCTTAGGAGAAAACAGATTTACTGTAGTCTTGTATCTTTTTTACATATATTGTTTTCAAACAAGCAGAATGTTTTATTTTACTGACCACGGCTTAACAGAAGCCTTTCGATTTTCTTTTTTAACATGTTTGAACAAGCAGATGAATGAAATGTATTTCACAGAAACCACAAAACCCACGTCAGGTGTAAAAGTGTTTTTGTTTTTTTTACCTGACAAGTCAAAACTGTAAGACATGCTAAGTGGCCGCATTGCTGAAAAAAAGAAAACAAACAATAAAAAGAAAATAATTCAGCTGTTAGGAATATACAGAGGGGACAAAAAAGGGAACGGATTAATGAAGACCCTTAGTGGCTACATGTCAGACTCTAAGGCAGGCAGAAGCTAGTGAATGAAAATCTGAAATACATTAAAACCATGCAAGAGTCTTAGTTTCAATTATATCACTAAGACTTCAAATGGAGGAACAATAAAAGGAAAAAGTAACTTTTTAAAAAACAAGTTAAAAATGAAAGCATGATAAAAATACAAACATTTTAAAGAATCACAGAATAGGATGTTTGACTTAAATATAGATTTTTTAAAAAGCCATGTTTTAAAACATGATTTTAGGGAACATACAACATCTTTAAAATTTCGGAGTAAATTTATCCTTCAATAATTTATGTCAGGATGAAAATTTGGCTCTCAAAATAAAGGTGAAACAGTTCATAAAAAATTCTCAGTTCAGCTAGTTCAGCAGCATCACCATTACGTGTTAATAAATTATCTATTGTAGGCCGTATAACCTAGTAGTTGAAGGACAGGACAGACTGCCTGAGTTTGAACCTCAGCTCTACCACTAACTGGGAGTGTGACCCCAGGCAAGTTACTTAACCTCTCTGTGCTTTAGTTACTTCATCTGTAAAATGAGAATAATCCTATCTTATGGAATTGTTATAAAAATTAAATAACTTCATGTAAAAAAGGTGCTTAGAATAGTGCTTGACACACAGTAAAAACTGAATATGGTGGTCCTTCCTTATCGTAGTTTCACTTTCCATGGTTTCAGTTACTCATGATCCAAAAATATCAAATGAAAAATCCCAGAAATAAAGAATTCATAAGATTTATTTATTTATTTTGAAATGGAGTCTCGCTCTGTTGCCAAGGCTGGAGGGCAGTGGTGTGATCTCAGCTCACCGCAACCTCCGCCTCCCGGGTTCAAGCAATTCTTGTGCCTCAGCCTCCTGAGTAGCTGGGATTACAGGTGCCCACCACCATGCCCGGCTACCATTTGTATTTTTAGTAGAGACGGGGTTTTGCCATATTGGCCAGGCTGGTCTCGAACTCCTGATCTCAGGTAATCTACATGCCTCGGCCTCCCAAAACGTTGGCATTACAGGCATAAGCCACCACGCCCAGCCAATTCATAAGTTTTAAAATGCATGTTTCCTGAATATTACCTTTTCTATTTTATTATTAGTAATTGTTGTGAATCTCTTACTGAGCCTATTTTATAAAATAAACTTTTTCATAGGTATGCATGTAAAGTCAAAAACATAGTACATATAAAGTTTGGTACTATCCATGGTTTCAAGCATCCACTCGGGGTCTTGGCATATGTCTCCCCCTCAGATAAAAGAAGACTACCGTAATTATCATTTATTTTCTTTCTTTTTTTTTTTTTTTTGAGATGGAGTCTCACTCTATTGCCAGGCTGGAGTGCAGTGGCTGCAGTGGTGCAATCTCGGCTCACTACAACCTCTGCTTCCCAGGTTCAAGCAATCTCCCGAGTAGCTGGGATTACAGGTGCCTGCCACCAGACCCAGCTAATTTTTGTATTTTTAGAGAGACAGGGTTTCACCATGTTGGCCAGGATGGTCTTGAACTCCTGACCTTGTGACCTGCCCACCTCGGCCTCCCAAAGTGCTAGGATTACAGGCGTGAGCCACTGTGCCTGGCCTATCATTTCTTAAAAATGAAATTATTATTTATTTCCTGTTGAAGCACTCTGCTTTTACAATTTATGCATATAATAACCACTAAATTGTATACTTTAAATGAGTGAATTTTATGGTATATAAATGGCGTAAAGCTCAATAAAGCTGTTAAAAAGGTTATTGCAGAGATGTGATGATTTTAGGTATTCATGACAGCGAGGATTATCTATTTTCACTGCAGTCCAAAGCTCTTACCAGTACCTTTGCATCAAAGAGAAAACATCTTTCCTGTGACACAGGCTCAGCCTTCCTAGGATTGTTCAGAAACCAGCACATCAGACACTGATGCACAGGACTTCAGATATCCATTGGCCATTCTTCCCTTCCTCTCCAACAAAGCATAGTCTTCGTTTTCCATTCCAAAAACTAAATCTACCAGGACTTCCCATATTCTCCAAAACTGCTGAAGCCAAAGCAACGCCTCACTGAATATCGTTTGTCATATCCTTTCTTCTGTTCTTTTAAATCCTCTTCATATAAAGAGGGTAGAATAATTTGAGATGTTAATTATTTTTCCTTGTAATTTTTTTGTCACCCCATTTCACAAAGTTGGCCCCTTGGTGAAACTCTGTTGTCACCAAAGATAACCTTGCCTTCCTGGCTTTTGATTTCTGGAAGCCTGAGGTCCTGGTGGGGATTATGCCCAGTGGGGAGGGCCTTTGTGGTTGGAGACGGACACACTGCAGAGCAGCAGTAGCTTTGGAAGTACAGGCATATCAGGCACAATGTCTCTCTAGTTGCTGTTTTCCAGGGAGACAGCCTCTAGACTTCTAATACCCCAATTTAATGGTATGTAAATATGTCTCAGTGTGTATTTTAGCAGCTGGTTTTAAAGGAATAATTTTTATTTACAACCCAAAAGCTCAATATTAAAAAAAAATGACGTGAAGGAAAAGTACTGATTTACATCCCAAACACACATTAGCAAGATGTCAGAATCATATGTAGATGTTTTTAGATATACACACGTCAATAAAGGGGATATGCATGTTAGATGTGGCAAATAAATCAACTATTATTTAACAATCATACTTACTGTTCAAGGACTGGGAAATAATATTTTAAGTATTTTCATCCTAATGTATTGTATGTTTTAAACAGGCATTTTACTGTGTTTTAATTATATCATAGGAAATTGGTTAGGGATTTTGTGTTGATAAGAATAATCTTCCTTGGGTCAGGCGCGGTGGCTCACGCCTGTAATCCCAGCACTTTGGGAGGCCGAGACGGGTGGATCATGAGGTCAGGAGATTGAGACCATCCTGGCTAACACGGTGAAACCCCGTCTCTACTAAAAAAAATACAAAAAATTAGCCGGGCGTGGTGGCGGGCTCCTGCAGTCCCAGCTACTCGAGAGGCTGAGGCAGGAGAATGGTGTCAACCCAGGAGGCGGAGCTTGCAGTGAGCCAAGATCGCACCACTGCACTCCAGCCTGGGAGACAGAGCGAGACTCCATCTCAAAAAAAAAAAAGAATAATCTTCCTTGAACTTATCTCGGAAAAGTTTTCTAAAAAGTAAAGAAAAAAAACATCTTCCACTCACCATTCAAAAAACCATACTTCTAAACTCCTATATTACCTACTCTAGATTTTCCTAATTATGTATAGCAAATAAAGTATTACATATTATCACAGCACTCTTCCATCTTCTCTAATATCTTCTTATTCTGCTCTTTTTTTCTCTAGCACATGAATATATCTTTTGAAATAAGGCTGACTACTGTGTTAAGAAGGGGATGCAATTATTTCTTGGGAGATGACATTTATATATTTTCCAATCTCTATACCAAAAAGAGGACAAAAATTGAGGATGTCAATTAAGATGTTTAGAAGAAAACAAATAATCAGAGACATGAACAAAGACTGATGTACAAGAATAGTAATTTCAGACTTACTAGGAAAAAACAGAAAAAGCTTGTGAATCAGGAAAATAGGTAAATAAAACCCAATTTAGCCATCTGTTAGGAGATCACATCCTTATAAATCATATTTGGAGTCATATTTAATGACATAGGAAGATGGTCATGCCAAATAAACCATTAGATGCAGAGAACAGAGTACTGTATATACACAGTTTTCATCCTCATTTTGTAATGCACAAGTAAATTCACAGTGGACGCCTCCGGCTGTTGTTATTATGGGTAACATTTTCATCTTTAAACATTCAGACATTTTTGCCATTGCTGCAGTGAGCTCCTACTTGCAATTACATGTAGGGGAAAAGTGATACAAATATTTAGGGAAACTTTTCTTCAAGTTAATTCTGCCAATATTATCAGAACTGAACTCCCCAAAGCAAAACTGTATAGTAAGAACCAATGTAGTTCTGTAGAAAAAATGACAAAAATCCCTTACTTTACAATTAGGGTTTAATATCCATTTGAACTCGGAATTCTAGAAGTAACACTCTCACAAAACAATATCTTTCTGTAACAGCTCAATTCTGGTGGTTGTGAAATACCAATTGTCAAGGTTAAAATAAAGACATACTTAACATAAAAATGTTATTTAATTATTCTAAAGTAGGGTTCCCATTAGCAACTACATATAATTTTAAAAAGTGAAAGTGAAGAATATGGCTTGCTATGAGAGATTGAATCACTCATCAAAAAGCTCCCCAACAAAGGCAGGCTCAGGACCAGATGGATTCACTGGTGAATTCTACCAAATATTGAAAGAAGAATTAATGCCAATCCCTCTCAAGCTCTTTCAAAACACTGAAGATGAGAGAACACTTCTAATTTTGTTTTACGAGGCCAAAACCCCCAAAATTACAGGCTAAAATCCTTAATGAATATAGATTCAAAATTCTGAACAAAATACTAGCAAACTGAATCCATCAGCACAATAAAAGGATCATACATCATGACCAAGTGGGATTTATCCCTGGGATGCAAGGACAGCTTAACACATGAAAATCAATTAACATGATTCACCACCGTAACAGAATAAAGAATAAAAATCACCTGATCATTTCAAATGCAGAGAAAGCATGTGACAAAATTCAACACCTTTTCAAAATAAAAACACTCAACAAATTAGGAATAGAAGGAAATTACCTCAACATAATAAAGGCCACATATGGAAAGCTTACAGCTAACATCATACTCAATAGGGGAAAACTGAAAGCTTTTCCTCCAAAATCAGGAACAAGGCAAGGATGACCACTTCTGTATTCAACATAGTACTGGTAGTTCTAGCCAGAGCAGTTAGGCAAAAAAAGAAATAAAAGGCATCCAATTGGAAAGAAAGTAATAAAAGTGTCCCTCCCTGTTTGCAGATGACATGATCTTACAGATAGAAAACTCCATAAAAATTTTTTTCAATACACTAACAACAAAAAGACAATCCCATTGACAACAGCACCAAAAAGAATAAAATATCTAGGAGTAAATTTAATAAGGAGGTAAAAGATTTATATACAAAAACTACGAGACAGAAACAAATGGAAGAATAGTATTCATGAATTGAAAGACTTACTGTTAACATGTGAATACTACCCAAAGCTATATACAGATCCAATAGAATCCCCATGAAAATCCTAATGGTATTTTTTACAGAAGTAGAAGATAATCCTAAAATTCCTATGGAACCACAAAAGACAATGAATAGCCAATCAATCTTGAGAAAGAATAACAAAGCCAGAGACATCACACTTTCTGATCTTACAGTATATTATAAAGTTACAATAACAAAAACAGCATGGTACTGGCAAACAACAGTGGAACAGAACAGAGAGTCCAGAAATGAACCCACACATATACAGTCAACTGATCTTTTTTTTTTCTTTCTTTCTTTCCATGGAATCTTGGTTCACCCAGGCTAGAGTGGAGTGGTGCAATCACAGCTCACTACAGCCTTGATCTCCTGGGCTCAAGTGATCCACTCTGAAGCTTTGTCACCAGAAAGTACATTTAATTATTTCAACCCATGAGAGTACTCTGTACAGCCCAGTGCTGTACGAGGGACACAACAACGAACAAGACAGACATGGGCCCTGTCATCACGAAGGTCACACAACAGAAGGGTCAGGATTAAACAAGGAAAATCAATACGGAATGGTGGAAGAATTCAAGACTGGAAGCAGGAGGACAATCAGTGCTGCTGCGACAGATGACAGCCTCGGCTGGGATAGTGGCTGCTGGGCTGAGAAGAGTAGAAGATTAAAAAGATCCAGAGGAAGTAAAATCAACAGGGGTTGGCCATCAGGTAAGAGTCAAAGATTATGTTAAGGTTTCTACATTGGGGAAACAAAATGCAATGGTTTGGGGAGAGACAGGATGAGTTCACTTGTGGAAATGTTGGGTTTGTCTTGCTTGTAGGATATAAGAAGGCTCTATCTAGCAGACAGCTGGACGTATGAGTCTGCATTTTTACAGATCTGCAATGTAGACTGTGAGCTGGAAGGTAGTCAGAAACAAAAACCATGGAAGAGGGTATGGTTGCTTAGGGAGAACAGAACCCAGGATAGAAACTTTGAAGTCCAAGAGTCTGAAAAAGGCAGAAGAAGAGATCAGAGGAGAAAACTAGCAGAGTGGGGGTCACAAAACCAGATCCTTTCCTGTTAAGGTACCACTATAGACCGTTTTCCTAAAGGCAGTTTCTCTGGATTCTTTGGGCATTTTTAGTCTTACAAACTGAAAGACAGTCGTATAAATAAAAATGTTTACAGACATCTTATAATATGGCTTTCTATAAATCAAAATCAATATGTGCTTGTAGTATACACTAAAAAATAAAAAATAATAACTGTAAAGGAAGTTTAGAAATAAGTGATATCAGGTAATAACATGCTTTCATGACATAATATTATGGGTATCTTTAAACCCATAATAAAGAAACTTAAGGTAAAACTATATATCTATCATCTATATTTTTAAAATATAATACGTTATCTTTGTATATGCAATACAATTTATAAAGTATTTTTTTACCATAATCCTATTTAATTCTTACATAAAACTCATAATGTAGGTTAAGAGGAATTTTTATCCCCCTTCTGCCAATGAAGAAAATGATGCTCAGAGAGGTAATGAGACTTTCCTAAAACCTCAGCCTAGAGACTGGCAGAGCTCTTTCAATTACAGCACGATGTTCTGATATAGTTCAATATTAGATAGGCGGAAAGATTTCCCACCCTATAAATTTCAAGTAAGTGTGAGGGGGTATGTATATGAGAGAGTGAGAGGGAGAACAAGTGAGTGAGATACAGAGAAATGAACAAGGAATGAGAACTCTTTACTTTCATGGGGCTGGGTGTATAAAGATCCTTTTCCCAGGGGATGACTCTAGACTGAGTACAGGAAGCAGTGGACTCACCTAATCTGCTACATCTAATCTCCTCTGGTGATACAGGCCGCAGCTTTCTTTCTGCTTTAATTTCTTCTAATATTCTTTCATGGAGGCTCCGTGGCCGTGGTGGAGTTGGTTTCAGTTTTCTGGCTGAGACCTTGAAAGTAAGAAAAATGGCTAAAGACTTCAGTAATTAAGTAATTTTTACAGAAGTCTAGTAATACAGTACAGTATTATAAATTATATTTCATTGACTGGAACACTGCTTGATAAAAGACTACTTTCAAGTCATTAAATATTAAGGTTCCTAAAGCAATAGGGAGATTACTGGATATCAGAGTGATTTGGTTATACATTCTCAAATTGTATTTTATTGCTTACAGAAGGGGTCTTGCTCTGTTGCCCAGGCTGGAGTGCAGTGGTGCAATCTCAGCTCACTGCAACCTCTGACTCCCGGGTTCAAGCGATTCTCGTGCCTCAGCCTCCTGAGTAGCTGGGATTACAGGCATGTGCCAACATGCCTGGCTAATTTTTGAATTTTTAGTAGAGATGGGGTTTCACCAAGTTGGTCAGGCTGGTCTCGGTCTCCTGATCTCAAGTGATCCACCCTCCTCAGTCTCCCAAAGTGCTGGGATTACAGGCATGAGCCGCTGCACCTGGCTACACTTTGAACGTCTAAGCTCAAGGGGTCCTTCTGCCTGAGCCTCCCAAGTGGTTGGGATTCCAGGCGCATGCCACTGAGCCTGGCTTGCTCAACTAATTTTAAGCAGTTATAATTATGTTCCCTATATGCTAGCGTGATAGGTAATCAGTTGCAATGTAGGCTATTACTACTGTTGTTTTTTTTTGTGTTTTTGTTTTGTTTTGTTTTTTGTTTTTGAGACAGGGTCTTGCTCTGTCACCCAGGCTGGAGTGCAGTGGCACGATCATGGCTCACTGTGGTCTTGACCTCCTATGCTGAAGTGATCCTTCTACCTCAGCCTCCTGAGTAGCTGGGACAACAAGTGTATGCCACTGCACACGGCTAATTTTTTTTTTCTTTAATTTCTTTGTAGAGAGAGGGTCTCTCTATGTTGCCCAGGCTGGTTTTGAATTCCTGGGCCCAAGCAATCTTCCCATCCTGGCCTTCCAAAGTGTGGGGGTTACAGGTGTGAGCCAACTCCCAAGTGCTGTGAACACCCCGCTCTACTGTTTTTAAAACTAACATTTTTTAGTAACCACCCATAACCTTCTTAGATTGTTATTATCTTCATTTTATAATTGAGGAAATAAAGGCTCTGGGAGGCTGATTAGCTCCCTCAGAGATATGTGGCTGCTAAATTGTGGAGCCAGTGTTCAAGTCCAGGTTCACCTGGTCCATGCTCCTTCTATTCTACCATGACCACTCTGGCCTGGGAGACACAGTGAGACTGTGTCTCAAAAACAAAAATAATATAATTTACAGCTGGGCTTCATCTTCAGAGTAAAAAGCTCAGAGAAAAAACCTCGGCCGGGCATGGTGGCTCACGCCTGTAATCCCAGCACTTTGGGAGGCCAAGGTGGGCGGATCACGAGGTCAGGAAATCGAGATCATCCTGGCTAACATGGTGAAACCCCGTCTCTACTAAAAAAAAAAAATACAAAAAAAATTAGCCGGGCATGGTGGCAGGCGCCTGTAGTCCCAGCTACTCGGTAGGCTGAGGCAGGAGAATGGTGTGAATCCGGGAGGTGGAGCTTGCAGTGAGCCGAGATCGCGCCACTGCACTCCAGCCTGGGCGACAGAGTGAGACTCCGTCTCAAAAAAAAAAAAAAAAACCCCATCTCTACTGAAAATACAAAAAAATTAGCCAGGCGTGGTGGCAGGTGTCTGTAGTCCCAGCTACTCAGGAGGCTGAGGCAGAAGAACGGCGTGAACCCAGGAGGCGTAGCTTGCAGTGAGCCGAGATTGCATCACCGCACTCCAGCCTGGGCGACAAAGTGAGACTCTGTCTCAAAACAAAAACAAACAAACAAAAAAAAACTCCTAGGTAGCCCTCTTTGCCTTCTTTAAAAAAGATTTATAAAAAGGATCATTAATTATGCTTTAGTTGTATACAAACTGAGAAATACTATTCACTTTCTAGTTACTTTATGTACACTGTTTTGAGAGGCTTTGGTGAGCACTGGCTATTGAGCTGGGTAAAAAAGAAATAAGGAACAGAAGAAACACAAACCAATGTTCCAACAGATTAGAATATTCTGAGTCTATGGTTGCTAGAAAGAACTCTGTTAACAGAGGAACATGATAATTAACATAGAAATGGATGTACAGCAGGTGGATTTATTATAAAATATGTCAATATGACAATTTAATCAAGGAGGGGTAGGTTGCATCCTATAGTAAACTGGAAGGACAATCCATAACGGGACTATCCAGTAATATATTTAGCTGTTATCTAGGAGGTATATGGCCAGATTTTGCACCATGACCCAGGTTGTTTTGAGTAAAAGTATCCTAAGACAGCCTTGTATTAAATAATTTTAAGATTTTTCAGTGACTTAAGAATATAATTTACAAGGCCAGCTGTGGTGGCTCATGTCTGTAATCCCAACACTTCAGGAGGCTGAAGTGGGAGGACTGCTTGAGGCCAGGAGTTTGAGACCAGCGTGGGCAACATGGCAAAACCCCATCTCCACAAAAAATTTAAAAAGTTAGCCTGGGCATGGTGGTGCACACCTGTGGTCCCAGCTACTTGGGAGGCTGAGGTGGGTGGATCACTTGAGTCCCAGGGGTCACTCCAGCCTGGGTGACACAGTGAAACTCTGTCTCAAAAACAAAAAACATAATTTACAGCTGGGCTTCATCTTCAGAGTAAAAAGCTCAGAGGAAAAACCACCTAGGAAAGCTGAGTTCTAGAGATGACACCCTAGAGTAGAATAATTCATTATGATATCTCCAATCTAGAGAACTATGTCGAATTACATACTGGATTTAAAGGAGGTCTGGATCTGATGAAGTCGAGGATGATTTCATGAGCACTCTTTTTTAACCGAGGGGGAATATCACCATTCACCTAAAAGGAGACAAAAAGCAGAAGATTCATGTGACTATATAAGACTATCATGAATTTCTGGGTATAGCTGTTATCTCAAATATGCCATAAAATTAGTGAAGTGTAATTACCAAGGATACATTTCAAATCAATAAAGTGGGGAGTAAATGGCTGAGTGATTCAGAGGAAAGACTGTGAAACTGAAGAAAATCCAAGTTTACTTTAATTCTATCACTTTGTGAAATTTCAACAAAAAGTTTCTAAAATTATGAATGTAAATGGAATAAATAATACTTGAACTTATTAAGTATTTTATGATTAAAAAAACTTTTTACCTCTTATTTTCCTCCTTGTAAAAAAACCTAGGTAGGCCGGGAGCAGTGGCTCACGCATGTAATCCCAGCACTTTGGGAGGCCGAGGCAGGCGGAACCCCTGAGGTCGGGAGTTAGAGACCAGCCTGGCCAACATGGTGAAACCCTGTCTCTACTAAAAATACAAAAATTAGGCTGGGTGTGGTGGCTCACGTCTGTAATCCCAGCACTTCGGGAGGCCGAGACGGGCTGATCACAAGGTCAGGAGATCGAGACCATCTTGGCTAACACGGTGAAACCCCGTCTCTACTAAAAATACAAAAAACTAGCCGGGCGTGGTGGCGGGCACCTGTAGTCCCAGCTACTCACGAGGCTGAGGCAGAAGAATGGCATGAACCCAGGAGGCGGAGCTTGCAGTGAGCTGAGATCACATCACTGCACTCCAGTCTGGGTATCAAAGCGAGACTCCGTCTCAAAAAAAAGAAAAATAAATAAATAAAAATAAAAATAAAAAAATACAAAAATTAGCCAGGCCTGGTAGCAGGCGCCTGTAATTCCAGCTACTTGAGAAGCTGAGGCAGGAGACTCGCTTGAACCTAGGAGGAGGAGGTTGCAGTGAGCCGAGATCACGCTATTGCACTCCAGCCTAGGCAACAGAGCAAGACTCCGTCGCAAAACAACAACAACAACAAAACAAACAACAACAAAAAAACCCCACAAAAACCTAGGTAATGGAAAAAAACCAGGGATAAGATTCACATTTTGTGAATAAAACTAAAGCACAGAGCAGAAGATATCTGCCTCCATCCACAAAACTTTCAAGTAGAAAAGCTATTGTGGAGGACCAGTCTGTCTCTGATTCTACTCTAATGTCCTCTCTTTTTAAAGCAATGTGTTAAAAACAATTTTTTTTAGAAATTTTTTTTTAAACCCAGAAAACCACAAGAAGCAACAACTTAAATTCCCATCCTGACCACTTAGAAGGCACAGTCATGACCAGTTTGTCCTGTTTGTTTCCTGGTCTTGTTTGACAAAATAGAACCTCAATGGCCACTCCTATGCCCTGTCCCTTCCCCAGACGTGACCACATATTGAGTTCAGTGTGTGGCAAGCCTGCTGGGGCCTACTCAACATCCACTCTCCTCTTCCTCCCTATGCTGGTCCTCCCTCTCCTCCAGTCCTGAATGAGGGCAGGACGGCCCAGAGCAAGCTTCAGGAATAACTGCTGCTGCTTGAGCCAAGCCAGGCATATGACTGCTAGTTTAAGGAGGGTGATCGAGAAACAGAACCAGTGGTCTAACCTGGCATCACCCACTACTTGTGGATTTCATATTATGTAGATTAAAAAAAAACCTTGTTTCATAAAACAGTTTAATCAGACTTTTCTATTACTCACTAGTCTACTCCTGAATAACATGTATCTTTCTGGCTAATTTTCACATGCTTTCTTTGTATCCTAGGAGCAGGAATGAGAATGGATTAACTGAGGCCAACACTATACGTTCCATTCCCAAAACAAGCACATTAACTGTAGTCTCCTCAGTAGTCAGAAGCTGTATCCTGGGTCCCAATTACAGATGTGGGACAATGCTCCTGAGGGAGGCAGCAGGCCATTATGGACCTAAGTCAGTACGGGTGGAGGAAGCTCCCTTATCCAAATGCTTGGGACCAGAGTGTTTCAGATTTTTGAATATTTACATTATACTTATCAAAAAATCTGAAATGTTCCAATGAGAATGTCTTTTGAGTATCATACTGGCCCTCAAAAAGTTTGCTGGAGCACTTCAGATGTCCAGGTTTGTGACGCTAAACCTGTATAAGGATAAGTGGTTGTGTGAAAACCATTTTGCTGCTGGGTCAGTTAAATTATTTTCCTGTAAGTAAACAAGCTCTCTGAAGCAAAATGAGAAATGATTCCTGGATGAACACAAATAGTAGATGCTTAAATAAATAAGATCAGTTATAGAAATTTGGTATTATTTTTGAGCAACAATGCCTTAAACAAGCAAAAAACTTTTTTGTACTTTACTTAGTAGAGATGGGGTTTCACCATGTTGGCCAGGCTGGTCTTGAACTCCTGACCTCAGGTGATCCATCCACCTCGGCCTCCTAAAGTGCTAGGATTTCAGGTGTGAGTCTGGGTGCCCGGCCCAACAAAAAACTTCTAATACATAAAATGATCTCCTCTGAAAAATTTAAAACGTCTACCCTGTACTCAATCTTGTTTCTGAAATAATTTTCTTTTTTTGCGACACGGTCTTGTTCTATGACCCAGGTTGGAGTGCAGTGGCGTGATCACAGCTCACTGCCGTCTTGACCTCCCAGGCTCAAGCGATCCCTCCACCTCAGCCTCCTGAGTAGCTGCGACTACAGGTGTGAACCACCATCCCCAGCTAGTTTTTAATTTTTTGTAGAATTGGGGGTCTATGTTGCCTAGGCTGGTCTTGAATGTTCAGGCTCAAGCGATCCTAGCACTTGGCCTCCCAGTGTTGGGATTACAGGTGTAATCCCAACTGCACCCTGCCTATTTATTTATTTATTTATTTATTTATTTTTATGGATATGGGGTCTCACTAAGTTGCCCAGGCTGCTCTCAAACTCCTGGGCTCAAGCAATCTTCCTGCCTTGGCCTCCCATAAAGTGTTGGATTGCAGGCATGAGCCACTGTGTCTGGCCTTTTATTTTTATCTTAAATAAAACAGAACCATTAATGATGACATAAGACCACAGCTAATAATCTACAAAACCAACTTATAGTTTAGTGATTGATATTGGTCCCCTAATGAAATTTCAAGAAGTGTGAGGTTAGGGCCAAACATCCTTCTTTGCATGTTGATACCTAGTTGTCCCAATATCAATTGGTGAAGAGACCTATTCTTTCTCTATTTAATGGTCTCGGCACCCTTGTTGTAAATGGATTGAACATAGGTGTATGAGTTTGTTTTTGTACTCTGAATTCTGTTTTTTATATCCTACACTGTTTTGACTACTAAAGCTTTGTTGTAAGTTGTAAAATGGGGATGTGTGAGTCCACCAACTTTTTCTTTTTCAAGATTGTTTTGATTATTTGGGATTCCTTGAGATTCTGTAAGAATTTCAGAATCGATTTTTCCATTTCTGCCAAAAAAAAAAGTCACTGGAATTCTGACAGAGAATAATGTTTGACCCTTACCTTGCACCATATATATAAATTAACTAAAAAAAAGATCAAAGACTTAAATATAAGAGCTAAAACTATTTATAAGTGTCTCAGGTGAGAACATAAGGGAAAATATTCATGAACTGGATTTGGTAATGAATTCCTAGATATGACACCAAAATCACAAGCAACAGAAGGAAAAATAGATAAATTGTATTTCAGCAAAATTAAAACCTTTTGTGCATCAAAGGACACTATCAAGAGAGTGAAAAGACAGTCTGCAGAATGGGTGTTTTTCTATACTTGCAAATTATCTGTCAGGGGTCCACCATCCAGAATATATAAAGAACTCTTGCAACTTAACAGCAGAAATACAAACAATCCAATTAAAAAATGAGTACAACACAGCCATAAAAAAAGAATGAAATCATGTCCTTTGCAGCAACATGGATGGAGCTGGAGGCCATTATCCTAAGTGAGCTAACTCAGAAACAGAAAACCAAATACTGCATATTCTCACTTATAAGTGGAAGCTAATAATGGGTACACATGGACGCAAAGATGGAAATAGTAGACACTGGAGAACTCCAAAAGTGGGGAGGTTGGGAGGGGGGTCAGGGTTGAAAAGTTACCTATCAGGTACAATGTTCACTATTTAAGTGATAGGTACGCTACAAACCCAATCTCTACCAGCATGCAACATACCTATGTAACAAACAGGCACATGCACACCCGCATCTAAATTAAAATGTAAAAAAATGAATACAAAATCTGAACAGACATTTCTCCAAAGATATACAAATGGTCCACAAGCACATGAAAACATATATGACATTGTGAATCATCAGGGAAATGCAAATCAAAACCACAATGAGACATCATATCACACTGTTAGGGGAGTTACAATTAAAAACAAAATGAACAATAGCAAGTGTTGGCAAGGATGGGAGAAACTGGGCCCCTCATGCATTGCTGGTGGGAATATTAATTGGTGCAATTGCTGTGGAACACAGTTTGGTAGTTTCTCAATAAGCCAAACATAGAATTACTATATGATCCAGCCACTCCACTCCCAGGTATATACCCCAAATAACTGAAAACAGGTATTCAAACAAAAATGTGTACACTACTATACACTGCAGCACTACTCATGCTAGCGAAAATGAAAGAATCCAATTGGAAAGAACCCAAATGTCCATTTGGGTCATGAATAAACAAAATATATCTGTATAGCCATAAGAAGGAGTAAAGTAGCTCGCTGGGCACAGTGGCTCACGCCTGTAATCCCAGCACTTTGGGAGGCCAAGGAGGGCAGATCACCTGAGGTCGGGAGTTCGAGACCAGCCTGACCAACATGGAGAAACCCTGTCTCTACTAAAAATACAAAATTAGCTGGGTGTGGTGGTGCATGCCTGTAAACCCAGCTACTTGGGAGGTGGAGGCAGGAGAATGGCTTGAACCCCGGAGGCGGAGGTTGCAGTGAGCTGAGATCACGCCATTGCACTCCAGCCAGGGCAACAACAGTGAAACTCCGTTTCAAAAAAAAAAAAAAAAAGAAAGAAAGAAAAAAAAAAGAAGGAGCAAAGTACCTCAGCATGCTACAATATGAATGAACCTTGAAACATTATGCTAAGTCAAAGCCAGACACCAAAGGTCATATATGATGAGGCAATATGCATGAAATATCCAGAATAGGTAAGTTCACGGAGACAGAAAGCATATTTGTGGTTACCAGGGGATAAGGGGAGAGAAGAATGGGAGTGATGCTTCATGGATACAGGGTTTATATAATAAATGGGTACATGGGTATATATAATAAAAAAGAAAACTGGAAGAAAAAAGTCAGACTTTTTTTGTTTGTTTTTGAGAGAGAGTCTCGCTCTGCCGTCACGCTGGAGTACCAGTGGCGCGATCTCAGCTAACTGCGACTGCCGCCTCCCGGGTTCAAGCAATTCTCCTACCTCAGCCTCCCGAGTGGCCGGGACTACAGGCACATGCCACCACACCCAGCTAATTTTTGTAGTTTTAATAGAGACGGGGTTTGATCATGGTGGCCAGGATGGTCTCAATCTCTTGACCTCGTGTTCCGCACGCCTCGGCCTCCCAAAGTGTTGGGATTAGTGAGCCATGGTGCCTGGCCCAGGTGTGGTGGCTCATGCCTATAATCCTAGCACTTTGGAAGGCTGAGGCAAGTGGACTGCTTGAGCCCAGGAGTTCAAGACCAGCCTGGGCAACATAGCAAGAACCTGCCTCTACAAAAAATTAAAAGGAATTGCCATATGTGGTGGTGCACACTTGTAGTCCCAGCTACTCAGGAAGCTGAGATGGGCGGATTGCTTGAGCTGGGGGGGTTAAGACTGTGGTGAGCCGTGATCATGCCACTGCACTCCAGCCCAGGCAACAGAGCAAGACCCTGTGTCAATCAACAAATAAATGTCTTTTATTTACCACAGGAGAAACATAATTATTTATGCTAGCAAACATTTTCCATTTTGGATGCACAGTTCTTTGTCATTCTGTCTATCACACACCATTACTTCCCTAAGCCTCACCTAGGGTGCTTATACAGATTCCTAGACTCTAGCTGAGAACTGTTAAATCAGCAACTTCGAAAGGAACCTATAATTCTTAGTATCAAACAGGTTGACTACTATTTAGCACAATTATTTTTTCTGATAAAAAGAGAAAGATTCTTGCAATGTAAAACTCTGCTAAAAACTAAGAAAAACAAAAAACAAAAAAGATTTAGCAATATCAAAGATGACAGGTAAAATACATTAATGATAAATCAAATAGAAATGTTAATTATCTACTAAGACTTATTTTAACACTGATATGAATTTTTGAATAATTCCTTCTGGATAAGGAGGAAAATCACCTAAGATTAACATTAAGTGCTCCCCCAATCAGAAAGGACAAAGTTCAAATAAGTACACATTTTTGAGAAAGATAACATTACCCAGTATTGGCAATAGGAACGGTCTTGCAAAACTAGTAAAAATGTAAATTCGTACAACCCTTCTGGAGAGAAATCTTGCAAAATATTAAGTACTAAAATTTAAAATATACATTATAAAAGGAGCAATAAAATGTGCATTATATTGATCTATTCATCTCACCAATAAAAATTTAAACCATGGGGATAACTGGGTAAGATATTTGCATTTGGATGTTCATCATAATATGGATTAAAACAATGAAAACTGGAAACCATCAAATATCTATTAATAGGGGGCTGGGTACACAAGCCACGGCACACACATACAAGGAAATACCCCATGTGGGTGGGGTGCGGTGGCTCATGCCTGTAATCCCAGCACTTTGGGAGGCTGAGATGGGTGGATCACCTGAGGTTAGGAGTTCGAGACCAGCGTGGCTAACCTGATGAAACCACATCTCTACTAAAAATACAAAAAAGTAGCTGGGCGTGGTGGCAGGCACCTGTAATCCCAGCTACCTGGGAGGCTGAGGTAGGAGAATGGCGTGAACCCAGGAGGCGGAGCTTGCAGTGAGCCGAGATTATGCCACGGTACTCCAGCCTGGGCAACAGAGTGAGACTCCGTCTCAAAAAAAAAAAAAGGAAATACCCTGTGTGTTCCTCCAGATGCTATCTAACTTTCATCTTCTTTTAAACATTCTTAAAAGAAACTCATACTGTTTGCTCACTGTCACTACTGCCTCACCTACTACCATAAAATCTGGTTTCTCTCTTTTACTTTAATAAAGGGATCAAATAATTTCCATGTTGCTAAATCTGTTAACCATTTCACAGCGCGCATCTGACCTCTCTGAAACAATGTCTGCTCTTCGCAGCTGTGCCTCCATTTCCCCTGACTTTCCAGCCTTCTCTCTGGCTATGCCTTGTCCGTCTTTATTTTGCCAGATTCCCCTACTCATCCTTCAGCGCCGAGGCTGCACGGGTTCGGTCCTGAGTTGTCTTTTCTTCTCACCTTTCCAGTTTCCTGCATTCTGTTCTATCCTCTAATGATGGCGAGTTGTTTTTGTTGTTCTCATGTGTCAGATCCCATTGTGTCAGATCCCATTGTTTCTTGATCTTTGGATATGTTGGGTTTTTTTCCCCCTACTTAGCTGCTTCCCTACAGGTTATCAGTGGCTGCCAAAATACTGGAAGCTTTGGGAGAACAGAGACTGTAATATGTCCTTCCAGAGTCAGAATAAGGTCTAGCACATAGAAAGTCCTTAACACATATATGTTAAATTAAAATAAAATTAAGAAATACAAACAGCTAGCACAGATTTTTAAATGTTTAAAAGCATGAAATAAATGTAGATGTTAAGAATGAAAGAATATTTTCTTTCAGTTAAAATGGTCAGCCCCAAAAGACACCCAGTTTGTGCAAGGATGTGAAGCAATGGGCAAAACTATTCTGTTATAAATAATCATCGTCACAGTATTTCTGAGGGCAACTAGGGAATATGTACAGAGCACAGAGCACTGGGGTCAGAGAGAATGAGGCTGACCCTCAGCTCTGCCTTGTAACCAGCTGTCTGAACTTGGGAAGTTACTACTGAGCATCTTTAAATTTCAGTTTCCTCATCTGTAAAGTAAATCAGATTTGATGAAAAGTAAATAAATATAATATTTAGTTGAAATGTTTAGCTTATTAAAATTAACAAGCAGCTCAAATAGCCACTTAAACCAATTTACTATAAAACCAAGTGACGTGGCTGGGCATGGTGGCTCACGCCTGTAATCCTAGCACTTTGGGAGGCTGAGGTGGGCAGATCACCTAAGGTCAGGAGTTCGAGACCAGCCTGGGCAACATGGTGAAGCCCTGTCTCTACTAAAAATACGAAAATTAGCCAGGTGTGGTGGCATGCGCCTGTAATCCTAGCTATTTGGGAGGCCGAGGCACGAGAATCACTTGAACCTGGGAGGTGGAGGTTGCAGTGAGCCAAGATCACGCCACTGCACTTCAGCCTCGGCAAAAAGAGTGAGACTCTGTCTCAAAAATA
This sequence comes from Gorilla gorilla gorilla, assembly GCF_029281585.2. Classification (NCBI taxonomy): domain Eukaryota; kingdom Metazoa; phylum Chordata; class Mammalia; order Primates; family Hominidae; genus Gorilla; species Gorilla gorilla. The sequence goes on along the minus strand of NC_073241.2, from coordinate 37,762,712 downwards.
AAAAACAAAAAACCAAGTGATGTTTCATAAGAACCTTCTAACATAAAATAACTTTGATTAAATTTCCTCAAAAATGTGGGTAGAATTCATTAATCCATCCTGTAACTATTTAGTGAGCACAGTATTCAGTATTTGGTTGCATGTCAGGCCCATGTTCTTGTCAAAGGGAATAAACAATGAAAATAACTAAGTTATTGTCTTTGTAAGGGAGACAGACAATAAATCCGGAAATACACTGCAATGTCAGCTAGTGAAACACGAGAGTAAAGAGATGGAGAAGACTTTTCTAATGTGGGAAAACTTGAGCACAGGCCTGAAAAGTAAAGAGGCAAATTATGTGGCTATGAGGGAGAGGAGAGCTCCTGAGAGAAGGAATATCCAAGGCAAACGCTCTGTTACAGGATCACACTAGGCACTGCTGAGACACCGGCAGAGATCAGGGTGGCTAACAAGCAGAACCCTGCAGGGAAGCGTAGAAGATGAGGTCTGAGAGGTAACCTGGATCCAGCCGTGTGGGCTGTGCCGGCCATGGTAAGGACATGGAGTTTCTTCTGAGGGTAATGAAGAGCCAGTGGAAGGTTCTGAGTAGAGCAATGACATGATCATATTTTTTACTTAAGAGGCCTACTTGGTTGTTTTTGGGAAAAATAGATTGAAAGGGGCAAGGGTGAAAGCAGGAAGGCCACTTAGAGGTTACTGTCATAGTCTGATGAGAGATGATGGTGGCTTGGAAAAGAAGATATTTTGGCCAAGTGCCGTGGCTCATGCCTATAATCCCAGCACTTTGGGAGGCGGAGGCAGGTGGATCACTTGAGCTCTGTGAGGAATTAAAGACCAGCCTGGGCAACATGGCAAAACTCCATCTCTACAAAAAATACAAAAAACACTAGCTGGGCATGGTGGCACACACCTGTCGTCCCAGATACTCAGGAGGCTGAGGTGGGAGGATCACTGGAATCTGGGAAGTCGAGGCTACAGTAGAGCTGTGATCATGCCATTGCACTTTAGCCTGGGTGACAGAGCAAGACCCTGTCTCAAAAAAAAAAAAACCTCTCAATTGGAGATGGAGAGAAGTGGTCAGAATCAGGATATATTTTAAAGGGAGAGCTGTCAGAATTTGCTAATGAACTAGATGTTCCACATCTAGGAACTTAAGGATTTCATGGTGGACATTTAAAAAGATTTACATACAAGGATACACAAAATATGTTGCTTATAAAGCGACACAAGGTGATTTGTTTAATAAACTCCGGAATAGCCATAAGCTAGAAACGATATAGCCATTTAGAAATGATAATGTTGAATATATAATGACATGGAAAAAATAATCATGATATGTTAAGCAAAACAACCAGTAATAAAACAAAGCATTCTATATTAACTCACTTTGTCCAGATAAAGTGTATAGAAACAAGGCTAAAGGTTATTGATCAACATGTTAACAAAATTTCTCTCTGGGTTATGGAATTATATGTTTGTAACTTTCCTTCTTTAAGCTTAATGTACTTTCCAAATTTTCTACAATGATCAAGTATTACTTGTATAAAACTAAATAATTTTTAAAATTTAATATTAAAACTATTTTCAACAAATGCAATTATGGATGAATAACCATTTGAGTCCATTAATGGTTTTTGGTTTTTCTTTTTTGAGACAGGGTCTCATTCTGTCGCCCAGGCTGGAGTGCAGTGGCTCGATCTTGGGTCACTGCAACCGCCACTTCCTGGGTTTCAGCGATTCTTCTGCCTCAGCCTCCCGAGCAGCTGGAACTACAGGTGTGCACCACCACACCCAACTAATTTTTGTATTTTTTGGTACAGACAGGGATTCACCATGTTGGTCAAGCTGGTCTTGAACTCCTGACCTCAGATGATCCACCTGCCTCGACCTCCCAAAGTGCTGGGATTACAGGAGTGAGCCACACGCCCAGCCTGACAGTTTGGTTACTTACCATCACTTTTCGCAAGGTGTATCTTTTGCAGCGAATGTCATCCATTAACATCTCATAAGGGGTGAGCTGATATTCAATGGGCAAAGGGTTGTACTGCCGCTCTTGGACTTTCTTAAGTTTTACCCCATTCCTCAAATCCCTCATCACCTGTACCCAGAATCGTGCCTGAAAGAACCAAGGATAGAGAGACATCAATGAATAAATGTACTAGTTTCTTCTAAACAGCTAGTCATACAGAATAAATGAAGAGCTTGGATTACAAAACAATGAGTAAACCAACAAAAAACTATTTTAAAAATTAGATTTTGGGTACAAAAAGATGGGTGGAAAGCAAGTAGAGAATCCACAGGCTCTACCTGCTGAGGCACATGGGTTTAAACCTAAGCTCCACCACTGTGGTAGGCTTCATTAAGGGCTCAGGTTCTTCATGCTTTCCTGTGTCTATGCCGTTATGTGACTCTGCTCACTAAAGGGGATTATATTTCCCACACCCTGACTTTGGGTTTGGCTATATGATTTGCTTGGCCACTGGAATAGTGGTGGGTGTGATAAGACCAAGGGCTTCAAAAGCATATGTACAATGGGCTTGTCCCTTGTGTTTCTATTATGGCCATGAGAATGTCAAGCCTGCGTTAGCCTGTGGTCCCGGGATAAAGATGAGATACCTGTAAAGTGGAGCTACCATAGGGATCTGGAGACCCATGAGCTAGTAAGTGCTTTTGCTTTATGCGGCTGTGATTTTGTAGTGGTTAGTTACATGGTATTACTGTGACCACAGCTGACTGAGATACGGCCACTTGCCAGCTATTTGACAAGGAGCAAGTTGCTGCACCTTTCTGAGCTGTAGTTTCCTCATCAATAAAGGAAGTGGTACTTTATTACTTGTTGAGAAGATCAGAATCAGTAGATGGTGTTCTATACATAGAAAATACTAAAAAAGGCTGGGTGCAATGGGTCACACCTGTAATCCCAGCACTTTTGGAGGCCAAGGAGGGTGGATCACCTGAGGTCAGGAGTTCGAGACCAGCCTGACCAATATGGTGAAACCCTGTCTCTACTAAAAATTCAAAAATTAGCTGGGTGTGGTGGTGTGTGCCTGTAATTGCAGCCACTCAGGAGGCTGAGGTAGGAGGATTGCTTGAACCCGGGAAGTAGAGGTTGCAGTGAGCCCAGATCGCACCACTGTACTCCAGCTTGGGCGACAGAGTGAGACTCTGTCTCAAAAAATAAAAAAAAATAAAAAAATACAAAATCTATTTATATTTGTATTATACTTTAACTTTTTCGTTCTCCTGCCTATAATGTGTCAAAGTCTCTACTTGAGTGAAGTCCCTCACAATATTTAGCTAAAAACCTGTAACTTGTTAAAATTAACAAGTGACATGGCTGAGCGCAGTGGCTCATGCCTGTAATCCCAGCACTCTGGGAGGCTGATGTGGACAGATCACGAGGTCAGAAGATCGAGACCATCCTGGCTAACATGGTGAAACCCCGTCTCTACTAAAAATACAAAAAATTAGCTGGGTGTGGTGGCACGTGCCTGCAGTCCCAGCTACTCAGGAGGCTGAGGCAGGAGAATCGCTTGAACCTGGGAGGCGGAGGTTGCAGTGAGCCGAGATAGTGCCACTGCACTCCAGCCTGACGACAGAATGAGATTCCATCTCAAAAAAATAAAAAATAAAAAAAAAATAAAGTGACACAATAGTTACTTAAATATATTTGCTGTAAAATCAAGTGATATATTTCATAAGAATCTTCTATGTAAAATAACTGATTAAATTTCTCAAAACATCCTCAATAACGATTCATAATTTTAAAAAAATGTTGGGTTTGGACAATAAGAAGCTACCAAAAAATATAAAAACCATACCATTTCCCATCCTCTTGTTCCAAAAAGGATTTGAGGTACTTATGGTGTATAATTAGATGCCTCCTAAAATATTCATATTTAAAAAGATTCTTAGATTCTGCCATTAAAGATGTTCTAAAATAATATCCCTAAAATATCCATATTTCTCTCAGGAATGCTTTTGTCCCAGCTTCCACATTTCTCTTATTCATTCCTTTAAGATGCAGTTCAAATATCATCTCATCTTTTAAAACTCTCCCTTAGGGCTTTAAATTAGGAGACAGGAGACAGTTACCCACATTAGAAAGTTTTGCTATAATTTATAAAAGGATTCAAACACATTTGGTTTTTTTTTTTTTTTTTGAGACAGAGTCTTGCTCTTGTCGCCCCATGTTGGAGTGCAATGGTGCAATCTTGGCTCACTGCAATTTCTGCCTCCCGGGTTCAAGCGATTCTCCTGCCTCAGCCTCCTGAGTAGCTGGGATTACAGGTGCCCACCACTACACCAAGCTAATTTTTTGTATTTTCAGTAGACACGGGTTTCGTCATGTTGGCCAGGCTGGTCTTGAACTCCTGACCTCAAGTGATTCAGCCGCCTTGGCCTCCCAAAGTGCTGAGATTACAGGCGTGAGGCCCTGTGCCTGGCCCACACTTTGTTATATAGTCGGTTTTGTGTGCATGATTGTTTGGTTAAAAAATTTTACATACTACTTTTCAGAAATTAAAGTCACAGTTATTATATAAAATAACAGACAACTGTCATCACATGCATTCCTGGAGATTATAATTTATCCCTTATCCCATTAGGGAAATTCTGAAACTACAATCTGCTAGTAAAGACATTCTAATTCTCTCTTAACTCTTTGCTCTTTTCATTCTAATCTTTCTAGGTAATTCACTTAGTGGTCTTAGTGGTCTTATGAGGAGGAAGCTGGTGATCTACGCAAATATAACTCCCTCTGGAGTTAGTGCTTCTCTTGTCAGGGATGACACTAGTTTTCAAATGAAGGTGGCTTACAGTAAGAAATTAAATTTTTACTTTAAGTTTATACTAGCTGTTTGCTAAGTTCTGAACACTGGAAGTTATTTATCTGGTTTCAGTGGCTGGGAAAACCAATTTAAAATTTATTGGCCAAGATGATATACACTTAGAACAACACTATCCAAGTATTCTTCATAAAGGAAAATCAATAATCAATTTTATTCTAAAATGACAAATAATACCACCTTTTAAGACAATGTAGGCAAGTATTTTTGTTTTGTCTTGAATGTTACAAATATCTTGAAGATATCTATCAATAAATTAAGAATATTGCAAACAAGAAACAACCCAAATGACCAGCAACAGATGAAGAGATGAACTGCGATATATCCACACAATGGAATACTTCTCAATACTCTACAGATACAGACAGCAACATGGATGAAATCTCAAAACAATTATGAAGAGTGAAAGAAGCCAAACCAAAAACAGTACATACCAGCTGGGTGCGGAGGCTCATACCTGTAATCCCAGCACTTTGGGAGGCCAAGGCGGGCAGATCACCAGGTAGGTCAGGAGTACGAGACTAGCCTGACCAACATGGTGAAACCCTGTCTCTACTAAAAATACAAAAATTAGCTGGGCGTGGTGGTGCACACCTGTAATCCCACCTACTCAGGAGGCTGAGGCAGGAGAATTGCTTGAACCCAGGAGGCGGAGGTTGCAGTGAGCCGAGATCACGCCACTGCACTCCAGCCTGGGGCGACAGAGCAAGACTCCATCTAAAAAAAAAAAATAAACCCAAAAAAACAGTATATACCATATGATTACATTTATATAAAATTCTAGAAAGTGCAAACTAATCTATAGTCACAGAAAGCAGATGACTAATTGCCTAGAAACTGGGGAGGAGGGAGGCAGGAGGTAGGATCATAAAAAGGTATGAGGAAACTTTGGGTGTGATAAATAGGCTCATTATTTTGATTGTGGTGATGGTTTCATGGGTAAATATATATATGTACAAAATATATGTCAAAATTTATCAAGTTATGCATTTTAAATATGTGCAGCTTATTGTATATCTATTATATCTCAATAAAAGTTAGAAAATAATGTGACAAACAATTAAAACCTAATATGGTCAAAAGCAACCCATTCATATGATAATGGCATGATTTATCTAGCATTCTTAACCTAAAAAGTCAGAATCCTAAAATGTGCCTTCCCCCAATACCTGGACTTCAACAATCTTCTTTTTTTTTTTTTGAGACAGAGTCTCCCTCTGTCGCCCAGGCTGGAGTGCAATGGTGCGATCTCGGCTCACCCCAACCTCCGCCTCCCAGGTTCAAGCTATTCTCCTGCCTCAGCCTCCCGAGTGGGTGGGATTATAGGTGCGCACCACCACGCCTGGCTAATTTTTGTATTTTTTAGTGGGATAGCTGGCCATGTTGGCCAGGCTGGTCTCGAACTCCTGACTTCAGGTGATCCGCCCACCTCAGCCTCCCAAAGTGCTGGGATTACAGGTGTGAGCCACCACGCCTGTCCTTGGACTTCCACAATCTAACACACTCCACAACATTCACTGTCTGTACCCAAGACTGTCATGCCTACCAACTCTAAGTTTTATATGACAACAGGGATTTTTGGAGTCACTAGGATTTAGTACTATGCCTGAAAAACTGTAGATATTCATGTGTCACATGAATAAACCACATTATCTGTTTTACAAATCTGTCTTCTGTTTTAGACTGAGTTTTACTGGGAGAGAGAGCCCATATTGTTTATTCTGCATGCCCGGAGTCCTCACACAGATAACTGTTCACTGGATAAATAAATGTACAATGCTGTTAGTTTCACACTTAATTCTGAAAACATAGCTTAAACTTTAATTTATACACAAGAATATGTTAAGGCAGGGGTTTGCAACCCCCGGTCCACTGACTGGTACTGATCTGTGGCCTGTTAGGAACTGAGAGGCACAGCAAATGAGTGGTGGATGAGCAAGCGTTATGCCTGAGCTCTGTCTCCTGTAAGATCAGCAGCGGCATTAGATTCTCAAAGGAGCACAAACCCTACTGTGAACTGCACATGTGAGGGATCTAGGTTGTATGCTCCTTACGAGAATCTAATGCCTGATGATCTGAGGTGGAACAGTTTCATCTTGAAACCACCCCTCCACCCCCAATCCTTGACATTGTCTTCCACAAAACCAGTCTCTGGTACCAAAAAGGTTGGGGACTGCTGTGTTAAGGTATTAACATAATTGGAAATATTAATATTTTAAAACACTAAAATTCTCAGAGACATTGGGGGTGGTTTTAAAAAAACCAGAAAGCTTTTTTAAATGGGGAATAGATATTTCCTCAAATGTAAGACTAAGCATTCAAATTTGCATATCAATTCATACTACAGTCCTTAATGACGAGTATTTTATTTTTTATTTTTTTGAGACAGGGTCTCACTCTATTGACCAGGCTGGAGTGCAGTGGTGTGATCACAGTTCACTGCAGCCTCAACCTCCTGGGCTCATGTGATCCTTCTAACTCAGCCTCCCAAGCAGCTGGAACCACAGGCACATGCCACCAGCCCGGCTAATTTTATTATTATTATTTTTTAATATTAATAAAAATCCTCCTATTTTAATGATAGGGTCTCACTATGTTGTCCAGGCTGGTCTTGAATTCCTAAGCTCCAGCAATCTTCCTGCCTTGGCCTCCCCAAGTGCTGGGATTACAGATGTGAGCTACCATGCCTGGCCAATAACTAGCATTTTAAAAAATATTATAAGGTTGGGCAAGGTGGCCCATGCCTGTAATCCCAGCACTTTGAGAGGCCCAGGTGGGAGGATCACATAAGGTCAGGAGTTTGAGACCAGCCTGGCCAACATGGTGAAACCCCGTCTCTACTAAAAATACAAAATTAGCCAGGCGTGGTGGCACATGCTTGTAGTCCTGGCTACTTGGGAGGCTGAGGCAGGAGAATCACTTGAACCCAGGAGGCGGGGGTTGCAGTACCCGGGAGGTGGGGGTTGCAGTGAGCTGAGATCGCACCATTGCACTGCAGCCTGAGCAACAGAACGAGACTCTGTCTCAAAAAAAAAAAAATTATACTATTTCTTAGACAGTAAACAGACCAGAAAGCATTTCCAGCTCTTACCCAGTCAGCGTTTTTCAGCTCTTCCAAGTCTGTGCTAGATTCATCGCTCTTTTCCATTTCTTGAATCTTCTTAAGATTCTACAGGTTAAAATAATACAGGCATAAAAATTTCATTAAGTTACCTTCTCAAATTAAAATTCCTAACATATCTTCAGATAAGACATATATTCAAGTATCAGCGAAGGAGATGGTACAGAATCTATTGCTCTGTAAACTCTAGGGCCAATTAAAATGGAACCCTGAGAATCCATTTTACTGAGGATGGACTGAGATTGCTCACTCTAATTTCCTTTCAGGCCCTGCCAACCCAACTTTCTTCTTTTTTTTTTTTAACTTAAGCTCTCCTCTTTTCATCTCTACTACAAATCCATTACTCTAAACACCATCATATTTTGCCTGGGCTTCTGAAGCAATCTGATCCCGGATGCTCTCCTTTCCTCACCCCATGGCTGGTCTCTTTCATTGTCTACTTTCATTCTTCCTTTCAGATATCACACTCAACAGAATCATCGATTCTTCAGAGAAGCCTTCCCTTCCTCCCTGAATAAGTCAAAATCCTCCTATTTTAAAATTTTATAGCACCATTATACCTCTAACAGCTCTTATCAACATTGTAATTTTACACATATTAGTGCCTTCCCTCTAGACTTCATGAGGCAGAATCCCATCTTCAGAGGCCACACAAGCACTGGCACTTGCTGATGCTCAATATATATTTATCAAGTAATTTGATGAGTACATTTTAATTGATAAAAATGCCTCAAACTGCATCAATTCAACACTTGCAACTTTCAGAAAATCTTGGTTGCTAAAATATATTCACATATTAATTCTAAATTTATGATACAGCAATTCTACTTACAGTAATTCAACCCTAATATATTTACTTTTTGCTGAGCTATGTGCCTGCCTGCACTTAAACTGAGTTTTAAAAAAATTTTTTCCCTAATCCCCACGTTGATCAAAAGACTGTTTAAATGCACTGTATGAAATCTAGCTTGTTTTATATGAGAATAATGAATACTTAACTTGATTTATTTATTTATTTATTTATTTATTTGAGGTGGAGTTTTGCTCTTGTTGCCCAGGCTGGAGTGCAATGGTGCAATCTCAGCTCACTATAACCTCTACCTCCCGGATTCAAGTGATTCTCCTGCCTCAGCCTCCCGAGTAGCTAGGAGTACAGGCATGCGCCACCACACCTGGCTAATTTTGTATTTTTAGTACAGACAGGGTTTCTCCATGTCGGTCAGGCTGTTCTCAAACTCCTGACCTCAGGTGATCCACCCGCCTTGGCCTCCCAAAGATCTGGGATAACAGGCATAAGCCACTGCTCCCGGTCTGAAATATTTATTTTTAAGATTTATTTATTTATTTATTTATTTATTTATTTATTTATTTATTCATTTTTAGAGACAGGGTCTTCCTCTGTTGCTCAGGCTGGAGTGCAGTGATGCAATTACAGCTCACTGCAGCCTCTACTTCCTGGGGCTCCAGTAATTCTCCCAGCTTAGCCTCCGAAGTAACTGGCACTACAGGTGTGCACCCCTATGCCTGGCTAATTTTTGTATTTTCTACAGATAGGGTCTCACTATATTGCCTGGGCTGGTGTCGAACTCGTCAGCTTGCGATCCCCTTGCCTCAGCCTCCCAAAGGGCTGGGATTATAGCCTTGAGTCACCACACCGTACCTCATCTCCTACTATTTCTTCCCACTCCAGCCTTATGGTATGTACACTGGCTGCCACCTTCTTCCTAGAATGCTTTACATCTCAAATATCCAGACTGAATCACCTCACATCTGTTACACACTTGTGCAAACGTCACCTTCTCAACGGGGTCTATCTTGACCAAATTCCAAGCCCCATCCCCAGCTATTAGCAGTTACTCTAGTTTACGTCTTTTTCCATAGCTCTTCCTACCTTTTAGTGGTCTACAGGATGTACTTATTTCATATGTTTACTGTCTACCACCTCCTGCTGGATTCAGACTTTAGGAAAGAAGAATTTTTTTTTTTTTTTTTTTTGTATTTTGTTCACTGACGGGATTCACAAATCTCCAGAATAGCCTTGCATAGAATAGGTGCTTAGTAAATATTTCTTCATTAAGTAGATTAAGACACTTTCAACCATGCATGTTTAAATACTTAAACCTATTTAATAGCCCTTACCAAGTCAACTTTAGTAAGAGGAAGCTCAATCAGAGGGAGTAATATTCAGAGAAAAATCTATGTTCTCCTCTAAATTCAGAATCCCCTAGGGAAGTTGGGGAGAGGTATCTTATCTGCCACACAGAAACACATGCTCTGCGTTTTAGGAAAATAAATCTTCAACCCAGGCTCACATTACATTTAAGTGTCTCATTCAGCCAATAGGTGGATGAATAAATAGGTAAAATAAAATAAAGAAGAAAAAGAAATGCATTTCTAATACCATACAGAAGAAAAGAAGTAATTATAGTATTAAACAGATCAACAAGATTCAACCAGCATCAAATAAGCTGGTTTGGAACCTTAGCGCCTGAGAAAATCAAGTATGCATAAATGGACCAACCTTCTAACAACCCTCCTTTCCTTAGACATAATGGAATGTGGGGTGGGGCTGACGCATGCCCACTTGGAAACACGTTATTTCTGCCATATTCTCCCTTGTCACCCAAAGGCTGATCCCACAGAAGCAATATACTGCTTACCCAGGAGCTTATAAACCATAAAAATATGAAAAAAGCTGAAATCATGATGAATAAACTCATCTTTATAAGCCCATACTTTTTTCTCTTTTTTTTTAATTCCAGACCAGGTGCAGTGACTCATGCCTATGATCCCAATATTTGGGGAAGCTAAGGCATGAGGACTGCTTGAGGCCAGGAGTTGAAGACCAACCTGGGCAACACAGTAAGACCTTGTCTCTCCAAAAAAACCAAAAAATTAGCCGGGTGTGGTGGCGCTTGCCTGTAGTCCCAGCTACTCAGGAGGCTGAGGTAGGACAATCACTTCAGCCTGGGAGGTTGCGGCTACAAGTGAGCTAAGATCACACCACTGCACTCCAACCTGGGCGACAGAGAGAAACCCTGTCTCAAAAAAATAAAACAAAATATTAATAAAACAACAGATAAACATGACACATTTTCCTGGAATTAATGTAATGAAAGCTGAGGTAAGCTGCCCTCTGTTTCAGGAATATCCTCTTCCACTAGTGGCTAGAGATGTCTACTAAAGGCTCACTACTTAACCCTCCTCAGGAACTGCCCTTTAGCCAAAGGAAGCTGCTTTGTCAAAGTTACATCCTCCCTAGAGTAACCTATATCCAGTCACTGGTCTGTGAGGAAGTACAAAGATCAGGCCTCCTTGCTTCAATTTGGGACATCTCTGAAGAACCACCCCCAGCTGCTGAGCTCCCTGTGGGATCGGCTGAGGCCTCTGCTGCATCTGCATCACATTTCAACATTTCCCTCTGCTCAATCCTGCTTTCCTTACCCCTTATAGGTGTTCCCAAAAGCATGCCCCAATAAAACCTCCTGAATTCAAATTTTACCCCTAGTAGTCTCCCAGGGAAATCCTAGGGGAGCTTAATCCACAGCATGAAACATTAAAAAAAATTACAACAGACATCTCAGACAAAACTTACATGAATTTCAAAGGTAAAATCCACTATTTCAAAGATATTTTAACTTGCACTAGACAAGCAAGTCTTCAGTGGACAGCATTAATTTTGTTGAGAAACCCTCCCTGCTCCTTCCTCTGATACAGATCCTTCTGTTGAGAAATGCATCCCATACGGTTTGAGCAGGGCTGACCCAGTACCTCACTGGCTATTTACAAGCGTAAAAACATGACCTAGACCAGCCAGCACAGCCTATCTCCTGGCCACTGTGACTGGTTACTGAGTGGGTATATGACTCCAAATCTTCCTCTAAGACTTTTTTGCCCCAATTAACAGAAAAGATTTGCTGCCAGAGTTCTAAATTGATAGAGTGTGAGAATAGGGCTGCAGACGGTAGTAAGAGACTGTCCTGGAAAGGGTTGGAGAGGAAAGGGAGGGAGCATGCCAGCCCTAATTACAGCCTTTGAGATTCTGGATCCAACTATGCCTAAAACTAGCTGTACCCTTAGACTTCCTAATTATGTGAGCCAATACATCTCTCCCCCACTCTGCCCATGCTTATTTGAGTGGGTTTCTGTCATCTACAACTGAAAGTTACGATTTAATATGTCCTTAATAGTCTACAAATATGAGTTCATGCTTTTATGTCTTAGGGGTACTTTGGTAGAATAGTGTGAAAAGCAGCAAAATATATTCAGTCCAAACTCTTTTGCTTCAATGCCCACCAAAACAGGGCCCCTTTTCCACCCAACCTTAATTTTTACTATTCTCCGACACATCTCTGACTAAATGTAGTCAGGAGGGTGTCACTGTTAGGCCTGCCTACATCTCTACCTTTATTTGTGCTGTGATCAAATCCCTCACTCTTTGCCACTAAGAAAAACTATCTGTTCTTTATAACATTGAAGACAATTGAAATGGTCCAAGAATTTCACATTTCTTTGTTTTTCTGAACAATAGCACAAACTGTAGCTCAGATACTTTCCAGCTGCGTGACTTTGGGGAAATTTTTAAATTGCTGTAATCCTGTTTGATTTTCTCATATATTAAAGTGCAAATAATAATAGCTATCTTTTGGATTTTATAGAAGAAATATACCAGAAGAATACAGATGAAACACAGCATTCAGCTCAGACCATATTGAACATTCAGTAGGTATTAGTTATTATGTCAATGAATACCTATGAGGATTTGATTGTGAATACTTTTACTCCATCACAAAAATATTTTAGACTAAGTGAATTTGTTTTGCAAAATGATACCTCTCCTTAGCCTCTTCATCAAATCAAAATCCTGACTCAGCAATAAATCAATGTAGATAGCTTAGAATCTATAAATACTGTAATCAAACAAGCTTGATCAAATATGTGGCTAGAAAGCTCAATTTTTCTAGTTAGCGGCAAAAACAAATGAGTTATCTGAAAGTAAATTACAGATTTTTCTTGTTTTAGATTCAAGCTGTCAATTATACTTTAGCTTCTGAATGATTTTTCTTTTTTTTTGCTTGCAGAAATGTAATAACAGATGTCAACCTGTGCTTGAGATATGGTGAGAAAGTTCTAATTGGGAGAACCCACATGGCAATTACGCTTCCCATTTCTGACATTACCATTCTCAAGCTGGCAATTAGAACTGCTCAATGCCAACATTTTCAGTTCCTGGCAACTTAAAAAACAAAATCTACTCTGTGAATCAGAAGTATGTCAAATGCTCAGAGAATGATTTTAATCCATTTGTGTTGGTTCAACATCAGCTCACATATAAGTACCCCTTTACTAATTAAATCCTTCTTATTCACATATATGTTCATATATTAAAATAATAATGAAGTATTTTTTATGACAGCATTTTAATGATCACCATTTCCACCATTTAAACTATCTTATTTCCCTATGCCATGTGTACATGTTTTCAGTTAGAAATTTTTAAATGTATTATAATAAGGAATATATTTCAAAAATTCCTTGAACAAACTTTTAATTAATTGTTGAGACCGAGTCTCACTCTGTTGACCAGGCTGGAGCAGTGGTGTGATCATGGCTCACTGCAGCCTCAACTTCCTGGGCTCAAGCAATCCTTTCACCTCAGCCTCCTGAGCAGCAGAGACTACAGGCATGTACTACCACACCTGGCTAATTTTTGTACTTTTAGTAGAGACAGGGTTTTGCCATGTTGGCCGGGCTGATCTTGAACTCCTGGGCTCAGTGGTCCGCCCGTCTTGGAGTCCCAAAGTGCTGGGATTATAGGCGTGAGCAACCACACTGGGCAACATTTTTAATAACTCAGTTAAAATATGCTAATGTAGGCCAAGTACGATGGCTCACAACTTTAATCCCAGCACTTTGGGAGGCTGAAGCAGAAGGACTGCCTGAACCTGGGTGTTGGAAGTGCAGTGAGCTGTGATTGCATCACCGCATTCCAGTCTGGGCAAAAGAGCAAGACCCTGTCTCACAAAAAAAATAAAAGAAAAAAGCAACAAATTACTGCCAGGCACCGTGTCTCATGCCTGTAGTCCCAACTACTCGGGAGGCTGAGGTAGGAGGATTGCTTGAGGCCGGGAGGCAGAGGTTGCAGTGAGCTGAGATTGCATCACTGCATGAGATTACCCCAGCATAGGTGACAGAGCCAGACCCTGTCTCAAAACAAAAACAAAAACAAAACAAAAAAAAACCAAAGAAATTACTTACATAAAGAGTATTAAATACATTTCATGACTGACATTATTTCACAATATTGTCTATAATAAATTAAAAAATGAATATCAGCCACACAGATTATGAGCTATGACTTTTTAATTCAAATATATTTTATCTGAAAAGAGGGAAAGAAGATTTTATCATATTGACTAGTCCCAAATTAGTATTTCAGAAATTAGGGTACAAAAACCCAGTAAAAAGTTACAGCAGTTGTTGTGATAACTGGAAGTCTCCCATGCAGAGTTAATGGATAAGTACTAAAGAATATGATTTATATTTGTGTCAAACTTTATGGCGCATTCTTAAAGATATAACACACTTCTCCTCCCTGAGGGGTGGATGGTGGCCAAATAACAACTATAGCAATTATGAAAAAAGTCAAGAGCATTTTATTGAATAAAAAATGTAAAATGTTAAGATAAACTATAAATTGATATTCTGTACTACTTAATTTGAATTTATATGGTTCACTACAGAAATTAGAAAAACTATAGATAAAGTCATAAAAATGAAAGCAATTCATTTCTAGGTTCTAGGAAAGGAATTCCTAGAATTCCTCTATTCTTCCAGTATTTTTTGTACCTATACACACATATGTGCACACATGCACGCGCACACACACACGCAAACACACTCTCTCTCTCTAACAAACGTCTCTGCTCTATAAAGCTGGACTGACTCTGCTCTACATAGCTGGACTGACATTATCCGCTAATACACATTCACCTTTTCTGTTTTTATACTCATCAGCTCTTCACACCTATAGAAATGCAGTGATGATGATAAAAATGACCATTAAAATATCAGACAATATTACAAATTATATCACAGTTATTTTCCTAATAAATAAAGACAAATTAATAAGACCAATGGCTCATTAGAAAAATGAACAAAGGAAATGAACAAGCAATCGACAAATGATTCTTAAGTACATGAAAAGATATCTGATCTCATTTACAATAAGACAAATGCAAATTAAAATTGTTAAGATACTAATTTTCACTTATCACTGTGAAAACACATTGTCAAGATGCAGGAGAATAGACAGCCTCACACATTGCTAAGGACAGTATCAACTACTAAACCTCTAGGAAGGACAATAGTGTAATATTTTATAAAAATTATAAATGCACATTTCCTTTGACCCAGCAAGTCTACTTCTAGGAATCTACCTTACACTTATGTTCACACTCAAGAAAAATAGGTTAAAAATTATCCATGACACCACTGTTTGTAATAGAAAAAGAATGGAAATTACTTAGTAGCTGTCAATATAGGACTAGTTAAACTCATTACAGCATACCCACAAAATAGATTATAAAGGCCTACAGATGTGAAAGCTATTTACTGATATGAAATGATCTCTAAGACATATAATTAAATAAAAAACGAAAGTTTAAAAGTGAAAAAAGGAAGAAAATACTGATATGCACTTGTTAGTTATACATAAAATCTCTCTGCAAAGATAAAAAAGAAATTAATAATATTTGTTGCCCGTATATAGGGAGAGTGTGGGTAGTAGACAAAAATAGAAGGGTACAATTTAATGTAATATTTTTACAACTCCTGGGTTTTGAACCGTGTGAAATTTTTTGTTAAAAATAAATTAAGTTTTAAAAGCTGCAGGATCTGAAAGGTGGCAGAGTTCTTCCACGAGCTTTCAGTAAAATATTCTTGTGAAACATTTTAACAGTGAGAGCAGCGCTAAGAGCAATGACAGGAGGTCAGAGAGAGATTTACTCCTCACTGATGAGACACCAGTGCTCGGCATGTTACCAACACTCAAAACAAAAATAACAAATCAAACAGAAAAAAGACAGACAGCAGCAAGGACCCTAAACATTACAAATGATGAATGATCTCATTAAAACGAACACATGGCACACTTACAAAAAGACATCTGGTGGTGGATTTTCTGTCAAAAAGTGGTATGTTCACCACTTGGAGGGATATAAACCTATTTTAGGTCTAGAAAGAAACTTCCAGCCAACTTAAATGCCAGAATTTTATTATTGGAGGTGTTGGCATGAGGTGAGGAATAGGCAAGGAATATGAGAAAGCTGATTAAAATACCCTTCAATCTGTGAATGAGACAGACGTCTTGGGGCTTTTTCTTTGCAAGGCTATTCAAGCAGAAAATAAGCTGAAGTCATGTCACAAACAGGTGTCCCAGTATGAGTTAGTTAACATGCAATTGGCCCTATGACACTGGTGGATTTGGCTACTGGCTTGATAAGAGATTGGGGGGTGGAAAATACTTACATTTGATTTTTCAACCAATTTACAGACTATAAAATGTGGCTATAAGATTTTAAAAACAGACAAAACCATTTCATAACAGCCTAGCCATTTTAGAAAACACTGTTTTTCCCCCAGCAAAAGAAGATACTTTATATACATGAATATAGTTTTTCATTTTAGGTAAAATATTTTTTAGTTTTATTTAAGATAAACTGACCTCAATAATTTCATCCAAGTTATGATTTCTTGCATAGGGCTAACTGAAATAATATATGTACAGGCATACCTCATTTTACTGCCTTTCGCTTTGTTGTACATAGCAGATACTTTTTTTTTTTTTTTTGACACAGTTTTACTCTGTCGCCTGGGTGGGGTGCAGTGGCACGTGATCTCAGCTCACTGCAACCTCTGCCTCCCAGGTTCAAGGGATCCTCGTGCCTCAGCCTCCCAAGTAGCTGGGATTAAAGGCGTGCACCACCACACCTGGCTAATTTTTGTAGTATTAGTAGAGATGGGGTTTCATCATGTCGGCTAGGCTGGTCTCGAACTCCTGACCTCAAGTGATCTACCCGCCTCAGCCTCCCAAAGTGCTGGGATTACAGATGTGAGCCACCCCATGCCTGGCCAGATATTGTGTTTTTACAAATTGAAGGTCTGCAGCAACCCTGAGTTCAGCAAATCTATTGGTGCCATTTTTCCTAGAGTATGTGCTCACTTTGTATCTTTCTGTCACATTTTGGTAATTCTCACAATATTTCATTTTTTTTTATTAAATCTGTTATGGAGATCTGTGAGGAGTGATCTTTGATGTTACTATTGTCATTGCTTTGGGGTGCTCATGACAGTGTCCATATAAGACAACAAACCTAATTGATAAATGTGTGTGTTCTGACTGCTCCGCTCACTAGCCATTCCCCCATCTCTCTCCCTCTCCTGGGGCCTCCCTTTTCCGTGAGACACAATGATAATTTAATTAGGCCAATTAATAACCCCACAATGGCCTTTATGTGTTCAAGTGAAAGGAAGAGTCATAAGTCTCTCACTTTAAATCAAAAGCGAGAAATGATTAAGTCTGGTGAGGAAGGATGTCAAAAGCAAAGATGGGCTGAAAGCTAGGCTCCTTGCACCAAACAGCCAAGTTGTGAATGCAAAGGACAAGCTCTTAAAGGAAATTAAAAGTGCTACTCCAGTGAACATGAATGATAACAAGGCACAACAGCCTTAATTCCTGATATAAAGTTTTAGTGGTCTGGATAGAAGATCAAACCAGTCACAACATTCCCTTAAACCAAAACCTAATCCTAAGCAGGGCTCAAACTCTTCAATTCTACGAAGGCTGAAAAAGGTGAAGAAGCTGCAGGAGGAAAGTTTGAAGCTAACAGAGATAGGTTCATTAGGTTTAAGAAAAAAAGTTGTCACTGCTCGATAAAAGTGCAAGGTGAAGCAGCAAGTGCTGAATGTAGAAGCTGCAGTAAATTATCAAGAAGATGTAGCTAACTGATGAAGGCAGCTACATTAAACAACATATTTTCAATGTAGATGAAACAATTTAATATTGGAAGAAGATACCATCTGGGACTTTCATAGCTAGAGAGAAATCAGCGCTTGGCTTCAAAGCTTCAAAGGACAGGGTGACTCTCTTGTTAGGGGCTAATGTGGGTGATGAAGTTGAAGTCAATGCTAATTTACCATTCTGAAAATCTTAGGGCCCTTAAGAATTATGTTAACTCTACTCTGTCTGTGCTCTATAAATGCAACAACAAAGACTGGATGGCAGCACATCTGTTTACAGCAAAAAAGATTCCTTTCAAAATATTACCACTCATTGACAATGCATTTGGTCACCCAAAAGCTCGATGGAAATATACAAGATTAATGTTGTTTTCATGCCTGCTAACACCACATCTATTGTACAGCCCCATGGACCAAGGAATAATTTTTACTTGCAAGTCATATTTAAGAACTACATTTTGTAAGGCTATAACTGTCATAGACAGTGATTCCTCTGATGGGTTTGGGCAAAGCACATGGAAAACCTTCTGGAAAGGATTCATCATTCTAGATGCCATTAAGAACACTGGTGATTCATGAAAGGAGGTCAAAATGCAACATCAACAGAAGTTTGAAAGAAGTTGATTCCAACCCTCATGGATGACTTTGAGGGGATCAAGACTTCAGTGGAGGAAATAACTGCTGATGTGGTGGAAACAGTCAACAGAATAAGAAGTGGAGCCTGAAGATGTGCCTGAATTACTACAATCTCATGAGAAAACTTGAACTAATGAGGAGTTGTTTCTTATGGATGAGCAAGGAAAGTAGTTTACTGACATGGAATCAACTCCTGGTGATGATGCTGTGCACATTATTGACAGGACAACAAAAGATTTCAAAAATTATATAAATCTAGTTGATAAAGCAGCAGGAGGGTTTGAGAAGATTGACTCCCAATTTTGAAAGAAGTTCTACTGTGGGTAATGTGCTATCAAACAGCACTGTATGCTACAATGTATTCTGATTTTTCAGAAAGGGCCAAAGCCACCCTAACCTTTAGCAGCCACCACCTTCATCAGTCAGCAGCCATCAATGTGGGATCAAGACACTTCACCAGCAAAAAGATTACAACTCACTGATGGCTCAGAGGATCACTAGCATTTTGTAGCAATAAAGTATTTTTATTCTTATTTTTTTTTTGAGACATAGTCTCACTCAGTTGCCCAGGATGGAGTGCAAAATGGTGTAATCACACCTCATGGCAGCCTTGACCTCCCAGGCTCAACCAATCCTCCTACCTCAGCCTTCTGAGTAGCTGGGTCTACAGGCATGAGCCACCATGCCAGGTTAATTTTTTTAAAAAATATTTTTTGCAGAGACAGGATCTCACTACGTTGCCCACTCTAGTCTCAAACTCCTAGGAAAAAAGTATTTTTTAATTAAAGTATGCATTTTTTTG
The DNA here is from genome assembly GCF_029281585.2 of Gorilla gorilla gorilla. Taxonomy (NCBI): domain Eukaryota; kingdom Metazoa; phylum Chordata; class Mammalia; order Primates; family Hominidae; genus Gorilla; species Gorilla gorilla. Next base: position 37,743,286 of record NC_073241.2, on the reverse strand, counting down.
ATGTAATGATATTGCACACTTAATACACTATAATATACATAAAGATAATTAATTTTGTATGCATTAGGAAACAAAAAAATTTGTATTACTTGCTTTATTGCAATATTTGTTTCATTGCAGTGGTTTGGAACCCAACCCGCAATATCTCTGAGGTATGCCTGTAAATCACTTAACAAAGTTTCTCTATATGTATTGGATTATATTGTGTAAAATATATTCATATAATACTTTGAAAAATTCATAAGCCATGCTTATTTCTAATTCATTGTTTTACCCCATAATTGTAATGTCTGGTCAAATATTAGCAGCTAAAGATAAACTGGCTCTAATCTGGGCATCTATAACTCATCCTCCCATCCTAGGATTTCATTAAATTTGGGGTAAGATTTAACCATTCAGAAGAATTTGGCCGATGAGGTTTAAACCAAAATCCCATGTAAGTGAGAATCATTTAAACATTTAGAAAATCACAAATTGGCAAAATACTACTTTTAAACAGCATAGCTATTTATACTGATGGGGGGAAAAATGTTTTCTTCTCTCTAGGAAAACTTTAGAAATATTCTGGGAAATGAAAGATCAAAGAAGTCAATTTACTTCTTCAGTACAACAGATTGGAAGGCAAAGATGAATAATTTAACATTTAAGTTTTTCACAGTAAAATGCCGGGATTATAAGGCATGAGACACCATGCCTGGTGAATTGTGCAGAATTACACATTAAAGTAATAAGAGGCAAGGCACAGTGGCTCATGCATGTAATCTGAGTGCGTTGGGAAGGTAAGGTGGCAGGATCACTTGAGGCCAGGAGTTTCAGACCAACCTGGGCAGCATAGCAAGACCCCATCTCCACAAAAATAAAAATAAAAAAATCAGCCAACCATGGTGGTGAACACCTGTAGTCCTAGCTACTTGGGATGCTAAGGCAGGAGGAACACTTGAGCCCAGGAGCTAAAGAGCTATGATCACACCACTACACTCCAGCCTGGGCAGCAGAGTGAGACCGCGTCTCTCTAGGAAGTAAAAAAAAAAAAAGTGGCCAGGCATGGTGGCTCATGCCTGTAATCCCAGCACTTTGGGAGGCCGAGGCAGGCGGATCATGAGGTCAGGAGATCGAAACCATCCTGGCTAACACGGTGAAACCCCGTCTCTACTAAAAATACAAAAAAATTAGCCGGGCGTGGTGGCAGGCGCCTATAGTCCCAGCTACTCAGGAGGCTGAGGCAGGAGAATGGCGTGAACCAGGGAGGCGGAGCTTGCAGTGCGCTGAGATCATGCCACTGTACTCCAGCCTGGGCGACAGAGTGAGACTCCGTCTCAAAAAAAAAAAAAAAAAAAAAAATAATAATAATAATAACAAAGGCTATTATTAAAATTTTAAAAATAAGGATAAAAATTGTTTATCGTGATGCTAGTTAGGTAGAAATGGGAGTTAAAATATATAAGATAATACATTAATATAGAAAAACCTGCTTGTGTTATACATTTTTTAAAAAATCAATATTTAATTAAACACTGTTGTCATTTCATCTGTTTAAGAAAATTATACCCCTGAAGTTCTTTTCTCTTGCTGCTTTTAGAAAAAAAAAGTTTCACATCAAGCATTTATGGGGGATTGGAGTGGGAAGGAAACAATAAATGAACCTCATTAGTAATTAAAATCAGATCCCATGTGTATAGAACTTCGTGACTATACACACGGGAACGTGCTTCCTCGCTCACACCAGCTTCATCTGGATTAAAAAGCCCCCCAGTAGCCACAGATTTACCAAGATTTCTGTTTTAAAGCAAAAACTATCTTTAAAACAAAGGAGTTCTATTTCTTGAAACCTGAAGAACTAAAGACTAGCTTTTAGTATGTTATAACTCCATCTACTCATTCCTAGCACCGTAAAGATCTTCCCTAGGATGCAGTTCATTTTCTTTGCCATGATGCCTTGCTCATTAGGGGTGTTACAGAGCTCCCCGAGCAATGAGGCTTAGAGATCATCATATGCTCAGAAACTCACTAACCTGGAACACAGAGGTTTCCAGTAATACATGCTAAACAAGGGATGAAAGTACAGCAGTCTAGGGTCAGAATACTGAAGATACACACACACACACACACACACACACACATACAGATGTATCTGATGCCTGCAGAAAGCCATTCAGAGCATGGGTAGTCACGAAACTATAGACTCTTCTGGTGCATCTTCCCATCAGATGCTTGTATAGTATCCCTGCATAGTACCCTCTGAGACAGTGGTCCCAGTGTTTGAGAAGCCACTTCTCCCTCTGCCCTTCTACCTTGCTTGCTGTCATCTCCTGGCCTTCATGTGTGCTGTTTACTATGCCTGGAACACATTTTCCATCCACTATTTTGCCTCAGCATTTGGGTCTCAGCTTCGAAGTTACTTCTGGGAAGCTGTGCATGGTCCCCTTGGTGGCTTCCACAGCACCCTGCGCCCACTGGCCACGGCCCTTCTAACACAGCGCTGGATGACCTGCTCCTACACTGTCCTCCTTACTCTCTTGAGTTCTGCGAAGGCAGAGATCATGTTCATCTCATTCACCATCGTACCGACAGTGAGAAAGGCAGTAAGAGTAGCACTTAAAACATGGCTTCTGTGAGGACTCAATGAATATTAATGCACATAAAGTCAGAAGAGCATTTAGCACAGACTAAGTATGGAATAAACGTTAGCAGTATTAATCATAGTAGCACCCATCATATGGAAGACAATTTTTTTTTTAATTTAATTTTTTTTTGAAAGGAGTCTCACTCACTGTCACCAGGCTGGAGTGCAGTGGCATGATCTTGGCTCACTGCAACCTCTGTCTCCTGAGTCCAAGCAATTCTCCTGCCTCAGCTTCCCGAGTAGCTGGGATTACAGGCACATGCCACCACGCCTGGCTAATTTTTGTATTTTTAGTAGAGATGGGGTTTCACCATGTTGGCCAGGATGGTCTCAATCTCTTGACATCGTGATCCACCCGCCTCACCCTCCCAAAGTGCTGGGATTACAGGCATGAGCTACTGCGCCTGGCCATGGAAGACATTTTAAATAACTTGCATGAATAAAATGATTCTCCCAACTGATCCTAGTTCCTCTGACAGCCAGCATCTCTCCATTCACTAGGCTTTGTGATGTCTCCATATGGATATTATGTTCTGTCAAGTCTTCATCAAAATCCCAAGCTCCTCCACTGTTTCTTCTGTATTAAGGTTTGTAGACACCTCACGCACATCCTGACCTACCTCAAGATCAACTTTTATTGTCTATCATTTGTACAAAGTTAAAAATTAGGTCTAATTTTAAGTCCTTTTATCATCATGGGCAGCTACTTTATTAAGGTTTGTTGAACCGTGCTTCAGTTTTTCTATCTACACGAGTCAGGCGGTGAAGGGTAATACTACCAAACTCACAAGAACATCACAAGGATTAAAGTACTAACATAAACAAAGGATGAGATACCCAGGGGTTATATATAAGGATAGGCCTTTCGGTGAACATGATGTAGGTTGTCTGGGCTTAGAGCTGCTGCAGAAGGCTTTGGATCTTTCTTCCCCCAAGTACATAAATTATATTAGAAATATTTAAAAAATTAATGAAAATAAAGCAGCATTCAATTTCAACCCCCAGCCCTCAGGTTCCCACTTCTGGAGAGCAGAATGAATATGAAGAGGCAGCTGTGTGTCCAGGAGCCCCAGGTGTGCATCAGCTGTGCACCATTCCTGTGCTGCTCCTGGCTCCTGATAACTCCATAATCGGCATCTTAAGGTTGATTCTATTCTCCTCTGTTTCTTCTTGAATAAAAATATGTTGGCCACATGCAGTGGCTCACGCCTGTAATCCCAACACTTTGGGAGGCCGAGGTGGGTGGATCACGAGGTCAGGAGATGGAGACCATCCTGGCTAACACGGTGAAACCCCGTCTCCACTAAAAATACAAAAAATTAGCCGGGCGCGGTGGCGGGTGCCTGTAGTCCCAGCTACTAGAGAGGCTGAGGCAGGAGAATGGAGTGAACCTGGGAGGTGGAGCTTGCAGACTGCGCCACTGCACTCCAGCCTGGGTGACAGAGCAAGACTCTATCTCAAAAAAAAAAAAAAAAAAAAGTTAAAGGCTTAGAAGACTCCAACTCTAATATTTATTAGGTTAAAAAAACTTAATTTCATTGATGGAGGCCCCAGTGTTACCCTAAGCTGAGGAGGCAGCAAAGGAGACATACCTAAAAAGACTACAGGAGATACTGTCTTAGGTCCCTAAATCTATGACAGGACTGACAGTACAAACACGGTCCTTGCCCTTAAGAAGTTCACAGTCTAGTGGGAGATAAAAGTATACAATAATTACAACACAGTGTCACTGTTGTAAGTGACAGAAAGATGCCAGAGTGGAGTGCTCATTGAATGAACACAGAGAAGAAAGAATGACTTCTATTGGAAAAAGCATTTCAGAATAGTAGATAGACATTTGAGGTAGGTCTTAAGGAGAAGCAGGCATTTTCTAGGTAGCGAAGAGGGGAAAGGGACATTTCAGGTAGGTGCAGAGGCCCTGGACATTCAGGAATGAAGGAAGTGTAGGCAACACCAGCACACATAGGGCAGGGATGAATGGTGAATGAAGAGCCTGGAGAGGTCAGAACTGGGTCAGATTGTGAACAGCTGCCCTGTCATGCTAAGGGGTTTACACTTTCCACCTACAAGTATCAAGAAGTCATGAAAAGGGAAGTAACATTAGAGGGTTTGTCATGCTCCAGGCAAGAGATGTCAAACCAATGCATGAGGCAAGGTAAGGTAGACACAGTGAGAACACGAGGGAGGCTCTGCATTTTGGAGATAACTGAAGAGCATCAGGGGACCAAGATGCAAGACAGATGGTGAGAAACCAGACCTACAATAGCTAAACTACAGATTCTTTAATTCATTTAACAATGATCATATATCTACGGAGTCCCCATTACACTGGGATATAACAGTGAATTAGAGAGAAAAGGTCTCTGCCCTCAATGAGATTATATTCTAGTGGCAGACATCAATGAATAAGAAAAGAGACCAACAAAACAACTACAGACCATGATGGCTGCTAAAAAGGAGATAATAGGGCAACGCGATTAAAACGAAAACAGCAGGCTGGGCACAGTGGCTCACGCCTGTAATCCCAGCACTTTGGGAGGCCGAGGCGGGCAGACCACGAGGTCAGGAGATCGAGACCATCCTGGCTAACATGGTGAAACCCCGTCTCTACTAAAAATACAAAAAATTAGCCGGGCGTGGTGGCGGGCGCCTGTAGTCCCAGCCACTCCGGAGGCTGAAGCAGGAGAATGGTGTGAACCCGGGAGGCGGAACTTGCAGTGAGCTGATATTGCGCCACTGCACTCCAGCTTAGGCGACAGAGCAAGACTCCGTTTCAAAAAAAAAAAAAAAAAAAGGGCTCTCCCTCTCCCTCTCCCCCTACCCCTACCCCTACCCCTACCCGTACCCCTACCTCTCTTTCCACGGTCTCCCTCTGATGCCGAGCCGAAGCTGGACTGTACTGCTGCCATCTCAGCTCACTGCAACCTCCCTGCCTGATTCTCCTGCCTCAGCCTGCCGAGTGCCTGTGATTGCAGGCGCGCGCCGCCCCGCCTGACTGGTTTTCGTGTTTTTTTGGTGGAGACGGGGTTTCGCTGTGTTGGCCGGGCTGGTCCCCAGCTCCTAACCGTGAGTGATCTGCCAGCCTCGGCCTCCCGAGGTGCCGGGATTGCAGACGGAGTCTCGTTCACTCAGTGCTCAATGGTGCCCAGGCTGGAGTGCAGTGGCGTGATCTCGGCCGGCTACAACCACCTCCCAGCCGCCTGTCTTGGCCTCCCAAAGTGCCGAGATTGCAGCCTCTGCCCGGCTGCCGCCCCGTCTGGGAAGTGAGGAGCGTCTCCGCCTGGCCGCCCATCGTCTGGGATGTGAGGAGCCCCTCTGCCTGGCTGCCCAGTCTGGAAAGTGAGGAGCGTCTCTGCCCGGCCGCCATCCCATCTAGGAAACAAGGAGCGCCTCTTCCCGGCCGCCATCACATCTGGGAAGTGAGGAGCGTCTCTGCCCGGCCGCCCATCGTCTGAGATGTGGGGAGCACCTCTGCCCTGCCGCCCCGTCCGGGATGTGAGGAGCGTCTCTGCCCGGCCGCCCCGTCTGAGAAGTGAGGAGACCCTCTGCCTGGCAACCGCCCCGTCTGAGAAGTGGGGAGCCCCTCCGCCCAGCAGCCACCCCGTCTGGGAAGTGAGGAGCATCTCCGCCCGGCAGCCACCTCGTCCGGGAGGGAGGTGCGGGGGTCAGCCCCCCGCCCGGCCAGCCGCCCCGTCCGGGAGGGAGGTGGGGGGGTCAGCCCCCCGCCTGGCCAGCCGCCCTGTCCGGGAGGGAGGTGGGGGGTCAGCCCCCCGCCTGGCCAGCCGCCCCATCCGGGAGGTGAGGGGCGCCTCTGCCCGGCCGCCCCTACTGGGAAGTGAGGAGCCCCTCTGCCCGGCCAGCCGCCCCGTCCAGGAGGGAGGTGGGGGGGGGTCAGCCCCCTGCTCGGCCAGCCGCCCCGTCCGGGAGGTGAGGGGCGCCTCTGCCCGGCCGCCCCTGCTGGGAAGTGGGGAGCCCCTCTGCCCGGCCACCACCCCGTCTTGGAGGTGTACCCAACAGCTCATTGAGAACGGGCCATGATGACAATGGCGGTTATGTGGAATGGAAAGGGGGGAAAGGTGGGGAAAAGATTGAGAAATCGGATGGTTGCCGTTTCTGTGTAGAAAGAGGTAGACATGGGAGACTTTTCATTTTGTTCTGTACTAAGAAAAAATTCTTCTGCCTTGGGATCCTGTTGATCTGTGACCCTACTCCCAACCCTGTGCTCTCTGAAACATGTGCTGTATCCACTCAGGGTTGAATGGATTAAGGGCGGTGCAAGATGTGCTTTGTTAAACAGATGCTTGAAGGCAGCATGCTCGTTGGGAGCCATCACCACTCCCTAATCTCAAGTACCCAGGGACACAAACACTGCGGAAGGCCGCAGGGTCCTCTGCCTAGGAAAACCAGAGAACTTCGTTCACTTGCTTATCTGCTGACCTTCCCTCCACTATTGTCCTGTAACCCTGCCAAATCCCCCTCTGCGAGAAACACCCAAGAATGATCAATTAAAAAAAAAAAAAAAAAAAACTGCAAAAAAAAAAAAAAAAAAAAAGGGCAGTGTGTGCTGAATATATAAAGGTGTCTGGGGTGGCCTGAGGAGATGTCCTTTCAGCTGAGGTATGAAGGGTGTGAGTGAAAAAATCATACTTGAAACGGTCAAGGAAGACAACATTTATAAGAAGCGTTTAATACGTCAAGAAACTAAGCACCGCAGGTACAGCCACACTTGAGAAGAGTGCAAAGATCATTATAATCAGATAATCAGAAATGACAACCCACACCTATAGAGCCTACTGCTGAAGAAATCCAAGATGAGTTAACTATATTAGACATCTTATCTCTCAAAGATCAAAATGTTTGAAATATTCTACCTTAGTTTGGGTGATGTTTATGTGTATGAATGACACAAGAAAGTGCAAGAGGAAGAGAAAATTTTCATCACTTTGAGTACATAATCTAGAGAACAGAGATTAGGACATTAAAAACCTATTTTACATGCCTTATAAAGTTCTTGCTGCAATATCATGAACACATGCTATACAATGCGCAATTATTTTCACTGTTCATTCATTGATGACTAATGTTACTGTATTAGGAATTTATTCTGTACAAGGATTTTCTACCAGTAGATTGTGAAAATAATTTTATTTTTAGCCTATACTGACATCAATATAGTAGTAATGTCAGTATTGAATGTTACAGCTAGCTTACCAATTTTAAAAAGTTAAATCTGTGTTTTTAAAAGGCCTACAGCATCCTCAATTTTGATTAATTTATCTACAGCATTAAACTGCTTTTCTGTAAAATCTATCTCAAATTTAAGATATAAAATAAAATAGTATACAATAATTTCACAGAAAATTTTACCAGGAATGCACTTACTTATCTGTATACACTTTGCCTACAACGTAAGACTAATAACAAAAATGAGGAAAAGCTTGTTGAATAAATAGAACAAAAAATTTAGTCACGCAAATTTTATTTTCTGCATAAAATTTTAAGACTAGACGGAAGCTTAACATGTCTTGCCTCCTCCCCCATTTTTATGTTTTTAGAGACAGGGTCTCACTCTATTACCAAGGCTGGATGGAGCACAGTGGTGAGATCATAGCTCACTGCAGCCTTAAACTCCCGGGCTCAAAAGATCTTCCTGTCTCCGCCTCCCAAGCAGCTAGGATTCCAGGATTCTATGATCTTGCTATGCTTCTCAGGCTGGTCTCAAAACACCTGGCCTCGGCCTCTCAAAGTGCTGGGATTACAGAAGTGAGCCACTGAGCGCCAGGCCTTCCTCCCCATTTTTAAAGATGAGTAAACAGAAGTCTTGCAAATGCTATTTGATTTTAAGAAGTTACATGAATAATGTATGATTCACCAATAAAGGGGCTTTTACAAAGGTCAGTGGTAATATAAATATTTCAAATTATGAAATAAATAAAAAAATGAGTTATTTGCTTTAAAGAAAGCTTTCAAAAAATTCTTTTAAAACAGTGTACTTCTATGATACATCAAGTTTCTACTATAATATCATTATACCCCTCCTATGAAACAGTGTATTACTGGAGAATTTGGTGAGCATACTGCACACTCTCAACGTGGAGGCAATGATGGCTAAAGCATGCTAGGAACATATCAGAAAAAAATCAACTGACTTTCTAGTCTTAAAATTATTTTATCTCAGTCTTTGACACTTCTATGATACTCTATCTTTTCTCATTTCACATCTCCCTCTTTATTTATTTGTTTATTTTATAGATAGGGTCTTGCCTTGTTGGCCAAGCTGGTCTTGAACTCCTGGCTTCAAGTGATCCTCCTGCCTTGGGCTCCCAGAGTGCTGTGATTACAGGCATGAGCCACTGTGCCTGGCCTCCCTCTTATTTCATACCTGAACTTTACATGGTACCCCCCCATCCCATTTATGTGCATATGCAGGACCATCATCCCCTAACACCAGCATGTGCATGCCCACACATTCTCTCATAAACTCTCTTCTCTCCAAAGCCAAATCTTAGTCTTTCTGACTCACATATTCTCTCTCCAAGACTGCTCAGAAACCTACATCAAAGTATCTACCTCCATTTTCTTCAGAACTCTCTCTTTAGTTTCATCTAATAATGCATTTTATGTGACACTCTTAGAGGAAAATAGCAATAACTTCTATGTAGTGGAACACCTTTACTGGACTGAAGGGTATGATGAGGATGAAAATGTTGTTATCAGCAGCACTGAGAACTTACTTCTATGTGAATCTCTAATCTCTCTAAGCCTCAGTTTACTAATTTGCAAAGAGTCACAGGATTGTTACAAGGATCAAATGGAGTAAGGAAGAGAAGGCATTTTATAAAGGAGCTGTATGAATATGACAGTAAAGTAGCAGGGGTTAAAGTTTTAGGTAATGATAAATAATTTTATTTAACAATAACAAAACTGGGGACTGATGATCAAAAAATTACCTGGACTACAATAGATTAAAGGATACTACCATTAATATAATTTCATTTTCTCCAATAAAAAATTTTACAATTGAAACTGCCCCCTCTGCACAGCACAGGCTCACCAGCTACCCCTGCAGTATGGCTCTGGAATATGGTGATGTCACTGGCAGCAGGGCAGGGTGGCTCTTCTTTCATACAACCTGATGCACTCGATGGATTGCTTAGACAGTGCCTCCAGCTATAGTTAACTTACAAGGATATCAAATTTCTTAGGAGACACAGTAATGTGTACTTACTTTCAAGGATATCACATTGCTTAAGAGACAAAGTAATAGCAGGCCTACCCAAATCTTTATCATTCAAAGAATAACCTTAAAGGAGTTCATTGGTTGTTTAAGAAGAAAATCATCACATCATGAAAGGGATTAGAATATAAACAAATTTCCTTTCTAAATAAATAGGTGATGAACCAGGTACTGTGCTTTATAAAGTAGCCAGGTTCAGTAAATGCACTTAACACTTTACAGAACAAGTATAACATTGGAAAACAGATGGTAGATTTTACATTTTAATAAATTGCCAATTTGCCATATAAGAAATTTAGTATAATTAAAGTACTTTTGGACTATCAAATCAGACACATTATCAGTAACTGAGCTCAAATGTTCTGACACTATGCTTCCACCCCAATTTATATGCATTCATACACACACGTATACACAGATATAAGGTAGTTTGAAAAATTGTTGATACTCAATTTTTAATTTTGTTGAATCAGAGTCTATTGTTTCAAAAATTCCACTTGGTACACACTAACTCATAGGTATAAAGAATGATTCTTAAAATATATTAAGTATTTTGGGATCTTCCGAAAAAAATCAAATTAACAAATAGTATTTATTAGTGTGAAAACAGTATTTTTGAGAAAAGGTTGAAACCATTTACATACATAAACTAACATGTATAAAAATGTTCTATCATTTCAAGAAAAACTTATACATTGCAGAGGTGAAAGAAACTTACATTCTTGAAACCTTAGTGTTGATAGGCAATTTATGTGCTTTGTTTGTCTAGGAAATCACTCAAGATGAGAGAAGTGATGACAGGAGCTTCAAAGGAAGAAGGGTGTTTCAACAAGGATGAAGGCTGATTACTGGCAGGCAGCAGAGGAGAGACAGAATATTAGCAAACCCACCTCAATCGAAACAGCGAGATGTAGAGGAGAGATCAGCTTCCCGCAGGAGGAAAGCAAGAGAAAGCACTACCCTTAGGGGAACAAGTGTTGTCAGAAGAGCCTGAGGGGACTCTTTTCAAAATGGAGTGCAGTTTCCAGAGAAGACTGGGAAAGGGTGAGATGGAGATCAACGGCGTAGAAACAGAGAAGGAGATATGAAAACAGGATGGAACTAATGCCTATAAAGTGCTAGTCTTGGAGTGGTGACAGGGTGAGAGATGTGGCTGGAGCTTCAACCAGTTGTGAGGGCCCAACCTCGGTCAGCCTGGCCAGTTTCTGCAGGCACTGCCACACAGTAGTTTTACTCCACCTGTCAGCTTTTTCTTTAAATAAACTTTAATAATGTTTGAGCCTCTTTTTGAAAGTGTGTTTGCATATCTTGCAAAGCAAAATTTTAATCAAGAGCAAAAATTTTTTTTTTACATCAGATGAGTAATGTGCTGACATAACAAGGTTTAGAAAAAGGAACATCTCGCACACAAGTGTGAATATCCAATCATCATGCTTAGGAACTGCAAAAGGATCAAGAGCAAACATTTTTTAAATGCTCACTGCAGTAGAGTAGTAAAAATACTAATATTGTTCTATTTAAGCTCAGAAATAGTTTCTAAGAATGCCAGTGTTGGAAGGACTTTAAGAGCTCATTTAATTTCCTCTATTAACAAATTTGCTTTCTAAATAAATAGATGATGAACCAGGCACTGTGCTTTATAAAGTAGCCAGGTTCATACATGTACACCCTAAAAATAATGCTCTGGGGAAGGCAATCTCAGTTTTAACAAGCTGGGAAAGTTAACGACAGCCTTAAAAAGTAATCTTTTCTACTATTCGAGAAAACCTAGTTGAGGATGTGCCTTTGGATGTTCACTTTGAAGCTTTTAATCAGATCCCACTTCCTCTGGTTCTGCTCAATGAGAACAGCTAATCCATTACACACACACACACACACACACACACACACACACACACACACACACACACACACCTTATTTATTCTTCACATAGAGTTCACCTTTTTTCCACTTTGTCGGCAACTTTCCTCCTTGATCCAATTTTATAAAATTAAAAAAAGAAAAAGGCAAAGCTTTTCATTGCCCTATCATAAAAAGACAGACTCTAAGCAGTACCCTAGCTAGAGCAGAGGAAGGATGCTTAGAGCTCTTATTCATATATACACAATGGATCTATTTAAGGGTGATTTATTAAGGGTGATCTGCCTGAGACATCCGTCACCTACTTACTACCAGGGTTAAGTACACCTTATTGGGCAAATAGTTTAGTTTTTCCTTTCTTGCTTACATATCCAGTATGTGTTCTTCCCCAAACTGTGGGTCATGGTAACTTTTAGCCTAGTGCTTCTGATAAACCCTATATGTTAGCTGTAAAAGAAATGATACTGTGACAGTTAATTTTAGGTGTCGACTTGACTGAATTAAAGAATACCTAGAGAACTGGTAAAGCATTATTTTTAGGTATATATTTAGATGAATGTGTTTCCAGAGGATACTAGTGTGTGAGTCTGAGTGGACTAAGTGGGGCCCTCAGTTTTGGTGGGCACCATCCATTTGGCTGGGGCCCTGGATAGAATAAAACAGAGGAAGGAAAATTGGCCTCTCTCTCTCTCCTGGTGCTGGGATATACTTTTCTTCTCCTACCCTTGGTCTTTGGACTTGGACTGAGCTGTGCTGCTGGAATAACAGGGTCTCCAGCTTGCAGACACCCTGTCATGGGACTTCTCAGCCTCCATAATGACATGAGCCAATTCCCCTAATAAGTCCCCTCTCATATATCTTGAACTCCTGGCCTCAAGTGATCCTCCTGTCTGAGCCTCCCAAGTAGCTGGGATTACAGGCATGAGCCTGCACCTGGCCCCCTTTCATATACCTATATGTCTATATATCCCATTGGCTCTGTCTCTCTGGACAACCCTGACTAATATATATCCATTACCTAACATGTACTGAGCTCTCACCTTCTGCCAGATGCTGTGCTATTTTATATAAGATCTCACTGAATCTTCACAACCACCTATGTAACACATGGTGACTCACCTTTTAAATAAATAATAAATAAAACAGTTAAATGATCAGATGTGAGTGTCACCTCTTTTCTGAGCCTTTATCCCTTCCCGGAAGAGGTCCTAACATGTTTCAGAATGGACAGAAGAGAAGAGCGACAGAAAGGGAGTGGAAAGCAAGTCACATGGGAATGGACTGAACTAGTTCAGTAGCATTTATTTCCATTTGCAAGGAATCTGTATGAAAATCTGTTTCTTAAATGGTTCACACTGTTGATATTTCAATACAATAGATTTAATTTTACCTAAGTTGCTTCTTTCCTAAATGACTTTCAGCACTCATCTAAAGGATAGTAATAAATCTTTTAAAACAATACAGCGGACAATATTGAAAATTTAGGTTTCTCTTCCAACAAATATCAAATGCATGCCAATCAAACAATGCCAATAAATATCAAAGCAGTAGTACTCACCTCTTTTGCACTCTTAATTTTGGTCAGAAATGTATGGAGCTCCATTGTTTCTGCAAACAGTGCACGACATACTGCCTGATAATGATTTGGTGCATCTGATTCAGTAGGGAGATGAGCAGCACACAACTAGAGAAGGGGAAAATAAAATAATGGTGCTTGGTTACTATTTGGGTTTTTTTGGTACTTAAAAACAGATACGAGCAGAGTGCAGTGGTTCACGCCTGTAATCCCAGCACTTTGGGAGGCCAACGCAGGCAGATCATGAGGTCGAGAGTTCAAGACCAGCCTGACCAATATGGTGAAACCCTGTCTCTACTAAAAATACAAAAATTAGTTGGGCGTGGTGGCACACACCTGTAATCCTAGCTACTCAGGAAGCTGAGGCAGGACAATCGCTTGAACCTGGGAGGCAGAGGTTGCAGTGAGTGGAGATCATGCCACTGTACTCTAGCATGGGTGACAGAGTGAGACTTCATCTCAAAATAACAATAAAAACCAAAAAAACAGACACACCCCCATATCTGTATTTTCATATCAGACAGCCAGGCAATTCCCATCATCCAGGGCTTAATGTATCACAAGACCATCAGTAAGGTCTGCATAATTATATGGGAAAAGTGGTCCACTAACTAACAGAGACCCAACAGCACAGATGAGCTTACTAGAATTAGCTTCTATTTGAAAATGATAGGACATATGTAAAAGTTTGGGTTGGGAACAGAAAGGGAACCACCATTTATTGTATACTGATGATGGATCCAGTTTTTTAACAGCTACCATTTATTAAGCAATTATCATGCCAGCTACAATATCTGACATGTTGTATATACAACATAATACCATTTACTCTTCAATGTAATGCTGAATTATCCTCATTTTAATGGAAAAAGAAACTGAGGCTAAGAGGAGCCACATGACTTGTCTGTCCATAGTCACATGGTTACCATGAGGGAGAAGGAGAAGTCAAACACAGTCAGTCCCTACTGGGTTCTGAAGCCAGGCTCATTCCAATACATGTTGAATTTTGTAACGTAGTAAAAAAAAAAAAAAAAAAAAGAATGTCAGGAAAACATATGGACCTCAGGGAAGCTGCCTCATCAGTAGATGGGGAGTGGAGGAAAGAGGGCAGAGGGCAATGTAAGGCCACAGGTGCTGCCTACAGCCCTAATGTCCTTTACCACACATAGTCCATAATCCCCACCCAACTACTTGTGGGTAAAAGGTGCAACTTAGTATCATGCAAAGCAATTCAGAAAAATCAAACACCATTTAATTTATCAGATTGGAAAGACATCCTATTAAGAGTCCCATACACAGGAATAATTTTATCTTTCTATAAAATAATTTTGTATCCACGTACAATCATTACATTTTAAAGTACTTCATTTGCACTAACAAGCTGTAAGTTCTCTTAATTTCTTACTAGTCAGTAAGCTTGACACTAATACAATAACTAAAAATATGCATCTTATTTTAATAATTTCTATCAATTAAAGAACAAATGACATCTTTGTAGTTTGTAATATCCTTAATAATGTGGCTTTCTGTTTTCATGTATAGTAACCATCTTACATAATCTAATAGATCACTAGCTTTTACAAAATACATTCTCAAGAAAATATCTCTAGTTTGAATAGGAAACCTTCTTCACAGTAGCAAAAAAAGCTAAAAGCTGCTTTATCCAGAAGCATTAAAAGCAGAAATCTCACAAGTTTATTACTCACAGAGCCACTAGTAAACAGAGAGTATATTTTGTGCTCAATTATTTTTGTATTTAGAAAACATCTTGCAATACAGAATTGTCATTCAAGATAATGAAAGACAACTACTGAGGCTTTACCTTATGTAACTTAACCCTAATCTTATATTCCAGTCACATAATGAAATGGCATAAAGCCACTGGGTTTCAAAGTTTTCAACTGCTATCCACAGTAAGAAACAAATTTATATATATTCACGTATTATACACAAACACATGCATATGTGCATGTTATACATACAAAAGCTTCACAAAACAAAACTTGCACATTCAATTGAATTCACAAACCCATTCACTGGTTGTAAACTGCAACTTTAAAAACACTGGTGTAAAGGTAATAGCTAGGTCTAAAAAATGTTTTTTTAAATGCATATGACAATCTTACACATAGAAAATCTAAAGTAATACTACTAGAGTTAATAAGCAATTTCAGCAGTTGCAGAATACATGATTAACAAACAAAATCAGTTGTATTTCTACACATGGCCAGAGAACAATTGGATAATGAGGTCAAGAAAATCACTCCATTTACAATTGCATCAAAAATGTTAAGAAATAAATTTAACCAAGGAGGTGTAAGACTTATACACTGAAGAGTACAAAATATTGTAAAAGAAATTAAAGAAGACCTAAATAAACAGAAAGACATCTTGTACTCATACATTGGAAGACAATATAGTTAAGGCAACAACATTACCCAAAGTGATGAACAGATTGAATGCAATCCCTAACAAAATCCCAACAGCCTTTCTTTAAGAAATAGAAAGACTGATCCTAAAATTCATATGGAATTGCAAGGGGCCCCTTGCAACAACCCAATTTAGAGATCAGGAAACTGAGATATAGACCAGGTAAGTAATTTGCCCAAGGATACACAGCTAGTCAATGGCATAAATGGAACCGAAACCAGGTAGTCTCTCTGGAGCCCAGGTTCTTTTCCATTCTACTCTAAAATAAATGTAATTCCCTTTATATTAAAGGGAATAATGTTCTTAAAGTACTTAAAGCATAGAGCATGGTATACAGTAAGCATGCAACAAAATCATTTTTATAGTTACAAAAAAAGAGACATCAGGGGTTAGGGGGACAAAATTAGGTTATATGACCTTGGACAAGTTATTTAACATTGCTGGGTTTCCATTTATCTCTAAAAAGAAAGGACTGGTTTATGTAACCTCTTATATAAATCTGTCTCTCCTCTTTGCTCTACGTATAACCTTCTAAATTAAACTGAAATACTGAGGTTTTTGAGGGATCAGTCTTGGATCTTTGGGTATCCTCTGCTTACTGTAGCTGCCCTTGTCTAGTCTAATGGCTTTAAATGCCACCTATAGGCTGGTAACTCCTCAACCCCTATTCCAGGCCAGCCCTTTATGTTAACCACTTATGGCTATGTACTTAGCATTTCCACTCAGAAGTCACAAAGACAGCTCAAACAACTCTGAGAGTCATCCTTTTTTTTCCCCCTTAATATAGGGTCTTGCTATGTTGCCCAAGCTGGTCTTGAACTCTTGGGCTCAGGCAATACTCCTGCCTCAGCCTCCTGAATAGCTGGAATTACAGGTGTGTGGCACCATGCCAAGCTGAGAGTCATCCTTGATTATTCTTTATTCCCATACCACTCATATCCAAGCCATCAGTAAGTCTTGTTGTTTCTACCTTCAAAATATACCACCTGACAGTTCTCTACTTTTCTCCATCTCCTCCACCATCATCATGGTCACAGCTACCATTTTCTTTCATTAGAGGACTCCTAACTTCCTCTCTCACTAGTCTACATGGTTCTTCTTCACCTGACAGGCAAAATCTTTTATAAATATAATTTGGATTATGTTCATCCCCTGCTTAAAAGCATCCAATCATTCATTCAAACAATATTCACCAAATGCCAACTACGTACCAGGCACTGTGGCAGAAAGAAACACAGTATTTGATATGGTTTGGCTGTGTCCCCACCCAAATCTCATCTTGAATTCCCATGTGTTGTGGGAGGGACCTGGTGGGAGGTAACTGAATCATGGGGGCAGGTCTTCCCCTTGCTGTTCTCATGACAGTGAGTAAGTCTCATGAGATCCGATGGTTTTATAAGGAGGAGTTTCCCTGCACAAGCTCTTTTTTGGCCTGCTGCCAGCGATGTAAGACATGACTTGCTCCTCCTTGACTTCCACCATGATTGTGAGGCCTCCTTAGCCACGTGGAACTGTGAGTCCATGAAACCTATTTTTCTTCCCAGTTTTAGGTTATGTCTTTATCAGCAGTATGAAAAAGGACTAATACAGTATTGAACAAGTCAACATCCCGTTCCTCTCAAAAACAGTAATGGGTATCTCAGACCCTTAAACATACACACACACACACACACACACACACACACACACACACACACACACACGTTGGGAGTAACAGCTACTATTAAGAAAAATAGGCCAGGTGTGGTGGCTCGCACCTGTAATCTCAGCACTTTGGGAGGCTGAGGTGGGTGGATCACCTGAGGTCAGGAGTTCGAGACCAGCCTGACCAACATAGTGAAACCCCGTCTCTACTAAAAATACAAAAATTAGCTGGACATGGTGGCGAGTGCCTGTAATCCCAGCTACTTGGGAGGCTGAGGCAGGAGAATTGCTTGAACCCAGGAGGTGGAGGCTGCAGTGAGCCGAGATCACGCCACTGCACTCCAGCCTGGGCAACAGAGAGAGACTCTGTCTTAAAAAAAAAAAAAGAAAGAAAGAAAGAAAAAGAAAAAGAAAGCAGATGAGAGGTAGAAAATGAGGCCAGTGGTGGGGAGGGGCAATAATGTGGAAAGAGTTGTCAGTAGGTGGCACCAGAGCAGAGAGCTCAATGAAGATTGGAGTGAGCCATGCACAGACCTAAGGAAAGAGTGTCCCAGGCATGGGAGGGCCAGTGGCTCCCACTGAACTTAAAACCCAAAGTCTTCAGTGTTCCTCAAGTCCTTCGTCATCTAGCTCACACCTACCTCTCAAATCCCATTTGTGGCTCTTCCTTCCACTTTGTTTTGGTAATCCTAGACTTGTTTCTTTAAAACACACCAATCTTTTTGCTGATTCCTCACTCCTCCAGGTGTTGATTTCAATGTCACCTGCTCAGAACGTCTTCCCTGTTTGTCCTTTCTAGATGAACTACCCCCTCTAATTTCTCTGTTTTTTTTTTTTGAAATGGGGTTTCACTCTTGTTGCCCAGACTGGAGTGAAGTGTCGCGATCTTGGCTCACTGCAACCTCCGCCTCCCAGGTTCAAGCGATTCTCCTGCCTCAGCCTCCCAAGTAGCTGGGATTACAGGCTTGCACCACTATGCCCGGCTATTTTTTGTATTTTTAGTAGAGACGGAGTTTCACCATGTTGGCCAGGCTGGTCTCAAACTCCTGATCTCAGGTGATCTGTCCACCTCAGCTTCTCAAAGTGCTGGGATTACAGGCGTGAGCCACTGCACCTGGCCTCTCTGTTACTTTTTAATCACCGCATTCTGCATTTTCTTCTTAGCAATTGTTAGGATTTAAATTACAGTAGTTCCTCCTTATCCACAGTTTCACTTTCCATGGCTTCAGTTACCTGTGGTCAACTGCATCCAAAGATATTAAATGGAAAACTCCAGAAATAAATAAATCCTAAGCTTTAAATTATATGCTGTGCTGAGTTGCATGGTGAAATCTCACAGCATCCTGCACTGTCCTGCCCGGGGTGTGAATCACCTGTTTGTGCAGCATATTTGCTCTCAGCCTCAAGCGATCTACCTGCCTTGGCCTCCCAAAGTGCTGGGACTATAGGTGTGAGCCACCGAGCCTGGTCTGCATACCACAAATTTTGATAGGTCACGCATTTGTTATTATTCAGTTTATTTCCATTGTGATTTCTTCTTTGACTCTTGGGGCATTTAAAAGTAGTTTCTTAATTTCCAAGTATATGTGGAAATAATAAAATCTTTTTGTTATTCATATCTGGCTTGATTCCACTATGGTAACAGAACATTTCCTATGTAATTATAACCCTTTGAAATTTGTTAAGACTTGCTTTAAGGCCTGGAATATGGAGAAATTTTTAATTGTTCCATGTATACCTGAAAAGAATGTGTACTCTGCAGTGGATGGGTGGCATGTCCTATTAAGTCAGGTTTGTTATTCTCATTGTCCAAATATTCTATATTTGTACTGATACTAAGAGAGGTATTTTAAACCTCCCTCTATGGTTGTACATTTGTCTACTTCCCCTTTTAGTTGTATTTGTTTGAATGTTGTTCAATGCTACTGTTACAGGCTATGTTACTAGGTGCACATAAATTTATGAATGCTATTTCTCCTTAGTAAATTGAACTTTTTATCAGTAAGCATCCTTTTTTATCTCTAGTAATGCTTTTTGCCTTTAGGTCCATTTTATATTAAAATAATATCTGTGATACTTTTCTTTTGGTTAGAATGTTATATTTTTCCATTCTTTTACTCAAGCTTTCTATGTCCTATTTATAGTGTCTACTCAGTAAACAACGTATGATTGGATTTTGTATTTTTAATGCAGTCTAAAAATCTGTGTCTTTTAAAAATTAGAGTATTTTAGGCTAGTACAATCCACAGAAATACAGTGTGAGCCATGTATGTAGTTTTAAATTTTCTAGTAGCCACATCAAAAAAAAAAAAAAGAAACAAGTGAAATTAACTTTGATAATATATTTTAGTTAACCCAATACAATAACATATATTATTGTAATACTTCAAATTATAGCCAATACAAAAATTATTAACGAGGCTTTTTTTTTTTCTTTTGAGATGGAGTCTCACTCTGCTGCCCAGGCTGGAGTGCACTGGCATGATCTCAGCTCACTGCAACCTCTGCTTCCCGGGTTCAAGTGATTCTCCTGCCCCAGCCTCCCGAGTAGCTGGGATTACAGGCATGCAGCACCATGCCTGGCTAACTTTTTTGTCTTTTTAGTAGAGACGGGGTTTCACCACGGTAGTCAGGTCTCGAACTCCTGACCTCAAATGATCCGCCCACCTCAGCCTCCCAAAGTGCTGGGATTACAGGCATGAGCCACCGCACCCAGCCAACAAGGCATTTTACATTCTTTTTTTGGTACTAAGCGTTTGGAATCCAGTATAGATTTTGTACTTTCAGTCCACGTCAATTTAGACTAACCACATTTCAAGTGATTAATAGTCACATGTGGCTAGTAACTACTGTATTGAGCAGTATAAATTTAGATCATTTACATTTAATGTAATTATCAATATATTTCAGTATCAATTTACCATCTTCTATTTGTTTTCCCACCTGTTCTATATTCCTTTTCAATTCTTTCCATCTCTTCTTTTGGATTACCAGTAATTTTATTAGTTCCACCTGCCCCCTTCCCTATTGGCTTGATATTTACAAATTCTTTTGTTTATTTTTAGTGGCTTTTCTAATAAAGGTTAGGCTTTAGTGGCTTTCCTAATAAAGGTCAGCACTAATAAATTAGTGCTTTAACCTCTTCCCAATGCCAAGGTCTTAGAACACTAACTCCACGCTACTGTTATACATTTTAATTCTAAATATATTCTAAATCATGTAAGACATTATTATTTTTTGCTGTTAATATTCATTTAGATTTATTTTCATGGTTATTTTTCTTTTTTTGAGGTGGAGTCTTGCTCCATCGCCCAGGCTGGAGTGCAGAGGCACAATCTTGGCTTACTGCAACCTCCGCCTCCCAGGTTCAAGCCATTCTCCTGCCTTAGCCTCACAAGTAGCTGGGATTTCAGGCATGCACCACCACGCCCAGCTAATTTTTTGTATTTTCAGTAGAGATGGGGTTTCACTATGTTGGCCAGGCTGGTTGTGAACTCCTGACCTCAAATGATCCTCCCATCTTGGCCTCCCAAAGTGCTGGGATTACAGGCGTGAGCCACCATGTCTGGCCCATATTTATTTTTCTTTGCTCTTCAAATCTTCTGCATCTCCTAGTTTCTACCAGACATGGACTGCCTTCTGCCTGATGTATACTCTTTAGTATTGCCTTTAGTCAAGGTCTGCTGATGACAAATTTTCTGTGTTTGTCAGATAAGATATTTTACCTTTTTTTAAAGAAACAAAACAAAAAAAGGTCTCACTGTGTCACCCAGGCTTGAGTGCAACGGCACCATTACTGCCCACTGCAGCCTCAACCTCCTGGGCTCAAGTGATCCACCATGCCTAGCTGATATTTTACCTTTACTGTTGAGACATTATACTGGATAAATAATTCTAGATTTAATGTTAGAACTCTGAAGATAGCATTCCACTCTGTCTTCTAACATTACTCTCCCCCTGACTTACTTTGTGAAACGGGTATTGGAATGCCTGCCCAATCTACCTCACAGTGTTACCCTAAGGCTCCAGTAATAGAAGGGGGATATAAAGGCACTTTTCAACTACAATGTACCATATTAAAACATAACAAATTATTAGATTACTTGAAATAAAAGACTATCCAGGACAAAAGTTACACATTAAAGAGTGTCTTGCTTGCTAAGAATTGAAAACAAATTGTTTCAAGTTCTTAAACATCCTATTATTTGTATTAATTAAACTTAGTTTCACATTTCTACTTCAAACAAGGAGAAAGCAGTTACAATTCTTCAGATAATTCTTGTCTTCTCTTCCAACAAACTAAACAATGAGTCAATTTATGAATTGAGGTTTTTAACCTGCTAACCAAACCACAAACTCATATCTGCACTATATGATGAGGAATCATGGGTTTTATAATATTTTAAAATTTCCGTTTACTTGTAAAATGTTTCAGCAATTATTTTTCTTCTCATTCAGCTACATGGAACATTCAGAACAGTCACAGATGTGGAGAATTTTATGGGTCAGTTTTGATTAGCATGGAAATCAAGAAACAACAGGTGAGGTTGTGATATTCTCCAATAAAATTTCTAATAGAATTGGTAGTCTTCAGTTTTCCTTCAATCTATAAAACCTTAAAAAAATTTTTTTCTTTCTTTCTTTTTTTTTTTTCTTTTTTTGAGACGGAGTCTCACTCTGTCACCCAGGCTGGAGTGCAGTGGTGCGCTCTCAGCTCAATGCAACCTCCACCTCCCAGGTTCAAGAGATTCTCATGCCTCAGCCTCCTGACTAGCTGGGACTACAGGTATGTGCCACCACACCTGATTAATTTTGTATTTTTTTTTTAGTAGAAACAGGGTTTCCCCATGTTGGCCAGCTAGTCTTGAACTCTTGGCCTCAAGTGATCCACCTACCTCGGCCTCCCAAAATGCTGGGATTACAGGCATCAGCTATCGCGCCCAGTCGTTTTTTTTTTTTTTTCTTTTAAATAGAGACGAGGTCTCACTATGTTGCCCAGGCTGGTCTCGAACTCCTGAGCTCAAGTGATCCTCCCACTTGGGTCTCCCAAAGTGGTGGGATTACAGGTGTGAGCCACCATGCCCAGCCAAAAACCTGTCCTCGTAAGCACCCTTTTAACTATTCATTTTTCATATAATGATAGCAATAAGTTAGGGAACCACAGTAGCTCAAATTAAAAAATAAAAGGTATCCATTCAAACTTCTAAATGTCCAATAATTTTTTTTATAAGTTAAGATATTTAATGTCATTGAATAAGAATTTTAAAACTCCAATTACTCTCTGGATCTCATCTTCCAAACCTGTAGTTTAAGACAGCAATCTGGCTATGACATGTTACATTACTGGTGCCAGGGTTGATTTTATGGATCTAGTTGGTTAGGTGGGTGTTCCTTTCCTCTTTCACCACTCCTTATGTATACTTCCCCCAACACACACACCACCAAAATACTGTTAGCTCACTTTCAGATGTATGAGTGGTTTTGCTTCTTAATGTAAAACCTTTTACTCTTCATTTTTTCAGTCACTATTTATCAATGGTCTTCCACAGAACAAGCTGGTCATTTGTGGTCTGCAGAAAGTTTAACTGGCCTTTAAGTGTGTTTACATGTTTTTAAAAAACAAACCTTAACATCTAGAAAACATAACATAAATAAAACACATCAAATTTCTATTTGTTTGTGTATTTATATATATGTATTTTACGTGTATAGCCTGCTGATTTAAAATGAGAAGCACTACACATCTTAAAAGAACTAAAGAATATATCTGAATTTCATAAGAATAATAACTTGTATAGTTCTTTCCAGAGTCCTTGAAAGTTGTACCATCTAAGGAGGCCTAAGGAACAGGTGCACTCAGCACACCTGAAAACCACCATTGTCACAGTGCTTCTATATTCCTGTCTCTGAAACACCTTATGAAAAGTTGGAAAATAAGAGATACACCATTGACACTGCTTATAAAACCTAGTAAATATCATATATAAATAACTGAAAACAGAATGCTTTTATGGCTAATTTGACAAATTTGTTTGATGTTAACCTCTGTACATTTGGCATGGTAGAAATTATGACCTTCAAGTACATAGCAAAATTTAAAAGAGAAAAATTCAGTATAACCGACCAAACTTGCTTCATTACATATAAATACCACTAAGTAGGTCAAGAAAACCTAAAACAATCAGCTGTGACACTTGAGATGCAAAATCTTCATGTAAGTAAGTGGATCACAGTTGTTATTTACTCTAGAAAAAGGAAATACAGAGGTCAACCGAAGATATAATGCCCAGTCAAGCTGATACATGACATGTAATGATAAGGGGTATATAATATCTAAAAGCGGTTTCTTGAGTTATGATTCAATCATAAATGTCCATGTTCAGGCTGCTGACAAATCTGGGAACTATTATTAAATGCTGAATCACCATTCTTTATTATTATTATTATTATTGAGACGGAGTCTCGCTCTGTCACCCAGGCTGAAGTGCAGTGGCGTGATCTCAGCTCACTGCAAGCTCTGCCTCCCAGGTTCACGCCACTCTCCTGCCTCAGCCTCCCGAGTAGCTGGGACTACAGGTGCCCGCCACCACGCCCGGCTGACTTTTTGTATTTTTAGTAGAGACAGGGTTTGACCGTGTTAGCCAGGATGTTCTTGATCTCCTGACCTCGTGATCTGCCTGCCTCGGCCTCCCAAAGTGCTGGGATTACAGCCGTGAGCCACCGCGCCCAGCCTCGTTATTATTTTTAAATAAATGTAGATATGTGTCAACCATTCAATTTTTTAAAAAATAACAGCCTGGACACAGTGGCTCATTTCTGTAATCCCAGCACTCTGGGAGGCCAAGGCAGGAGGATCACTTGAGCCCAGGGGTTCAAAACCAGCCTGAGCAACATAGCAAGACCTCATCTCTGCAAAAAATTTAAAAATTAGCCAGGTGTGGTGGCATACACCTGTAGTCCCAGCTACTCATGAGGCAGAGGCTGCAGTGAGCCATGATCACACCACTGCACTCTAGCCTGGGCGACAGAGTGAGACCATCTCTCCGGGGGCAAAAAAAAGAAGAAGAAATAACAACTCTTGAAAAAAACAAGTACTGCATAAAACGCTGCCTTACCTTCATGACATCTCTATATGACCGAATAGCTGAGATTTTTCTCTTTTCATCTTCATCTCCCAGGCCTTCTTCTGCAGCCTCATAGCCCTCATCATTGCTACCGTCAGCTTCCACCGTGTTGGCCATGTGATCGATGAGCTGCTCTAGGGGAGGGCTTAATTCCCTTTCTTCATTCTCCTTCAAACCATAGTCCAGTGCTTTATAAATAATAATTCCCAAAGATTCAATGACCTAGGAACATTTAAAAAAGTGGTTAATGGAGATGAATGAAGAGCTTTCTAGGATTAATTGTGAGGCATAAGATGTTTAGTATGATTTTTTCCCTCAAACCAACATACAACACATACACAAAGCCTTTTTATATTCTCTTAGATTTATACTTCGTCTTAAAATTTGTATTTGCCATTCACATATAAAATATTAACCGAGTTGATTTTCCACATTTCCAAAAGGTATTTCTGAGAACAGATATAGTTATCAAAGAATATATCCTCTCAGAACTCTTATGCCAATGTTTATCTAATTAGAGATGCACAGACATCCCAAGTATCTGAAAGACAAAGCTCAGTTACGGGTAGCAATTAACTCAAGCCTAAACAACAACAAAAATCTATTCATATCCATGTATACACACTTCTCTAGTTCCATTCAATCACTGAAAACACATCTCTCTCAGACGATGCAAACAAATGAGAGACCTTTTACAAACCCTGAATTTTCAAGGCAGCTCACAGATAACCCTCCCTACCACACACCTCCATCAATATTACTGCCGGGCAAATGAACCTCATTTATGAACAGTAGATACACCACTGTTGCATACCACCTCGACAACTGCTCCAGACTTTGGCCAATACAGGAAATCCCACTTTATTTCTCAATACTGCCTTTCTGCTATATATAAAAAAAACACATATAAAACCTTTTAATTTTATTGTTCTCTCTCTCTCTCTGTCTTTCTCTCTCTCTCTCTAATGAACACTGGCAGCCAGCACGGTGGCTTATGCCTGTAATCCCAGCACTTTGGGAGGCTGAGGCGAGCAGATCACTTGAGGTCAGGAGTTCGAGATCAGCCTGGCCAACATGGCGAAACCCTGTCTCTACTAAAAATACAAAAATGAGCTGGGCGTGGTGGCGTGTGCCGGTAATCCCAGTTTCTTGGAAGGCTGAGGCAGGAGAATCGCTTGAACTGGGGAAGCGGAGGTTGCAGTAAGCTGACATTGCGCCACTGCACTTCAGCCTGGGTGACCGAGCAAAACTCTATCTCAAGAAAACAAACAAACAAACAACAACAACAACAACAAACAGGCAATGAAGCCAAAGAATTAAAATTAAATCCTGACTTTTACCACTAGCCAGCTGCCTCAGGACAAATCATTTTAGTGATGACTTTTCTCATCCGTTACATGGGGCTGTCAATGATACCTCCATTTAATAAGATTCTGTTGAGACTATGCATTCACTATGCATGGAAGTACCTGGTACAATATCTGACTTATTACAGGGACTCAATAATGTTCTCACTGCTCTCTCCTTCCTTTAGCCCATTCTTTTCCAATGTTTATCAGTTACTCCCAAAATAAATAAAATCTTTCATTTTCAGTAGTTCATTTATAGCTGGTAATACCGCATTTTTAAAAAAGTGCATCACAAATAAAAAAGAAAGTCAGAAGTTTCTAACATGAGTTAAATACAAGAGAGTCATTGACTAGCTCTTAAAAGCCTCACTCAAAATTCTCTACAAAAATTCAAAAATTCTCTACAAAATCTGAAATCTACTTTACCAATGAAATAATATTTTCTCAACACTAGCATTCAAAATGAATATCATGCTTAAAAATTCTTAACTTCTAAGTTTTTAAACAATACTGTTTTAAAATATTTTTTACTGAAAACATGTAATATTTTCACTGGATTTGTGGTCTGACCTGGCACTGTAGCCATTCTTTTCTTTCTTTTTTTTTTTTTCTTCTTCTTTTGAGACAAGGTCTCACTCTGTCACCCGGGCTGGAGTGCAGTGGTACAATTATGGCTCACTGCAGCTTCAACCTCCTTGGGCTGAGATGATCCTCCCACCTTAGCCTCCCTAGTAGCTGGGAAAACAGGTACACACCACCAGGCCTGGCTAATTTTTTTTGGAATTTTTTAGAAACAGGGTTTCACCATGTTGTCCAAGCTGGTCTCAAACTCCTGGACTTAAGCAATGGGCCTGCCTCGGCCTCTCAAAGTGCTAGGATTACAGGAATGAGCCACCACGCACTATTTTCTATTATAAAAATGAATTTAAACAATGGATCTTCTAAGTTCCAAGGCAACTGACTACTTTAGTTATCCCTCCTGGCAGTGTCCCAGGACAATCCCCACTTTGTCCACCAGCCTGTTCAGGAGAAGGTACCATTTCAGTGCTTCCCTGGCACAGGGTACACATTGCTCTTACAGCATGTACCATTCTCACCACAGGTAGGTGCTGCTTAGGGCAAGGATTTTAACTTTCAAAGATGGCAGAGCCTAACACTGTGGTGTGCATTAGAAAAAAACTTGTTAAACTGAACCTAGGGCAGTCACTTTAACTATCAGAGCGTCCCTACTAATATAATGAAAGCTTCAGAAATCAAAAAGTTAGATTACATTCAGTATATATATTTTTAAGGCTGAGAAGGTCTTGTTGCAATTATTCCCAGTGAGAAATCACAATTAACTGAGTTTTACATGATTGGATGACTCTAACCATCTATATAACCCTCCCCTTCTTTTTTTGTTTTGCTTTTTGTTTCTTTGTTTTTGTTATTGTTGTTTTTTGGTTTTTTTTTTTTGAGACAGAGTCTTGCTCTGTCACCAGGCTGGAGTATAGCGGCGTGATCTCGGCTCACTGCAATCTCCACCTCCTGGGTTCAAGGGATTCCCCTGCCTCAGCCTCTTGAGTAGCTGGGAGTACAGGTGTGCACTACCATGCCGGGGTACTTTTTGTATTTTAGTATAGTCGGGGTTTCACCATGTTGGCCAGGACAGTCTTGATCTCCTGACCTCGTGATCCGCCCGCCTCGGCCTCCCGGAGTGCTGGGATTACAGCTGTGAGCTACCGTGCCCAATCAACCCTATCCTTCTTCCTAGGGAGGTGGGAAAAACCCTGTTATATAACCCTATCTCTCCCTCTAGAGCTGGGGGGAGAAAAATCACAAAACCATTGCAAATAACAACACCAGCGATGGCTTCCAACCATAGCAAAGACCCAAGAATCACTCAGCAAGCTTGCTCTTTTCTCTGCTCAATTACCTTGCCTACAGGAGCTGATCCATTCTTCTTCAAGAAGTCATTTTATATCATCTTTCTCTTTAATCCAACACTCTTTTCTGCCTCTCTAGGGCTCAGCTCCAAATAAAACAATCATTTTCCCACTTTCAAATGTACAAACTAATAGGAATCTCTACTTATTTGCCCTTTCTTCCTTTCACAGTGGAGGAGTAGGTCTTCTATTCCTGTTGAAAGGTCAGCCCCACTCTCCTAAAGCCTCATACCCTCCAGTGCAATCCCATTTCTGTGCTCCCTTTACAAGCAAACCTCCCGAAAGGGCAGTAGCAATGCTGATGGTAGCAATGATGAGGGCTATGAGGCTGCAGAAGGCCTGGAAGATGAAGATGAAAAGAGAAAAATCTCAGGTATTCGTTTGCATAGAGTCATGAAGGTAAGGCAACAGTTTATGTGTACTTGTTTTTCTCAAGAGTTGTTATTTCTTCTTTTTTTTCTAGAGAGACAGGATCTCACTCTGTCACCCAGGCTAGAGTGCAATGGTGTGATCGTGGCTCACTGCAGCCTCTGCCTCCTGAGTAGCTGGGACTACAGGTGCATGGTGACACCTGGCTAATTTTTAAATTTTCTGCAGAGATTGAGGTCTTGCTATGTTGCTCAGGCTGGTTTTGAACCCCTGGGCTCGAGCAATCCTCCTGCCTTGGTCTCCCAAAGTGCTAGGATTACAGACATGAGCCACTATCTGTAATGCGCCCATCTCTCCTTTCCCTCCTTCCATTCACTGTTTAATTCATTCCCATATAATGTCTTTCCTTCTGAAACCACTGAAACACAAATACTAAAGTCACAAACAATCTCTATATATGAAGTTTAACCCATTCTCATCCTAAATGACTGCTTAATAGCATCCAACACAAGTGACTCATTTCTTCCGTTCTAAACACTCTGGATTCTAGATTTTCTCTCAGCAACTACTTCTCAATCTGTCTACAGATCCTTCCTCCTGCAACTGTTTAATTGATGGAGTTCCTCAGAGCTCATGCACTCTACTTTCTTCCAAAATCTCTTGCAAAGTGCTCTTATACATAGCCAATGCTATGAATACAATATGTATTCCGATATTTCCTTAACTTATATTACTAATCTACAGTTTGTCTCTGGGATGCAGGCAATATATCATATGGTCTACTTAATACTTCCATGTGAATAAGTAATAAGCACCTCAAACCATAATGTTTGTTTATTGTCTACTTTCTTCACTAAAATGTAAGGTCCATAATGCTTTGGATCTTGTCTATTTTGTTCACCATTGTGAACAAAATGCTGTATGTTATACAGCACTTGGTTCATAGCAGATGCTAAATAAATATCTCATAATTAAATTGGTAAGTTGTTTTATAACAGTAATACATCTACTTCTGAGTTCCTTTTTGTATATATAAAATAAAATATTTAGTAGAAATCTTTTCAAAAACTTATAGAATTGTATTCTTAAAAGTCTGGGTTGTGGCTGGGCGCGGTGGCTCACGCCTGTAATCCCAGCATTTTGGGAGGCCGAGGCGGGCAGATCACGAGGTTGGGAGATTGAGACCATCCTGGCTAACACGGAGAAACCCTGTGTCTACTAAAAATACAAAAACGAAATTAGCCGGGCGTGGTGACAGGTGCCTGTAGTCCCAGCTACTCGGGAGGCTGAGGCGGGAGAATGGCATGGCAGGAGGCAGAGCTTGCAGTGAGCCAACATCACGCCACTGCACTCCAGTCTGGGTGACAGAGTGTGACTCCGTCTCAGAAAAAAAAAAAAAAAATATGGGGCGGGAGAGGGGTGGAGCAAGAGAGCTGAACAGCTTTATTGATCATCAGCCCTGCAGGAACACCAAATTTAACAACTATCACAAAAATGGCACCTTCATAAGAACCAGAAATCAGTACCAGGTTTTAACTTCAGACCACTGAAAGAGGCACCAAAGAGGGTAGGAAAGACAGTCTTGAATTGCTGATGCCACCCCTCCTCCACCTCCTGGCAGTGGCCATGGGCCGCAGAGAGAATCTGTGTGCTTGGGAAAAGAAAAGCACAGCAACTGTGAGACTTTGCACCGAATTCAGTGCTGTCCTGTCACAGGGGAAAGTAAATCGGGCTGAGGCCAATGCCCACTCACAGAAGGAACATTAAGACCAACGCTAGCCACAGAGGAATCGCCTAAATGCCTATCCCAGTAGTGGGAACTTGAGTTCTGGCAAGCCTTACCACTGCGTGCTTAAGTGCTCTGAGGCTCTAAATGAACTTGAAAGGCACTCTAAGCCACAAGGACTGCAACTCCTGGCAAGTCCTGGTGCTGAGCTGGGCTCAGAGCCAGTGGACTTGTGGGGTACATGACCTACTGAGACACCAGCCAGGATGGCTAAAAGAGTACTTGCACTATCCCTCTCCCAACGCCAGGCAGCATAGTCTGCAGCTCCAAAAGAGACCCCTTTTTTCCACTTGAAGAGAGGAGAGGGAAAAGAGGACTATATCTTGCATACTGGATACCAGCTTCAGCCACAGTAAGACAGAATAAGGGAGGAGACCACCCCTCATATTGTCTTATGCCCAATTTCTGCCTCCAAAGAAAGAAGAAGTAAAAACTAAAAGGCATAAATGAAATCCACAAGCAGACAGCCCGGCACCACACCCTGGGCCTGGTAGTTAAAGATCAACTCCTGACCTAATTGATTATTTGCATAAAAAAAGCACTGTGAAGATCCCTGTCCTATTCTGTTCCATTCTAATTACCAGTGTATGCAACCCCCAGTCACGTACCCCCTGCTTGCTCAATCGATCACGACCCTCTCAGGTGGACCCCCTTAGAGTTGTGAGCCCTTAAAACGGACAGGAATTGCTCACTCCAGGAGCTCTCTTGAGACAGGAGTCTTGCCAATGCTCCCGGCCAAATAAACCCCTTCCTTCTTTAACTCGGTGTCTGAGGGGTGTTGTCTGAGGCTCTTCCTGCTACAAGAACACCAGGCAGTCATGAGACCCCCATTCCAGGCCCTAGCTAATGGATTTCTAGGTATACCCTGGGGCACAAAGGAACCTGCTGCCTTGAACAGAAGGAACCAGTCTTGGCAGGATTCATCACCTGCTGACTAATGAGTCCTTGGGCCCTAAATAATCAGCAGCAATACCCAGGTAGTACGCCATGGACCTTGGGTTAGACTACAGGATGAGTTGGCTTCAGGTGAGACCCAGCCCCTTCCCAGCTGTGGTGGCTAAGGTGAAAGAATTCTTGTGCTTGAGTAAAGCAGAGGGAGAAGTAAAAGGGGCTTTATCTTGCAATTTAGGTACCAGCTTGGCCACAGTGGGGTAGAGCACCAAGTGGGCTCTTGGGGCTCCCAATAAGAGCACTTGGCTCTAGGACAGCATTTCCGGATCTGCACTGGGCCAGAGGGGAGCCCACTGCCCTGAAGGGTGAGTCCCAGGGCCTGGCAGCATTCACTAAAAACTGACTGGAAAGGCCTTGGGCCCTCAATGAACATCAGCAGTAGCCTGGCAGTAATCCCCATGCGCCTGTGGTGGTGGCCATGGGGTGAGGCTCCTCTGCCTGTGGAAGAGGCGAGGGAAGAGTGGGAAGGACTGTGTCCCATGGTTTGAGTGCTAGCTCAACCACAGTAAAACAGAATACCAGGCAGAACAGTAGGCAGATTTCTAAGGTTTCTGACTCCAGTCCCTAGTGACCAGACAGCATCTCTAGACCTACCCGGGGCCTGGGGGAACTTGCTGCCCTGAAGGGAAGGACAAAGGCCTGGCTGGCACCTACATTAAAACAAACAAACAAACAAAACAAACAAGAAAAACTTCAAATAAAAAACCTAAAAATGCATCCTAAAGAACTAGAAAACTGGTTTCTAGAAAACTAGAAAACTCCAAATTAGTAAAGGCAAAGAATAAAGATCAGAACAGAAATAAATAAAAGTGAAACAACACAATACAAAAGATCAACAAAACAAAAAGCTGATTTTTTGAAAAGACAAATAAAATTGACAAACCTTTAGCCAGACTATGAAAAAAAGACAAAATACCTAAATAAACAAAATCAAAGATGTAAAAGGAGACATTAGAACTGATACCAGCTGGGCGTGGTGGCTCATGCCTGTAATCCCAGCACTTTGGGAGGCCAAGGTGGGTGGATCACGAGGTCAGGAGTTCAAGACCAGCCTAGCCAAGATGGTGAAACCCCGTCTCTACTAAAAATACAAAAATTAGATGGGCGTGATGGCACGTCTGTAATCCTAGCTACTTGGGAGGCTGACGCACAGAATTGCTTAAACCTGGGAGGCGGAGGTTGCAATGAGCTGAGATTGCACCACTGCACTCCAGCCTGGGCAACAGAGCAAGACTCTGTTCAAAAAAAAAAAAGAAAAAGGACTGATACCCCAGAAAGTCAGAGGATTATTAGTGTCTACTATGAACAACTACATCCCAATAAATTGGAAAATTTGGATGAAATGGATAAATTCTTAGACACCTACAACCTACCAAGATCGAACCATGAAGAAATCCAAAACCTGAACAGATAAATAATAAGTAATGAGATCAAAGTGATAAAAAGCTTCCCAGCAAAGAAAATCCTAGGATCCAATAGCTTCACAGCTGATTCTACCTAACATTTAAAGAAGAACTAATACCAATCCTTCTCAAACTATTCTGAAAAATAGGATGAAATATTTCTTCCAAACTCATTCTCAAAGGTGAGTAATCCCCCGACATCAAAACCAGACAAAAGACACATCAAAAAAAGAAATCTACAGGCCAGTATCACTGATGAATATTAATGCAAAAATCCTCAATAAAGTACTAGCAAATCAAATCCAACAACACATTAAAAAGATCATGCATTAAAACCAACCCAGTTGTTGCACAGAGCTGATAAATTTCTCTGAATAGACATAGAAATTGATTCTCCCAGTCTTAACACTTGAAAAAGTTTCATTTGTCTTATCCAAGTTCCTTTCTCAGGAAACCACCCATCAGGCCTCCCAGAGTATGAAGGAGCTGAAACTTACCAGATCACTGCACCTGGACAATGAGAGGTCAAATCCCCCACCCATCATGATTGCCTAACCGACCATCTGCTTCCTGTTGACCAACTTCTTTTCCTCACCCCTCCCTAACGCTTGTTTTCCCACACATGGTTACATTTCTTCCCTGTATATAAACCCCTAATTTTAGTTGGCCATGGAGATGATTTGAGACTGATCTCCCATCTCCTCAGCTGGAGGCACCCAATTAAAGCCTTCTCCCCTGGCAGTAACTGTTGTCTCATTGACTGGTTTTCTGTCCAGCGAGCAGCAGTACCTAAACAGAATCCCTGGCACTTTGGCAACAGAACCAGAACCAGACAAAGACTTATCAAAAAAAAAAAAAAAAATTTTGGATACTGAATACCTAATTATTAAAAAAGAAAAATAAAAAAAGAAATCTACAGGCCATTATCACTGATGAATGTTGATGTAAAAATCCTCAAGAAAATTCTAGCCAACTGAATTCAACAACACATTAAAAAGATCATTCACCCTAACCAAGTGGGATTTTTCCCAGGGATGCAAAGATGGTTCAACATATGCAAATCAATCAATCTGACACATCATATCAACAGAATGAAGGACAAAAACCATATGATTATTCCAACTGATGTTGAAAAAGTATTTCATAAAATTCAACATCCCTTCATGATAAAAACCCTCAAAAAACTGGGTATATAAGGAACATATCTCAACACAACAAAAGGCATATACGAGTAACTCATGGCTAGTATCATACTGAGTAGGGAAAAACTAAAAGCCTTTCTTCTAAGATCAGGAACACGATAAGGATGCCCACTTTCATCACTGTTATTCAACACAGTACTGGAAGTCCTAGCTAGAGCAATCAGACAACAGAAAGAAATAAAGGGCATTGAAACTGAAAAGGAAGAAGTCAAATTATACTTGCTTGCAGATGATATGATCTTATATTTGGAAAAACCTAAATCTGAACCCCTCCCGAAAATCTATTAGAATTGATAAATTCAGTAAAGTTGGAGGATACAAAATCAACATACAAAAATCAGTCACATTTCCATATGCCAATAGCAAACAAGCTGAAAAAGAAATCAAGAAAGTAATCCCATTTACAATAGCTACAAAAAAATATACCTAGGAATTAAAGTGAAAGGTCTCTATAATGAAAACTATAAAACACTGATGCAAGAAATTGAAGAGGACACACAAAAAATGAAAAGATAGTCGATGTTCATGGATTGGAAGAATCAACATTGTTAAAATGTCCATATTACCCAAAGCTATCTTACAGATTCAATACAATCCCTATAAAAATACCAATGACACTCTTCATAGAAATAGAAAAAAAATCCTAAAATTTATACGGAACCACAAAAGATCCAGAATAGCCAAAGGTATCCTAAGCAAAAAGAACAAAACTGTAGGAATCATGTTAACTTTAAATTATACTACAAATATACAAATAATACTGTGTCCGGAATTGGTGGGTTCTTGGTCTCGCTGACTTCAAGAATGAAGCTGCGGACCCTCACGGTGAGTGTTATAGTTCTTAAAGATGGTGTGTCCGGAGTTTGTGCCTTCAGATGTTCAGATGCGTCCGGAGTTTCTCCCTTCTGGTGGGTTCATGGTCTTGCTGGCTTCAGGAGTGAAGCTGCAGACCTTCGCCATGAGTGTTACAGCTCTTAAAGGCCCAGGGGCATCTAGAGTTGTTCGTTCCTCCCCTCTGGAGTTGTTCCTCCTTCCCGCTGGGTTCATGGTCTTGCTGGCTTCAGGAGTGAAGCTGCAGACCTTGGCGGTGAGTGTTACAGCTCATAAAGGTGGTGAGGACCCAAAGAGTGAGCAGCAGCAAGATTTACTGCAAAGAGCGAAAGAACAAAGCTTCCACAGTGTGGAAGGGGACCCCAGCGGGTTGCCACTGCTGGCTTGGGCAGCCTGCTTTTATTCCCTTATCCGACCCCACCCATATCCTGCTGATTGGTCCATTTCACGGAGAGCTGATTGGTCCATTTTACAGAGAGCTGACTGGTCCCTTTTGACAGGGTGCTCATTGGTGCGTTTACAAACCTTGAGCTAGACACAAAAGTTCTCCAAGTCCCCACCCGACTCAGAAGCCCAGCTGGCTTCACCTAGTGGATCCCGCAGTGGGGCTGCAGGTGGAGCTGCCCACCAGTCCCGCGCCACACACCCGCACTCCTCAGCCCTTGGGCACTCGATGGGACCAGTCGCCGCGGAGCAGGGGGTGGCGCCTGTCGGGGAGGCTTGGGCCTCACGGGAGACCACGGCAGGGGGGCAGGGACAGGGCTCAGGCATGGCAGGCTGCAGGTCCCAAGCCCTGCCCCATGGGCAGGCAGCTGGGGCCCAGTGAGAATTTGAGTGCAGGCAGGCCAACAGTGCTGGGGGACCCAGCGCACCCTCTGCAGCTGCTGGCCCGGGTGCTGAGCCCCTCACTGCCCAGGGCCGGTGCCACCAGCCACTCCAAGTGTGGGGCCTGCCGAGCCAGTGCCCGCCCAGAACTCATGCTGGCCCACGAGCGCCCGGCGCAGACCCAGTTCCCGCCCACACCTCTCTCTCCATACCTCCCTGCAAGCAGAGGGAGCCGGCTCCAGCCTTGGCCAGCCCAGAGAGGGGCTCCCACAGTGCAGCGGCAGGCTGAAGGGCTCCTCAAGCGCAGCGAGAGTGGATGCTGAGGCCTGAGGAGGCACCAAGAGCGAGCAAGGGCTGCTAGCACATTGTCACCTCTCACTACAATGTATAAATATATATATATATATATAAAAATACCACAAATATACAAATACTACAACTATATTACACTACAAAGCTACGGTAACCAAAACATCATGGTACCGGCATAAAAACAGATACACAGACCAATGGAACAGAATAGAGCACTCAGAAATAGATCCATACATCTACAATGAACTCATTTTGGACAAAGTTGCCAAGAACATACACTGGGGAAAAGACGGTCTCTTCATTAAATGGCGGGAAAAATGAGAAAACTGGATATCCACATGCAGAGGAATGAAACTAGACCCCTATCTATTGCTATGTACAAAAATAAAATCATACTGGATTAAAGAATTAAATCTAAGACCTCAAATTATGAAACAAATGTGTCCGGAATTGGTGGGTTCTTGGTCTCACTGACTTCAAGAATGAAGCCGCGGACCCTTGCAGTGTTCCAGTTCTTAAAGATGGTGTGCCCGGAGTTTGTTCCTTCAGATGTTTAGATGTGTCCGGAGTTTCTTTCTTCTGGTGGGTTCCTAGTCTCACTGGCTTCAGGAGTGAAGCTGCAGACCTTTGTGGTGAGTGTTATAGTTCTTAAAAGTGGCACGTCTGGAGTTGTTCGTGCTTCCTGGTGGGTTTGTGGTCTCGCTGGCTTCAGGAGTGAAGCTGCAGACTTTCATGGTGAGTGTTACAGCTCACAAAGGCAGTGCAAACCCAAAGAGTGAACACCGGCAAGATTTACTGCAAAGAGCAAAAGAACAAACTTTTCACAGCGTGGAAGGGGACCCGAGCAGCTTGCCACTGCTGTCTTGGGCAGCCTGCTTTTATTCTCTTATCTGGCCCCACTCACATCCTGCTGATTGGTCCATTTTACAGAGAGCTGATTGGTCTGTTTTACAGAGAGCTGATTAGTCCATTTTCACAGAGTGCTGACTGGTGCGTTTACAATCTGAGCTACACACAGAGTGCTGATTGGTGCATTTACAATCCTCTAGCTAGACATAAAAGTTCTCCAAGTCCGCACCAGATTAGCTAGATACAGAGTGCTGACTGGTGCGTCCACAAACCCAGAGCTAGACACAGAGGGCTGATTGGTGCATTTACAATCTTCTAGCTAGACATAAAAGTTCTCCAAGTCCCCACCAGATTAGCTAGATACAGAGTGCTGACTTGTGCATCCACAAACCCGGAGCTAGACACAGAGTGCTGATTGGTGCATTTACAAACCTTGAGCTAGATACAGACTGCTGATTGGTGCATTTACAATCCTCTAGCTAGACATAAAAGTTCTCCAAGACCCTACCCAACTCAGGAGCCCAGCTGGCTTCCCCTAGTGGATCCTGCACCAGGGCGGCGGGCAGAGCTGCCCGCCAGTCCCGTGCCGCGTGCCTGCACTCCTCAGCCCTTGGGCGGTAGATGCGACCAGGCGCTTTGGAGCAGGGGGAGGTGCCCCTTGGGGAGGCTCCATCTGCTTAGGAGCCCACGGGGTGGGGTGGGGGCACTCTGGCATGGCAGGCTGCAGGTCCCGAGCCCTGCCCCGCAGGGAGGCGGCTGAGGCCTAGTGAGAATTCGAGCACAGTGCGGGCGGGCCAGCAGTGCTGGGGGACCCAGCGCACCCTCCACAGCTGCTGGCACGGGTGCTAAGCCTCTCACTGCCCGGGCCGGCGTCGCCAGCCGGCGGCTCCGAGTGCTGGCCAGGTGAGACCGAACCCACCCGGAACTCGTGCTGGCCTGCGAACACCACGCGCAGCCCTGGTTGCCACCCACGCCTCTCCCTCCACACCTCCCTGCAAGCAGAGCCGGCTTCGGCCAGCCCAGAGAGGGGCTCCCACGGTGCAGCAGCAGGCTGAAGGGCTCCTCAAGCACGGCCAGAGTGGACACCGTGGCCTGAGGAGCTGCCAAGAGCGAGCGAGGGCTGCTAGCATGTTGTCACCTCTCACTACTACAAGAAAACATTGGGGAAACTCTCCAGGATGTTAGCCTGGGCAAAGACTTCTTGAGTAACAACCCACAGGCACAGGGAACCAAAGCAAAAATTGACAAATGAGATCACATGAAGTTGCTTTTGCCAGTGAAGAAAACAACAAAATGAAGAAACAACCCAAAGAATGGGAGAAAATATGTGCAAACTGTCCATCTGACAAGGGGTAATAACCACAATATATAAGGAGCTCCAACAATTCTATAGGAAAAAATCTAATAATCTGATTAAAAATGGGCAAAAGATCCGAATAGACATTTCTCAAAGCAAGAATTAGAAATGGCAAACAGGTATAT
Source organism: Gorilla gorilla gorilla (assembly GCF_029281585.2). Classification (NCBI taxonomy): domain Eukaryota; kingdom Metazoa; phylum Chordata; class Mammalia; order Primates; family Hominidae; genus Gorilla; species Gorilla gorilla. The sequence continues at coordinate 37,705,507 of NC_073241.2, read as the reverse complement.
GAAAAGGTGCTTGACATCATTGATTGTCAGAGTAATACAAATCAAAACTACAATGATATCTCATTCCAGTTAAAATGGCTTCTATCTAAAAGGCAATAACAAATGCTGGTGAGGATGTGGAGAAAAGGGAACCCTTGTACACTGCTGGTGGGAATGTAAATTAGTACAACCACTATCAGGAACAGTTTGGAAGTTCCTCAAAAAAGTACCAATAGAGTCCATATGATCCAGCAATCCCCCTCCTAGTTATATACCCAAAAGAAAGGAAATCAGTATATCAAAGAGATATCCGCACTCCCATGTTTACTGCAGCACTATTTACAATAGCTAAGATTTGGAAACAACCTAAGTGTCCATCAACAGATAAATGGAGAAAGAAAATGTGGTACATATATCTAATAGAATACTATTCAGCCATGAAAAAGAATGAGATCCTGTCATTTGCAACAACATGAATGGAACTATGTGTCATTATATTAAGTAAAATAAGCCAGGCACAGAAAGACAAACTTCACGTGTTCTTACTTATTTGTGGCAGCTAAAAATTAAAACAATTGAACTTCTGGAGATAGCAGAAGGAAAGGCTGAGTGTGGTGGCTCACATCTCTAATCCCAGCACTTTGGCATGCCAAGGCGGGCGGATCACTTGAGGTCAGGAGTTCGAGACCAGCCTAGCCAACATGGTGAAACCCCATCTCTACTAAAAATACAAAAAATTAGCCAGGCATGGTAGGATGTGTCTATAATCCCAGCTACTTGGAAGGCTGAGGTGGGAGAACTGCTGGAACCTGGGAGGCAAAGGTTGGCAGTGAGCCAAGATCGCCCCACTGCACTCTAGCCTGGGTGACAGAGCAAGACTCTATCTCAAAAAAACAAAACAAAACAAACAAAACAACAACAAAAAGAACAAATAAGACTAATACTTGCTAGCACAACAGGGTGACTACAGTTTAAAATAATTTAACTGCACATTTAAAAATAAGCAAAAGAGTATAGTTGGATTGTTTGTAACACAAAGGATAAATGCTTGAAGTGATGGAGACCCCATTACCCCAGTGATTATCACGCACTGGATGTCCGTATCAAAATATCTTACGTAACCCATAAATACATACACCTACTACATATCCCCACAAATTAAAAAGAAAAAAGAAATATTTAAAAATCTGGCTTAGCAAGAAAAATAGTTTGGCTATCTTTGAATATATGTGGTCTCCTTACACAAGTTACACTGAATTTAGGTTCTTCTTTTTAAAATATAAAACAAACTAGAATAGATCATTTAATTTTTTTTTTTTTTTTTTTTTTTTGAGACGGAGTTTTGCTCTTGTTGCCCAGGCTGGAGTACAACGGCATGATCTTGGCTCACTGCAACCTCTGCCTCCCTGGTTCAGGCGATCCTCCTGCTTCAGCCTCCCGAGTAGCTGGGATTACAGGCATGCGCCACCATGCCCAGCTAATGTATTTTTAGTAGAGACGGGGTTTCTCCATGTTGGTCAGGCTGGTCTCGAACTCCCGACCTCAGGTGATCCGCCCGCCTTGGCCTCCCAAACTGCTGGGATTACAGGCTTGAGCCACAGTGCCTGGCCATTAAATTATTTTTACCAAGACCACCATCGGCACTATCATCACCTCACATCATTTTATTACTACATCTCCACAGTCTCTTATCTAAAATCTTTAAGGTTAGCTGTGTTTGTGAGTTCATAATTTTCAGATTTTTAGAAAGGTTTATTAAAGACATCCCATATCTTTTGTACTTCTCCCAAGTGGGATCTGGGTCAGAATCCTAAAATCAACACATTAATATTCCTATAGTGAAATATATGAATATTTACAGCTAGCAGGAAAAGAAAGACTATATACATAGTCTCATATCAGTTCAGGTTAAATTTTGCCACCAAATGAGTTTGGGTGCCACAATTGCAAAAGAACTTTTGATTTTCTGAGCTTTTTGAATTACACAGTAACAAGTAAGGGCTGTACAACAGTACTATCACCAGCAACATTAGTACAATTGTCTGACCTCTGGGAAGGATTGTTAATGAGATTGACAATAACAGCATCCAAGTTAAGTTTACAAAGTTTTCTTTTTGTAATCAGAAAACTAGTGTTCAGTTTGATTCATTATTTCTTATTAGTGGGAGAGCAAGAGAAATAAGAAGGATGGCACAGACTCTATATCCTACCCACATTTTCATCCACTAAAATGTTCTAACATCAGGGATTTACAACCTTGTTTATGCTATGGACCTCTTTAGTATTCTGATGAAATCTATTAATTTATTCTCATAATAATGTATTTGTTTTGTTTTCTGTTTCTGAGACATGATCTCACTCTGTCACTCAGGCTGGAGTGCAGTGGTGTAATCATGGCTCACTGGAGCCTTGACTTCCTGGGCTCAAGTGATCCTCCCATCTCAGCCTCCAGAGTAGCTAGGACCACAGGCACCTGCCACCAACACCTGACTAAATTTATTTTATTTTCTTAACATTTTATTTTATATTTTTTGTTTTATTTTATTATTTTATGTTCCAGGATACATGTGCAGGATGTGGAAGTTTGTTACATAAACATGTACGATGGTAGTCTGCTGCACCCATCAACCCATTACCTAGGTATTAGGCCCAGCATGCATTAGATATTTTTCCTGATGCTCTCCCCCGCCCCCACCCCCAATGCCTGGCTAGTTTTTAAAAAAAATTTGTAGAGAAAGGGTCTCACTATGTTGCCTAGGCTGGTCTTGAACTTCTGGGCTCAAGTGATCCTTCTGCTTCTGCCTCCCAACATGCTGGGATTACAGGCATGAGCCACCACACATAGCCTATAGTAATATCTTTAAATGCATACAACACAACTTCTAAGATTATAAAATATACTAAAATATAGTTAACACAATAACAAAATTATAATATAGTTTCATGTATATGCTTCTTTATACATACATTAAATTACATGATATTGGCAGATGCAATTAATTTTAGAGTGGTGACGAGTATATTTGAGAGATATGCAATCACTGTAATTTAACATGAAAAGATCTGTGTTTTCTATTGGTGACAACACGAATATGCTAATACTATTGTGGTTTATCACTTAGATTCACAGTTGAATGAAATGTTTAATTTCAGTTACAGGGTAGCAAAAGTAACGACGCATTTTCTCCCATTCACACTCACAGATACCCCCAACCCCGATTATGAATCCCTGTTCTATACTCATTTAAAAAAAAAAATCTGAGTTCTAGGTATATGGTGTTGGATCTATACATTTATATAAGAAAGTATTATCTATGAGCATCAAAATAATACAAATTTCACACAACTATTATATTAATCTTTTTTTTTTAAGAGATGGGGGTCTCCAGCCCAGGCTGGAGTGCATTGGCCCTTCATAGGTGTGATCATAATGTACATCAGCCTAGAATTCTTGGCATCAAACAATCCTCCTGCTTCCGCCTCCCAAGTAGCCGGGACTAGAAAACCCTCATATTTGCTAAATTCATTTAGGTTCCTATGAGTAGATATAAATTAGAACATTATGAAATATTCCAATTATTCATAAAAACAAATGCAATCATGTTACCTGAATGTAAAAACTTCATCTATATAGTCCAATGAATCTTCTAAAAATAGTTGTGATACAAGAAATATGTATTGTCCTTTTCCATGTTATTGGCATCAATTGTATCTATAATCCCTTAGATCTTTAGAAGATTCTTGGGGCAAATAAAAAACCCCAAAACTGTTACCACTCAAAATAGAACAAGATACCGAAAAAGAAAAATTAAAGGAATATAAAATTATTTAAACACTTTAGGAGTTACAGAAGAACGTAACATGAAAATATACTATTAAAGCCAAACAAATCTATTTTTATGTACAAAAGCATTCCTGAAATGTGTAAATATTCAAGAGCAAACTATTAAATTCTATCTTTTTCTAATGAATAAAAATCATACATAAAGCCGATGTAAATAGAGTATATATATTATGTTTTACATATCTTCAGTTTCTTAAACAGCTATTCTTTTCCTGAAATTCATGTTGCATAAAAGGGGCTTTTCATACTGATACAAAAAGCATAGTTTTACAATGTCAGGTTAGAACTAGCCAAGTTCACCCTAAAATTCATATAAAAAAATAAATTAGCAAAACATCCAGGAAAATTAAAGGGTCCCAGCTCTATCACATACTTAAGGATCTAATCAATGATTAGAGCAGTGTGACCCTAGAGCATAAACAGGCATACAGACTTAATGGTACAGACCCAGTGGGCAAAGAAAGTTGGACTGGGTAGTAGCAGTCATTGGAAAAAAAATGAAACCAAGAAACTACTAGGAGAATAAAGGGGGCGAATTAGAGAAGACTTCCCTAACTATGAGTCAAACTCTAGAAACCATAAAAGAGAAAGACAGTTATGTTAAACATAAAACACATGTATAAGGCAAAACAAAAATTTTAAAACACCATGAACAAAGTAAAAAATAAAAGACAGTTTCTAAATCCACATGTAAGGAGCTTAGAAGTCACTACTCTATTCTGACAACAAGTAAAAAGCTGAACAAATGGAAAAATCAACAACTCTTCCTGGATCCATACAGATGAGAGCAGAGGGCAAACCAATGTCCCCAAGATTGGAGAGGCAGAGAGGCGAATACAGGTATTCGTGGCTTCCAGAGCAGAGCATTATAAGTGGAAACCGCCCTGGGAACCAGCGCCAGGGTGGGAAAAATTGAATGGTAACTGACCAAGCGCTAGGAGCTTAGCACGGCAAGCCTGAGAATTAAAAACTCCAGGGGAGCTGGTCAAAGGAGGACCCTCACACTTGTGTATGTTTTACTGAAGAGAACTGAAAGCTCCAAAACTGAAAAGCAAAGAGAACAAAGACTGGGGAAAAACAAAAACAAAAAACAAAATGGAGTATCTAAGGACTGTGGGACAACTATTATGCAAAAGGTGTAAATTATGTGTAATAGGAATAACAAAAGAAGAAAAAAGAAAAAGAAAAGAAAAGAAAAAGATACCTGAAGGAATAATGACCAAGAATTTCCTTCAATTATTGTCAGACATCAAACTACAGGTCCAAAATTTTAAAGAACATTGAGCATGATAAATGCCAAAAAACTACACATAAGCATATCAGTTTCTAACTACAGAAAATCCAAGATACAGCAAAAATTCTTAAAGAAGTTAAAAGGACAAAAACCACACCTTACCTATGGAGGAACAAAGATAAGAATTACATCTGACATCTCAGAAACCATGCAAGCAAGAAGAAAATGGAATGAAATATTCAAAATGTTAAGAGAAAAACCTGCATCAACCTAGAGTTTTGTACTCAGCAAAATTACCCATCAGAAGTGAAGGAGAAATAAAAACTTTTCCTTTTTTTTCTTTTTTCTATTGGGAGGGAGCCTCGCTCTGTCGCCCAGGCTGGAGTGCAGTGGTGCAATCACAACTCACTGCAACCTCTGCCTCCTGGGTTCAAACGATTCTTCTGCCTTAGCCTCCCGAGTAGCTGGGATTACAGGTGCACACCACCATGCCTGGCTAATTTTTGTATTTTAGTAGAGACGAGGTTTCACCACGTTGGTCAAGCTGGTCTCGAATTCCTGACCTCAAATGATCTTCCCGCCTCAGCCTCCCAAAGTCCTGGGATTACAGGTGTGAGCCACTGCGCCTGGCCAAGACTTTTCAAACAAATAAAAATGGAAGAAATTTGTTGTCAGTAGACATGCCTTGCAAGGAATGTTAACAGAAGTTCTTGGCCGGGCGCGGTGGCTCACGCCTGTAATCCCAGGAATTTGGGAGGCCGAGGCAGGTGGATCATGAGGTCAGGAGTACGAGACCAGCCTGGCCAATATGGTGAAACTCCATCTCTACTATAAATACAAAAGTTGGCTGGGCATGGTGGTGCACGCCTGTAGTCCCAGCTACTCGGGAGGCTGAGGGAGTAGATCGCTTGAACCTGGGAGGTGGAGGTTGCAGTGAGCTGAGATCATGCCATTGCACTCCAGCCTGGGTGACAAAACAAACAAACAAACAAACAAACAAATTCTTTAGGCCGGGTGTGGTAGCTCGCTCCTATAATCCCAGCACTTTGGGAGGCCGAGGCTGGCAGATCACCTGAGGTCAGGAGTTTGAGACCAGCCTGGCCAACATGGCAAAACCTCATCTCTACCAAAAATACAAAAATTAGCTGGGCATGGTGGTGCATGCCTGTAATCCCAGCTACACGGGAGGCTGAGGCAGGAGAATGGCTTGAACCCGGGAGGTGGAGGTTGCGGTGAGCTGAGATTGCAACACTGCACTCCAGCCTGGGCCACAGAGTAAGACTCTGTCTCAAATAAAAAATAAATTAAAAAGAAGTTACTTAGAGAGAAAGAAAATAATATGGGTCAAAAATTCAGATCTACGTAAAGAAAGGAGGAGCACTGAAGTAAAAATAAGTGATGGTAAAATAAAAACTTTTATTTTGCTTTTTCTTAATTGGTCTAATAGCTAACAGTTTGTCCAAAATAATAATAGCAACAATGTATTCTATTATGTATGCTTATGTATATATCTTATTCGGGATTATTTCATTAGTACAGGGCACTCACATTACCTATCAAGAGGTAGAGTGTTATTTGAACTGGGCTTGGATTAGCTGTAAATGTATACTAGAAATTCTAGGGAAACCAATAAAGAAACTCAATAAAAGAATCAATAATTAATAACCTTCCAAAACAGAAAGCACCAGGACCAGATAGGTTCACTGGTGAATTCTACTAAACATTCAGAAAGAAATTATGTCAACCCTCTACAATCTACCTCAGAATATACAAGCAGAAGGAATATTTCTAATTCATCCTATGAGGCCAGCATTACCCTAATACCAAAAGCAGAAAAAGATATTATGAGAATACGACAGACCAATATCTCTCATGGACATAGATGCAAAAATCTTCAGTAGAATACTAGCAAATTGAATCCAACCATGTACCAAGAAAATTATACACCACAACCAAGTGGCATTTATCCCAGGTATGCAAGAAATAAAACTTAGTTCGCAGATGACATGATCATCTAAGTAGAAAATACAAAAGAATGAACAAAATCCCTCTGGAACTAATAAGCAATTATAGCAAGGTTGCAGGACACAAGGTTAATATATAAAAGTCAATCATTTTAATACATATCAGCAATGAACAAGTAGAATTTGAAATTAAAAATATAATACCACTTACATGAGCACCACCCAAAATAAAATACTTATGTGTCAATCTAACAAAATACACACAAGATCTGTATAAGGAAAAATACAAAACACTGATGAACAAAATGAAAGAACTAAAGACACGGAGAGACACTCCACATTCATGGACAGGAAGACTCATTGTCAAGATGTCAGTTCTTCCCAGCTTGATCTACAGATTCAATGCAATCCAAATTTCAGCAAATTATTTTGCAGATATTAACAAACTAGTTCTAAAGTTTATATAAAAAGGCAAAGGACCCAGAATAGCCCACATAATATTACTCTTAACTGGTGGATCACAGTGACATTTTGGGTCTCCTAGAATCACTATCCGTTCAGAGCCAGTGTCCAGCCGTCCCTAAGAGGTCTGATTACTCCTTTTTCCCCAATATGCAGTTACACTGGTAAAAAGCCCTAAGTCCTTTGGGGAAGGATTAACAAAATATAAATTTTTGGTAGCATACCAGGATCCTTCCTTAAGGGAATTCAGCCTCCCTACATTCAATGGATTCTGCGTCTGGAAATGGCTCAAGTATGGGAATTGACTGAGGGTCATGACTCTGTTTTTATTAATCAAGTTTGAGTTTTGTTTACTTAACCTATAACTTTCCTGCTTATACAAATCAAGTAAGAATTTACTACGTTTCCCATTTCACTTCTAGAAATGCCATGATCAAATAACCAAAGCCATTGGTCTTTGTGAGTTGGACTATTATGACCGCTGCTTTAACTCTGCTGTTCATTTTGGTAATCATGTCTGCCTTGCCTTTGGTGACTGAGTGCCACCATTTGGCTCCTGCCACCCTGGGATCCAATTATTTCCATTGCATTAGGTTTCCCAATTCAGTGACCAGAGTTCTCACTGTAAGGTCTGGCATACGTAGACGTAGAAGAGTGATCGGGGTACTTCAAGGATGCTGGGGTTCCCCTTACTAATTTATTTTTCACAGTCATGGTCAAAGTGTTTTCTGGACCTTCCCAGGGTGGGAACATAGGTTTTAAATGACAAATCCACTCTTACATGCCAATCATTTTTCTCATCTTACTACCAAGTTACCTTTGCAACCTAATTTTAGTATCACTCATGTATGCTGCTGTCCAGCTATACTGATTTCTTACTCTTTCCTTTATATGCTCTACACTTTCTCATCTCTATGCCACTGTTCAGTATCGTTCCTATTTTCTGCATGGCCTTTCTCCTGCATTTTGTATGTCCAACTCTACTCATCTGTCCATCCTCTTGCTCTAAAGAATCTCCTCTATGATGCCTTTGTATCCCTGATTCTACCATCGCATCACAATCTCTATGAATTAATGAAAACAACTATTTTTTTCTTCAGAATCTTCATGATGTTAATTTGCATGTTTATGTGGTATATTTCACTTGTTACCTTGGATTATGGCTAATTATATACCTATCTTAGTTCTCCAACAAGACTAAGCTCCTTGAAGGCAAAATCCTTCTGTAATTCATCTTTATATCTTCACATTATTTTATAAACAGTAAGGACTCAAAAGTTAATGAGTGAATGAGCCAAGATATAAATTATTTCCTCTCAGACATATATGGTTTAAAGTTAGATATGGAACTTATGAACACAGAAAGTTACTCCACCTTTGTCATTCCAACAGATCACTGTAGTGGTGATCCAGCGTGATCCAGCCTGAACAGCTCTGAAACATCCTGGAGGAACTGCTAGCCCAAGGATAAACTACATCTGGTCTGGTTAAACGTCCCAAATCTACTCACCTTTCGTAATTTAAACCTGAGCCAGAAAGTAATTCTAAAATTAACCCATACTCTTAGAAATACAGGCATAACATGGCCGGGTGCGGTGGCTCATGCCTGCAATCCCAGCACTTCGGGAGGCCAAGGTGGGTGGATTACAAAGTCAGGAGATCGAGACCATCCTGGCTAACACGGTGAAACCCTGTCTCTACTAAAAATATACAAAAAAATTAGCCGGGCATGGTGGCAGGCGCCTGTATTCCCAGCTACTTGGGAGGCTGAGACAGGAGAATGGCGTGAACCTGGGAGGGAGCTTGCAGTGAGCTGAGATCACACCAATGCACTCCTGCCTGGGCGACAGAGTGAGACTCCGTCTCAAAAAAAAAAAAAAAAAAAGAAACACAGGCATAACAAGGCTTGGCATTATTACACTGGCATGTGCACCAGCTGACTCATCACTTTCACTGGATTGAGGGAATGTCTAATATTTTGCCAGAAAAGCATATACCTAGTTCTTCGGACACCGTCTTGAACTGGAGACAAGGGGGGCTACCAGAAAAATGACTGAAACATAAGAGTACCTGGACCGGTGACTTTGCATAGATATATACTTATTTATGCTAATTTTAGGAGGTTATTGGCCAAAACGTGGAAATGTTTAAAAACAACAACAACAAAAATAAAAAAAAAACGAGAAAAGACAGCATCAGATCTAAAATATTCATCTGAGTTACTAGTCTTGAGGCAGGTGGAAAACCGTTGCTCATGTCCTATCACAGTAGCACCAGCCCCCTCGCCCCCTTGGACATTTCCAGGGCCTCTGACATTCGTTAAAATGAACATGAATTACAGTGTAAAGTTTTAGAGCTAAATGGAACAAGTGGTTTAAAGCCCAACCAATTGAAATGGGGTAGAAGAAAAGAGGGCACTAAATAAAACCACATATTCTAAAATTTAAGGCTACTACAATGTCATATCTACTTGTTTATCCTGTGTGGGGTCAACAGACACAGAGATGGAACTGCTTGTTCTCTAGCTGCCAGGTCCAGCTACTGAAGGCAGCCTCACTATTGAATAGCAGCACACACACTAACACCAATGCTTCGTGCAGAGCACCCACACACCTATCCCATAACCAAGTCTTCCCATCACCACGTTATTCCCCTTCGTCCAGCCCCTCTTTGTGCTGACTTTGACTTCCTAAAAGTATTGGAGTCCATATTTGTCTCCTTCGCTGGCATGATCAAGTATGATTCTTCTTGGTATTTGCTAGAATGCAGCGCTTTGCTCTCCATGCAGTATGTGCTTTAAAATTTTTGTTTAACATGTGTAAATAGCAATAGATAGCGTAAGTCTTAAATGTCAAATCTGCTGAAATGGAGATGACCTATATCAAATATCAAGGTTGTGGAGCACGGCGCCTACCCTTTCAGTTGTATCTAACAAACAGTAGCTGCTATTGCCTTTGTCGTCATGCTTCATTACCAAAATCCCCTCTTTTCCAGCTTAAAAATTCAAGAACCAAAACCAGAAAAGTTTCTTCAAGTCCCCTTGTCAATTAAATAAATGGGATTTCCTTATATCTGTATAGCACTTCATTAGGAGTATGTTTTCCTCTATACATTACGATGATCCTGGGAAGCAGACATTAATTATTCTCATTTTAAACATGAGAAAACTGAGGCAGTTAATATATAACAAAGCCAGGCTGGAGTCCTCCTCACTTATGGAATTCCATATCCATAATTCTACTCTCCCACAGAGCCGCACACCTGGACATCTCCTACTCTGCCATGCTTGGGCTAAAATGTGGCATCAAGAATTAAATCCTATTCCATGTGTTGTATAATCATCAGAGAACACACCAAATGAGGACTTTCCTTGTTCCACACCACATAAATACAACCAGTTCAGTATTCAGATTTCTGGTAAGCTCATTAAATTATCAACCCTTTGGGTTTACCATCAACCAGAATGGCCAAGTCACACACATCATAATAGTTAAGCACATTTCTCCTTTAGTGTGTGTTTCTTTTTTTTTAGCTTGTGAAAGATGTTTTTCAGACCGGGTAAAAGGTTACATATTTATCTCAAACCTATTTTATCCTATTTATTTATTAATTTTATTTTTTTGAGATGGAGCCTTACTCTGTCACCCAGGCTGAAACGCAGTTGCACAATCTCGGCTCACTGCAACCTCCGCTTCCTGGATTCAAGCAATTCTCCTGCCTTAGCCTCCCGAGTAGCTGGGATTACAGGTGCCAGCCACTATGCTCGGCTAATTTTTGTATTTTTAGCAGAGATGAGGTTTCACTATGTCGGCCAGGCTGGTCTCAAACTCTTGACCTCAAGTGATCCGCCCACCTAAGCCTCCCAAAGTGCTGGGATTACAGGCATGAGCCACCACACCTGGCCCCTATTTATTTTGAACAATTATTTTAGCTTGGTAGAATCATGTAAAATCTAGAGTCTGCCATCTAACACATTATCATGCCCAGACCAAAACTGGCCAATCTGGGTATGCATTCTGCGTCTTTAGAAAATTTGTTTAAAGGTAAGTCCCAACTAAGAAGCCCTTCAGAATACCAGGGACATTTTCCCCATGCTGACACTGATTGCAACCTAACTTCATAAAATGATCTCACATTTTTCCACTGTGTTCACAAAAATACTATAAAGCTTTAATAAAATACTTTGTCACAATCTCTAAATACTATTGTAATCCCACATCTAATAAACTCTATCCCCTCAAAAGCATAATTTTCTATTAATCTAGCTAATGTCCACTGTGCATAGTTCCCTTCACTAATTCAGTCAACAGACATTTCCCAAGAGCAAAGTGTATGTGGCAATGGAGATACAGCAATGAAGAAAACACAGGAGGTTTATGGCCTTCACAGAGCTTTTGACTTGGGGAAAACAGATAATAAACTGACTCATATAACCATGTTAAACATTACAATAATGAGAAGGTGTCATGGGAGCATATAACAGGGAACTACAACCTAGTCTGGGGTCACAGAAGCCCCTCACTAAGAGAGTAAAGTTTAAACAGACACCTGAAAGATCAGTAGGAGTTACACAGGAGCAGATGGGGTTACAGTAGAGTTCCAGAAACAGGAAATACTGAGTATGAGGGACCAGAGGTCAAGAAGAACATGGAATGACTGAGAAAAATCCTAATGACTAGAGGAAGAGCGAGGATGAAGCCAGACCAGCAGTGGGGGCTTGGGGGGTCAATTACACAATCACACAGGGTCTCATACAGGCTATCTAAAGGATATGGGTCTTTATCAAATAAAAGTAATACAGGCCACTGATGTGTTTTGTGGACCAAGATGATCTCATCTCATTTTTTTTTAAGAGACAGGGTCTCACTATGTTGCCCCCAACTGTCCCAAACACCTGGCCTTAACTGATCCCCTTGCCTCAGCCTCACACAGTGCTAGGATTACAGACATGAGCCACCACACCCAGCCTGTCTCTACACAGAATTAAAAAATTACCCAGGCATGGTGGCATGCACCTGTGGTCCCAGCTATTTGAGAGGCTGAGGCAAGAGGATCGCTTGAGCCCAGAAAAAAACTGCAGTGAGCCATGTTGGCACCACTGCACTCCAGCCAGGGTAACAGAATGAGACCCTGTCTCGAAAACAAAACAAAAAAAAATTGTTAAAAAAATTTTTAAATAGAAGATACACTGTGGTACTGGCAAAAGAAATGATAAAATAGATCAATGGGACAGAGTACACAGCCGAGAAATGTACTCACAGAAATAGAGTCAACTGATATTTCACAAAGGAGCAAAAGCAATACAAAATGAAGCCAGGATTGTCTTTTCATCAAATGGTTCTGAAACAACTGTACATGAACAAGTAAAAATATGAATCTAGACATGGACCTTAAACCTTTCACAAAAATTAACTCAAAAGGGATGATAGACCTAAATGTAAAATCCGAAACTATAAAACTCCTAGAAGATAGGCAGCACTGGGTTTGCAATGATGTTTTACATATGACACCAAAACACAACCCATGAAAGAAGAATTGACTAAGCTGGACTTTATTAAAGACATTTTTCAGAGAATAAAATGATCAAGCCACAGACTGGAAGAAAATATCTGCAGAACACATATCTGATAAAGAACTGGTATCCAAAATATAGAAAGAATTCTTAAAACCCAGTGAGAAAACAACCCAATTATATAATAGGCAAATAATGTGAACGTACACCTCACCAAAGAAGATTTACAGATGGAAAATAAGCATATGACAACATGCTCTACATCATATGCCATTAAGGAACTGCAAATTACAACAATGAGATACTACTACACCCCTCCGAGAGTGACTAAAATATAAAATACTCGTAACACCAAATGCTAGCAAGGATGTGGAGCAATAGGAACTCTCAGGAATGCAAAATGGTACAACCACTTTGGGGGACAATTTAGCAGTTTCTTACAAAACTAAACACACTATTACCAAATGATCTGGCAAATATGCTTCTTGGTATTTACCCAAATAAGTTTAAACTATGTCCATACAAAAACCTGCACATGAATGTTTATAGTCAAACTTAGAAGCAACCAAGATGTCCCTCAATAGGTGAATGGGTAAACAAACTGTGGTAAATCCAGATAATGGAATAATATTAAAGATAAAAAAGAAATGAGCTATCTATATAACAGTAATGATGGACATGTGTCATCATATATCTGTCAAAACCCACAGAATATAAAACATAAAAAGTGAACCCTTATGTACTATTGACTTTTAATTTTTCTTTTTTTTTCCTTTGAGACGGAGTCTTGCTCTGTTGCCCAGGCTGGAGTGCAGTGGTGCAATCTTGGCTCACTGCAAGCTCCGCCTCCTGGGTTCATGTCATTCTCCTGCCTCAGCCTCCCAAGTAGCTGGGACTACAGGTGCGTGCCACCAACGCCCGGCTAATTTTTTGTATTTTTAGTAGAGACCGGGTTTCACTGTGTTAGCCAGGATGGTCTCCATCTCCTGACCTCATGATCCACCCACCTCATTCTCCCAAAGTGCTAAGATTACAGGCGTGAGCCACCGCTCCCGGCCGACTTTTAATTTTTAATGTATCAATATTGGTTCATGTAGTAAATGTACTACATGAACTACATTGGTTCAATGTAGTAAATGTACTACATGAACTACATTGGTTCAATGTAGTAAATGTACTGCATTAATGCAAGATACTAATAACAGGAGAAAGTGACTTAAGATTATGTGAGAATTCTCTATACTTTCTGAACAATTTTTTCTGTAAACCTAAAACTGCTCTAAAAAAAGTATTAGTTTTAAAAAAAATATATAGATAATGTGGCTTAAAAAATACAGTGTTAGAGAATGGATTAGAAATGGGCCAGAGCAGATGCAGGAAGATCAAATAGGAGGCTACTGCAGTAGAGTCAAATCTAGGGCTGATGGTTTCTTGGGATGCATAGTAATAGGTAGATACAGAAAGAGTCTTTAGGAGGTAGAATGGACAGGACTTCACAATGCATTAAATGTAGGGAGAAAAAAAATGATTCCTGGGTTTCTAGCTTGAGCTAGTAGGGATAGTGGTAGAATTTACTGATATGGAAAACTGGAGGAAAAAGAGTTTGGAAGAGAAAGATGGCAAGTTAAATACCTGTGGGAAATATAATCACAGACACTAAATAGGCAGCTGTGTGGGTGGCAAAGGAGAGCCATGGGCTAGGAACATACAGTGGGATTCCCTGGCATGTCACTGGTTACTTAAGTCAGAGTGTATGAGACAGCCTAAGGAGAGAATGCACACAGGAGAAGAAGAACTAAACATTCAGTGGCTGGCCAGAGGATGAGAAACCAAGAGATTGGACTGTAAAGGAGCAACAGTGTTGGGAAAGGGAGAAAAGGATGAAATCCAAAAACTGTGGTATCACAAAAACCAAAGAAAGAAAATATTTCAAGAAGGAAGGCATCGTCATATGTACTGAATGTGGATAAGAAGTAAGAGGAACTCTAGCACACGTCCACTGGATTCGGTAAGGTGGAGGTCATTGGAGACTTTGGCAAGGGCAGTCTGGGTGAGTAAACAGAAATGTGTACACAGCAGTCTCAGAAAATTCAATGAAGAAAAGGGGAAATACACGGCAGTAGCTGGAGATGAGACAGGGCAGAGGTAGGTGTTTTTCAGTCTGTCTTTTAAGACCAGAGTTTTAAGCATGTTTTGAATGGTGATGAAAAGAAAGTAGAGAGGAAAAAGTTGAAGATGATGGAAAGACAGGGATCAAAGTTACTGATAGTGATACAGCAATTATTCATGACTTTAGTTTGACAAACTAGATCCTCAAAAATGGCTAGTTATGACTCAGTGAACACAAAGAGTAAAAAATAAATAAAAAAATTAAAATAAAAAAGCTAGTCGTTTCTCAAAAAAGAAAAATCTTTCCCTGAATATTTATTTATTTATTTAGACACAGGATCTCAGTCTGTTGCCCAGGGTGGGGTGCAGTAGCATGATCATAGCTCACTATAACATCAAATCCCTGCCTCAACCTCCTGAATAGCTGGGACTACAGGTGCACACTACCAGGCCCAGCTAATTTTTGTATTTTTTTGTAGTGATGGGGTCTTGCTATGTTACCCAGGCTGGTCTCAAGGGATTCTCCCAAAGTGCTGGGATTACAGGCATGAACTACTGAGCCTGGCCTTTCCCTAAAATTTAGATACGCTTTTGTTGTTTTTATTAAGTGGTAAATAAGCATATGTATTTGCACCTGCATAAGAGTTACTCCTGCTTACAAAAACTTGCAATATCCTAACACTGAAAACTATACATTGCTGAAAGAAAGTAAAGGTCTAAGTAAATGGAGAAATATACCAAATTTATGGATTGAAAGACTAATATTGTTACAATGTCAGTCTTTCCAAACTGATTTAAAGTCAACGCAATCTTAAAATCCTAGTTAAGATTTTTAGAGAAATTGACAAACTGATTTTAAAATGTATATGGAGGCCAGACGTGGTGGCTCACGCCTGTAATGCCAGCACTTCGGGAGGCCCAGGCAGGCAGATCACCTGAGGTCAGGAGTTCGAGACCAGCCTGACCAACATGGAGAAACCCCGTCTCTACTAAAAATACAAAATTAGCTGGGCATGGTGGCGCATGTCTGTAATCCCAGCTACTCAGGAGGCTGAGGCAAGAGAATCGCTTGAACCCAGGAGGCAGAGGTTGCAGTGAGCCAAGATCACCCCACTGCATTCCAGCCTGGGCGACACAGTGAGACTCATCTCAAAAAAAAGAAAAAAAGTATATGGAAATGCAAATTATCTAGAATAGCCAGAACAATTTTGGAAAGGAATAACAAAGTTGGATGACTTACACTACCTAATTTTAAGACTTATAATCACTGGGCATGGTGGCTCACCTCTGTAATCCCGACACTTTGGGAGGCTGAGGCAGGTGAAGCTCAAGACCAGCCTGGCCGACATAGCGAAATCTCTTCTCTAACTAAAATACGAAAATTAGCCAGGTGTGGTGGCGGGTGCCTGTAATCCCAGCACTTTGGGAAGCTGAGGCAGGAGAATCACTTGAACCCAGAAGGCAGAGGTTGCGGTGAGCTGAGATCGTGCCACTGCACTCCAGCCTGGGCATCAGAGGGAGACTCCATCTCAAAAAAAAAAAAAAAAAAAAAAGTCGGGGCACAGTGGCTCACGCCTGTAATCCCAGCACTTTGGGAGGCCAAGGCGGGCGGATCACGAGGTCAGGAGATCGAGACCATCCTGGCTAACATGGTGAAACCCCGTCTCTACTAAAAATACAAAAAATTAGCCAGGCGTGGTGGCATGTGCCTGTAGTTCCAGCTACTTGGGAGGTTGAGGCAGAAGAATTGCTCGAACCCGGGAGGTGAAGGTTGCAGTGAGCCGAGATTGCGCCACTGCACTGAAGCCTGGGCAACAGAGTGAGACTCTGTTTCAAAAAAAAAAAAAAAAAAAAGGCTTACAATAACAGTGATCAACACTGTTTAATACTGGCCTGGCCTAAGGGTCAACAGGTAAACTGGGAATCCATAGTCCCACACTTACATGATAAATGGATTTTTAATGAAAGTGCCAAGGTAGTTCAATGGGGAAAGGATATCATTTCAACAAATGGTGCTGAAACAACTGGGTATCTATCTGAAAAAAGAATAGCCCAGACCCCTGCCTCATACCATATACAAAAATTATTATTATTATTTTTATTTTTTGAGACGGAGTCTAGCTCTGTCACCCAGGCTAGAGTGCAATGGTGCAATCTCGGCTCACCGCAAGCTCCGCCTCCCAGGGTTACGCCATTCTCCTGCCTCAGCCTCCCCAGTAGCTGGGACTACAGGCGCCCGCCACCACGCCCAGCTAATTTTTTTGTATTTTAGTAGAGACGGGGTTTCACCGTGTTAGCCAGAATGGTCTCGATCTCTTGACCTTGTGATCTGCCCACCTCGGCCTCCCAAAGTGCTGTGATTACAGGCGTGAGCCACCGTGCCTGGCCACTACAAAAATTATTTTTAAATGGATCATATATCAAAATATAAAAGCTAAATCTATGAAAATTCTAGAAAAAAAGGAGAAAATCTGCATGACACTAGTAGTGTTTACAGATTTTTAAATGTTTTCTACATAGTCATTGTCATTCAGGCAGACAAATATTTCTTACACAAGATACATAAAAACACTAATCATAAAATAAAAAGTTGACAAATTAGAGTTGATCAAAATCAAAACTTTTATCACTTCTTGGCCTTTTGGCTAAGATGATGTGTAAAATTAAAACTTTGCTCTTCAAAAGACAACAATAACAATAAAAAGACAAGTCCCATGCTGGGCAAAAATATCTATTTTACATATACGTGTATTTATCTCATCAAGAACTTGAGTCTAGAATGTATTTTTTAAAAAACAGAACTCAGTAAGATAAACAATCCAATAAAAAGTGGGCAAAAGATATAAACATATACCTTACAAAAGAAGATATACAAATGGCTTATAAGCATGTGAATAAATACTATACCTCACTAGTCATCAGGGAAAAGCACATTACAATGAGATACCATTTTACATCCTCTAGAATGACTAAAATTAAAAATACTGACAATAATAAGTATTGGTGAAGATGTGGAAAACTAGAACATGTACACTGCTGGTGTGAATACAAAACAACGCAACCATATTGTAAAACTGTTTAGGAGTTTCTTACAAAAGTCAAACATAAATTTATCATATGACCCACCAATTACATTCCTATTTACCCAAGAAAAATAAAAAGCATATATCCATAAAAAGACTCATACCTAAATGCTCATAGCAGCTTTATTTGCAATCACCCAAAACTGTAAATAACCCCTGTTCATCAACAGATGAATGGATAAACAAATTGCAATATATTGACACAATGGAATAATAGCCAGTAATACAAAGGGATGCACTACTAGAGCACACTCAACACAGATGAATCTCAAAAACACTGCTGAGCAAAAAAGGTCAGCACAAAAAACACATTCTGTATAGTTCAATTTATATGAAGTTGGAGCTGGGGGACTGACTGCACAGGAAACTTTCTGTGGTGATGAAATGATTGGAGCAGTGATTACACACTCATCAAACTGTACATTTAAATTATCAGCATTTTATTATATTTAAATTATACTCCAAGGTTGATTTTTTAAAAAAACTGAACAAATATTCCCACTGTGAATAGACTACCAGACTAGTAATCATGAGAGGAGACTCTACCCACTATCTGATGTGTAGCCCTGGGTCAATCTCTTACTCTTTAGTCACCTAGTCTATGGTATTCCATTATAGCAGCCCGAACTGACTAAGACAGAGAGAAAATACAGAATTCAAATACTAAAAGAAACACACAGGCTATAAATATGTAGAGTTCTGCTTATGCAAATGTCACAGTTGAAGAACCACAGAAGTTTTGACTTTTTTTCTATAAGTAAGCCTCACAGTAAACTGTACTTCAACAGAAGTAAAGAAAATTTGCAGCAATAATCAGCTGCCTCGGAAAAACCTCAAAAATCATCATATGAACTTGACCGGCTTGCTTTGCAGAAACATTCAATTTTGGAAATGGGTCCTTTTGAATTTCTTTTTAAAAAAGTTAGGCCTTAAAGGCTTTTAAGAGAAGGGGAGGAAAAAAAACCCAAAAACCATCGAAGACAATCAAATCTGAACCAAGCTATGAACAAGACAGGAATTTTCCACTGAGAGGAAAAAGTTTACACACACACACACACACACACACACACAATACTGACTAGTAATGAAGCCTATTTTAAAACGTGTGGGGCTGTGCACACAATGGAATATTACTCAGCCTTTAAAAGGAATGAAATTTGTTACATGTTACAACATGGATGATCCCTAAAAACATTATGCTAAGTGTAAGAAGCTAGATACTAAAAGGCAATTATTATATGATTCCACTTACATGAACTATCCAGAACAGGGAAATTCAGAGAAGCAGAAAGTAGATTTAAGGTTAGCAGCAGGAGAGCAGGAAAGGGGACTGGGAGTTCCCACTGAATAAATACAGAGTTTCAATTTGGAATGATGAGAAAATTTGGGAAACAGATAGTGGCAATGGTTATATAGCAAATGCCACTGAACTATACAATCAAAATTGTAAAAATGGTGAATGTTATATGTATTTTATCACAAACATATAGAGGCTGCTACAATTTCTTGGGGAGCATTACCATGCAGCAACATTCACAAAGGTATGATTCCCCTTACTTACTTGCCAGGGGTTACAAAAATTTCCAAAACAAGTTATCTCTCTACTCTTGCATCAGAACTAGAACTGCTTTGGAAATACCACTGTACTTCACTCTATCACTGTACCTCACTCTACCACTTCACTCTGTTTCGAGCCCTGAGCACAGGCCAGTTTGCTTGAATCATCAAGCCTTTAAACCACCTATAACCAGCATTTGACACAGTTAACCTCATCTTATTTTTAAATACTTTCTTCTCTTGATTCTACATTCTTCTAATTTTCTTTCTGTCTAGCTTGATGGCCTTGACAAGAGATGCTTTCATAGAGTGGGTCTTGGTGAAAACATGATAAGAGGAAGTGGAAACAGGATAGAAACAGCTCCTTCTGGTTATTTCTGAAGTACCGTCCTTGAGAAGGTATTTGGTAAAGATGCAGGCAGGTGGACTGGACAGTGGGACAATGTGAAAGTTCTCTTCAGGTTGCTTCTATTTTCTTGAGTGAAAAAACATAAATGAGATTGAGAAAGGAGAAGAGGGTGTTGCAGGGTCGGAGAGGAAAGGTTTGAAATAGTATCCCAACCATCTAATAATGTGTTCTCTCTCTCTCTCTTTTTTTTTTGGGAGATGGAGTCTCGCTCTGTCACCCAGGCTGGAGTGCAGTGGTGCGATCTTGGCTCACTGCAATCTCTGCCTCCCAGGGTCAAGTGATTCTCCTGCCTCAGCCTCCCAAGTAGCTGGGGTTACAGGTGTGCACCACCATGCCCAGCTAATTTTTGCATTTTTAGTAGAGACAGGGTTTCGCCATGTTGGCCAGGCTGGTCTTAAACTCCTGACCTCAGGTGATCCACCTGCCTTGGCCTCCCAAAGTGCTGGGATTACAGGTGTGAGCCACTGTGCCCAGCCAAGTAATGTATTCTCTTTTAAAATGTCAATTTTATCATGTCCCTCTCTTGCTAAAACACTTCACTGCTTTTTAAAAAATGAACTACACTACAGCAAAGAATTTCCTCATAACTCTCAGTCACATGCAGAAACACTGTCTTCAAGGCCCAGGCATGGTGGCTCACGCCTGTAATTCCAACACTTGGGAGGCAGGCGGATTGCTTGGGTTTAGGAGTTTGACAAACGCTTTCTTCAGTTGGAAAGAAAGCAGTAGAGCTAGTTATTCCTGGTGTGGTGCGGATGACCCCAGCCTGTCCCTCAATACTGGAGATATTTTCTGAGGGAAAAAAACTTCTCTTTTCTTATTGCCACATGATTCCACTTATCCCCATGGGTGGAGAGTATGTATTATTAGGTCTGCCTCTTCCTAGCACGCTGTCTTGCACATGATAGGTACTCTATTTAATACCCACTGAACTACTAAAGTAAGCAAACACTTTTCTGAGTTTCTAGGCCAAGTAATGATAAAAAAGGACTTGAGAATTCCACAGGTGAGACAGGCAATCCCCAAGAAAGGGGAACAAACACACCCCACGTCATCAAAAGAGCGCAAAGCAATCATGGCATTTAAGTCAATAATCCTGTGTTAGTCATTTCCACAGAAAGTTCTCAAACTGCTTATTCAAAATATTATTACTATAGGACTTTGAACTAAAGTGACTTTCATCTAAGTTGCTTACAGCACTTGATTAGTAACCATTAATTAAGGTTTCACTCTATACAATGTATAATTTCCATTTTGAAAACAGTAAAACCAAGGCACTAAAAGGTTAAAAAAAATAACCAAGATTAAAAGATGAAAATTTAAAAAGTAAAAAAGCCACACTATTTTTACTCTATCCTGAGTAAATCTGAAAAATACCATTCCTGCTAACATTTTTCCTTAACTATACCTACTGGGTCAAAATTCATTATGACAGGCCAGGCACGGTGGCTCATGCCCGTAATCCTGGCATTCTGGGAGGTCAAGGCAGGCGGATGACCTGAGGTCAGGAATTTGAGACCAGCCTGGCCAACGTGGCAAAACCCTGTCTCTACTAAAAATACAAAAATTAGCTGGGCACGGTGGCACACACCTGTAATCCCAGCTACTCAGGAGGCTGAGGCATGAGAATCGCTAGAACCCAGGAGGCAGAGGTTGCTGTGAGCCAAGATCACACCACTGCACTCCAGCCTGGGCAACAGAATGAGACTGTTTAAGAAAAAAAAAATCATTATGAGAGACTGTTGTTCTAAAATGCTTAGTTTCAGAACACAGACAACAAGAAACTTGATGAACTACTTTTTCAATCATAGGTTTCATTAACAACTGTCTGCAACCCTAAAAGGTTCACATTCCCATAAAGTTTGCTCCTTAAAGGCAAATGAATTTCCTAACTCCACAGATGACTTACCTCAAACAAAACATCATGGGTACAACATAGCAGACCAAAATCAAAATTGAGTCCTTTGTATGCCAGTCAGTTTCATAAACTATAAACCATGGTAAACTTCAACTAAGAGAATCAGTATCTTAGAAAACAGGAAAAGCCCAAGGTCTGTAGTTCAACCACGCATTCTATGCTTCAATCCCCTTTGGTTATTTCCAATTATTTATATGGTTAATGAAAAGGCAGAGAGGCATGCTCAGAAAACTGTCTCTTGTAGAGCAGATGAAAAAAAGTAGAAATTATTATTTGAGAAAAGGAAAAATTTAATATTGCTGCTCTGATGTCACCCAAATGGCAATGACCAGCTATCTCCAACTTTAAAAAATACGTAAAAATAAAGCTAAACTGTGGTATGTTTCCCTACTTTAGGGGAACCATGGCCCTATATTAAGTAGATAAATAGATTACTATATAATTATACAGTTAATAATTGCTCCACAATTATTAACTAAAGCAAGAGTCACAAGTGTGTCTCAAGGTAGAAAAATCCATAAAACATGAGGTCAAATTATTCCAAATCTCTCTGATAATCAGAGTATCTGGGGGAATTTTTTGTTAGTTTCTTAACACATGTATATCCAGGCTCCATATCAGACCTACCAAATCAAAATCTCCAGAGCATGGGCGCCAGGTTATCAGTATTTTTTTATAGCTTTCTAGATGATTCCAATGATCAGCTGTTCATTCATCCATCCCTTCATTCATTCAATAAATGTTCATTGAACACTTACCACCCAAATGTTCACTGAGTACCTACAAGTACTGTGCCTGATGCTGGGGGTGTACTGGTGAAGGAAATAGACAGTCTGGACTCTACCATCATGGAACTTAGTACAGAGATCAGACATATACAGTGAACCGCCCAGTGGGGACTGTGGCAAACTGAAGAGTGCAACTCCTAAAGGTGGATATCTGCTTTACTAATTCAATTCAATATTTCCATGAAGGAATGCATGCTTGATACTGACATATGTGATTTTTAAAGAAGGCAAGGGAAAAAGGGGGCAAAAATATTGGATGAAACATGACAGATGGCACAAAGAAAGATGACAGAAATTAGTCCAAAGATATCAGAAATCATAATAAGTGTAAATAGGGGCCAGGCTCAGGTGACTCACACCTGTAATCCCACCACTTTTGAGAGGCAGATGCAGGAGGATTGCTTAAGCCCAGGAGTTTGAGACCAGCATGGGCAACAGAGGATGATCTCTTTATATTTAAAGAAGAAAAAGGCCGGGTATGGTGACGCAAACCTGTAATCCCAGCACTTTGGGAGGCCAAGGCAGGCGGATCATGAGGTCAAGAGATTGAGACCATCCTGGCCAACATGGTGAAACCCCATCTCTACTAAAAATACAAAAATTAGCTGGGCATGGTGGCGCATGCCTGTAGCCCCAGCTACTCGGGAGGCTGACACAGGAGAATCGCTTGAACCTGGGAGGTGAAGGTTGCAGTGAGCCAAGATCGTGCCACTGCACTCCAGCCTGGTGACAGAGTGAGACTCCGTCTCCAAAAAAAAAAAAAAAAAAAAAAAAGAAGAAGAAAAAATTAAAAATAAAAAAAGGCCAGGCCAGGTAGCTCATGCTTGTAATCCTAGCACTTTTGGGAGGCTGAGGTGAGCGGATTGCTTGAGCCCAGGAGTTCAAGATCAGCCTGAGCAAAATGGCAAAATCTCATCTCTACAAAATACAAAAAAAATAGCTGGGCGTGGTGGCACACACCTGTAGTCCCTGCTACTTGAAAGGCTGAGATGGGAGGATCACATGAGCCTAGAAGGGTTGGAAGATGCAGTAAGTCATGATCATGCCACTGCACTCCAGCTTAGGTGACAGAGAGAGACCTTGTCTCAAAAAAACAAAAACAAACAAACAAAAAAAACAAAAACAGAAAATAAACCAGTAAAACATGCTTATTAAAAGACTCTCAAATGAGATATAAAAGAGATAATAACATACTGTTCATTAAAAATACACTTAAAGCAAGACACAGAAAGGTTAATATAAAAGGACAGAAATATATAATACATGCCAGGAATAAACAAATCAGAAGAAATATCAAAAAGAAAAACGGGCCAGACACAGTGGCTCACGTCTATAATCCCAGCACTTTGAGAGGCCGAGGCAGACAGATCATTTGAGTTCAAAGACCAGCCTGGCCAAGATGGTGAAACCCCGTCTCTACTAAAACTTCAAAAATTAGCCGGGCATGGTGGTGCACGCCTGTAGTCCCAGCTACTTGGGAGGCTGAGGCAGGAGAATCTCTTGAAGCTGGGAGGCAGAGGTTGCAGTGAGCAGAGATAGTACCACTACACTCCAGCCTGGGCAACAGAGCAAAACTCCATCTCAAGAAAAAAAAAAAGAAAAATGAATTTAAGAAAAACAATATTTAAAAGAACCAAAGAAGTATTTCAAAAAATAATGATTATGAACTTGCCTGTACCAAATAATATAGTCTCAAAATTTAGACTTGAAAATTTTACCTAAAACTGGCAGCCAGAATTACAAGGTGAAAATAATAAACCCATAGTCACAATAGGAAAATTATGAACATCTCCCCTCAAATTAGCCAGGCATAGTGGCATGCACTTGTAGTGCTAGCTACTTGGTGGCTGAGATGGGAAGATCACCTAAGCCCTAGGCGTTTGAGTCCAGTCTGGGAAACATAGCAAGGCCCTGTCTCTAAATTAAAAATAAATAATATATATATTTTTTTTGAGAGGGAGTCTCGCCCTGTTGCCCAGGCTGGAGTGCAGTGGCGCGATCTCAGCTCACTGCAACCTCCGCCTCCTGGGTTCAAGCGATTCTCCTGCCTCAGCCTCCTGAGTAGCTGTCCTGCCTCAGCCTCCTGAGTAGCTGGGATTACAGGCATGTGCCACCATGCCTGGCTAAATTTTGTATTTTTAGTAGAGATGGGGTTTCACCATGCTGTTCAGGCTGGTCTCGAACTCTTGACCTCATGATCCGCCCGACTCGGCTTCCCAAAGTGCCGGGATTACAGGTGTGAGCTACCACGCCAGGCCAATAAACTTTTTTTTAAAACAACACCTCCTCCCAAAAAAACTTACAAATCAGACCAAAAAAATTGGATGAAGACTGTCTTAATAATATGAATAAGCCAAACGGAACACTTACACATACACATATACATTTGTGTGACATACAGAATATTACAACACTTCATCCCTCAAAAGTTAAGTATTATTTTTAATTAGAAAACCAAAAGTTAAGGAACTGAGAAACCAAAAAACTTCATGATAGGAAGGGCCAAGAAACATATAGGTAGGATCCCACTAGACAAAAGGCTTTCAACAGTGGCAATAATTTAAGAGATGTCGCAATGTCATGTCAAGGCAGTCTCTGAAATCAGCTGCCTATAGTCACATCTAGGATCTAGTACTCACATGCTGCATGATTTTGAGAAAGTTTCTATCTCTATAGCTGTTAGTGTGTCTATATAATGCGGATAATAACTGTACCTGCTTCATAAGGGTCTTGTGAAAATTAAAAGATATATGGAAAGAGCTTAAAACAGTGTCTAGCAAACTGTTAGCTTTAAAAAAATGTTAGTATGCTATTAAACACAATGAGGTAGGTCTATATGTACTAACGTAAAAAGATGCTCAATATGTATTAGGATTAAAAAAGGTACGTTGCAAAATGCTAAGTAAACCATGCATGAAAATGTTTATATAAAAAGAAAATATGTAAATAATAAACCCATATACATATATATTTTTCTAGGAGAACACACAAATTGTTAACAGTTATCTCTGGCAAGTGGGACCAGAAGAGCTCGGCAAACATTTTGTTTCTATATTGTGTGAATTTGTTTCTATATTACTTTCATTTGTTATATATGTATGCATGTATGTATGTATGTATGTATGTATGTGTGTATGTATGTATGTATTTAGAGACAGGGTCTTGCTCTGTCACCCAGGCTGGAGTGCAGTGGCACAATCATAGCTCACTTTAACCTCAAACTCCTGGGCTCAAGTGATCCTCCCACTTCAGCCTCCCAAGTAGCTGTGGCTACAGGCATGTGCCATCACGCCCTGCTAATTTTTAAAATTTTTAAAATAAAGACAGGGTCTCCTTATGTTGCCCAGGCTGGTCTCAAACTCCTAGCCTCAAGCAAATCCCATCTCTGCCTCCCAAAGTGCTGGGATTACAGGCATGAGCCTCTATATCTGGCCTCTTTCATACTTTTTAAATTACAAAAAAACGTAAAAATCACGTTCACAACTGAGTTATTTCGCCACCATACTCCTAAAACAGTAAGTCTAAAACTGTTACTGCCATAAATAGTTTGGTTTGTCCCATCTCTACATTCATTCTTTTGCCCATAAAACAATGGTTCTCAAACCAAGTTGCCAGATTACGTTGGTATTCCATAGGCTGGAATGAAGCATCAGACCACTAAGGCCTAAGAATAATAGCTTTTCTCAAGTCACAGAAATACTTAAACTAATGAGACAATTCTCTCAGTCATGGCATCTGCTATACTTTTACTGGCAAATGATGAAACTAACAGTATGCAAATTAAAAATAACATCCATTTACAAGTTTATTAGGCTTACTTCTATATAGCTTTTTTATGGATGTGTATGCTTATAGTGAATTTATATTATATAAATTCAATAAAGTCATTTTCTACTAGTAAAACTGTTTCTCATTTATAAGACAGATAATCATGTGTCTGGAAACTCAAGCATGGTAACTCTAAGCTCTGAACAAATTTGAAACTCATTGCTCTAAATTTGCCTCCTGAGCCCCTGAAGGAAAATTATAATGTAGGTTTTTTGAGAAAACACTTATTTTAACTGTCCTTTTAAAAATATTTCATGACTCTAGACACTTAAAGAAAGCAAGTATCTGAAGCAGTCTATTACTAGAAATAAGTTGACATTTACTGAGCATGTACTATGTGCCAGCACTTCACCTGTGCCAAGCACTTCACTTGTATGTTATTGTAAATCCTTGCAGTAATTCTATCAAGTAAGTATTATTCTTACCCTATTTCCTTCTGATCAAGAAATTGAAGCATGAAGAGGTTACATAATTTGCTCAAAGTCACACAGCCAATGAACAGGTAGAGCCACTAAAAAGTAGGTGGCACCAACACCTGTGGAGGTCAAGGAATGGTAAGGGATTATTATATACAGAATAAAATTCTGACAGACAGTGTGATGAAGTGAAAAGAGTACTGGATTGGGCACAAGCTGACTTAAATCTGGATTCCAGTTCCCTAACTTCATAGTTTTGAGACTCTAGAAAAAAAACCTCTCCAGCTTCAGCTACCTGCTCTGTAATAAGACAATGCCAGAGTGATTCTCATATAATTTCGAGCTCTAAATATATTGCTAAATATATATTTTAGCACTGATAAGGTAGCCAAAGCAAGAGAATGAAAATAAAGGCTGGATCAACTAACTGGCCCAGGAGAATATTCTAAGAGAACCCAGAAAGGTTCTCAATTTTTGAAACAAAACAGCTGATTTATCAAGGTGCCCATTAGAAATCAGTCCCAAGCCCCTTCACAGGCCTGCGGAATTAGAAACCATAGAGGGAGGATCTGGTACTCCACATTTTTAACAACTCCACAAGTGACACATACTGAGAACTACTGGTCTAACAACTACACTGATTTTTCCTACCCAGTGATTTAGGCATTAGAGAGAACAGAGCTCAATGTAAAGGATATATTCCACCACTTCTGTTTCTTGAAATTAAGAATTCTTTCAAATTGCTTAATAAAAAAACTCTGAAGGCTTTCTTAAGATACAATCACCATACAATGCACCCAAAGTATCCATTTTAATACTTTTTAATATACTGAGTTGTACATTCATGATCACAATTAATTTTAGATCATTTTCATCATCCCAAAAGAAACCCCATACCCATTAACAGTCACTCCCCATTTTTCTCCAACCCTACTCCCTCCCCTCAGCCCTAGGCAACCACTAATCTACTTCCTAGCTTTATAGATTTACCTATTCTGGGCCATGTCATATAATGCAATCATATAACATGTGGTCTTTTGTGAATGGCTTCTACAACTTAGCATGTTGAAGCATGTATCAGTACTTCATATCTTTTTATTGTCAAATAATATTCTGTTGTATGGATATATCACATTTTATTCATCCATTCATCAGTTGATAGATATTTAGTTGTTTCTAAATTGCCTAATTTTAATTTTTTTAAAAAAGTAGATCAGGTTAAAAAAACTGCATTAGTATTTTTCCAGGTAACTATATCAATGTCATCTATTCACTATAATAAGTCTTATTGCAGTATAAAAATGTACTACTTACAGTTAATAGTGGCTTTCACATGTTATTTACTGATATTAAATAGGCTGCCAAAATATAAATGATTATCATTACATGTTTAAATAGTAGAGGTTTATATTTTTTAAACCAAATATTGTTTCTTTCAAAACCAGTTGTTAAATTCTGGTTCTGCCACCAAAGGTTATCTCTTCTGTACTGGAAAATTACTGACTTCACTTTCCAGTTCACAAATGCTCTCCTTGTCTCACTTTAAAAAAAAAAAAAAAAAAAAAAACCTCCGTGGACTTGCTCCAGTCTACTTCACAGACCTTATTTCTTACTACTCCCTTTCTTACATTGCTAGTGCTGACCTATTAATTGTCCTTACGGGCAAATATGTCAGCTGCTATTAAAAACTCTGGAAAACTACACAGATTTTCCTAAATCTTTGTTTTTTTAACTTCAGGGTTCTTTTATTAAGCCTTTAACACTTTACACTTGCTTCAATTTAAATTTCTTTTCCTACTTTAGATATAGTCAGCAGTTTTCTTCCAATAACTGACAACTCTCAAGGTACAAACATCTTTGCCACTTGGATTCCGTGTGGTCAGAGACATGTCTGTTTTGGTCACTCTTGCATTCTCAGAACCTAGGAGAGGTCATGGGTAGTTATTCATACAGATACATACAGAGATAGAAAGAATTTTTAAAGGCAGCTTAAAGGTAATTTTCATAATAGCTGACATCTACTGAGCTTCTATGTGCAAGGCCCTGTGCACATATTATTTATTAATGTGAATTATTTCTCATACAATACTATTAAATAGGTATTATGCATATTAACACCTCTGCACCCAATTTCAGAGATGAAGAAACTAAGATTAAGTAAAGTAACTAGAGACTAAGTAAGCAACAGAGCCAGAACTCAAACCCAGGTCTTTCTCCATAGCCCATGAACTTGGCCACTATAGAGCTCCATTCATATAAAGTAAAAGGCAACAGAGCTAAAGACAGAAAGAGCAAGTGAAGGAGGAGACCTGGACCCTGGACCACCACCCAGGTACTAAGGGAGGAGGTCTGAAGGCCGCCCACTCTGCCAGGGTGTCCGGTGGAGAAAGCAGGCATACTCTTTCTATGACCTTTCCTCAAACACACAAGTATCATCAACAGGAAAGAAAAGGCACAAATATTGCCAGGATACATAAAATGTTTTCCCTCAGTACCAGGTGCGCTTAGGTAAAAGGTGCTCTTAGGTAGAACTAGCCTGTTCTGAATGGTTTACATTTCATCATTTCTAAAAAAATCTTCTGTGCCAAGCTGAAAAAACAAACAAAAAAGCCCAACCTGAGAAGAACTGGGGCGAGGACAGACACTAGCTAACATCCAACTGCCAATTCCTTCTGGTTCTCATTCAATGACAGCCACTGCCTCTAATTCAATGACAGCCACTGCCTCATTACTCATTTTATCTATGTCAAAACAGGGAAGCAGGGACCAAATGTTTTTAAGAATTAACTTATTCTTTGCTACAGCATAGTTTAATGCAACAATGATATCCACTGTCTGTTCATACAAACTTTATTTTTATAAAACAAATTTATATTGATAAGAACAGACGTTTGCAATTTTTAAAGGCTTAGATACATAATAAATATATTTTCAGGACTAGCTGGCATACAAGAATATTTTAATCTTGCCTCGTCTAGTAACATTTTTCCTATGCAGTAACTGAAAAGCCATCCTAAAATGCCATCTCCTAATTTCTTTTTTTTTTTTGAGACAGAGTTTCACTCTTGTCGCCCCAGCTGGAGTGCAATGGTGCAGTCCCGGCTCATTGCAACCTCTGCCTCCCAGGTTCAAGTGATTCTCCTGCCTTAGCCTCCTGAGTATCTGAGATTATAGGCATGTGCCACCACGCCTGGCTCATTTTTTTGTATTTTTAGTAGAGACAGGGTTTCACCATGTTGGCCAGGCTGGTCTCAAACTCCTGACCTCAGGTGATCCACCTGCCTTGGCCTCCCAAAGTGTTGGGATTACAGACGTGAGCCACCGCGCCCGGCCACATCTCCTAATTTCTGAATGAGTTATGTCCTGAAGTTCCCTTTCAATGCAATCTGAAAACCATAAATCAATTTTTCCCATAGAAAAAGTTTTCGGGCCTAAAGAAGAAAGCCCAAAGGAAAAAAACAAAAAGAGAGAAAGTTATAAGATGCTCCAATATTGGGCCACAATAGACTATTTAAATCGAAAACAGAGTATAAAAGTGTCCTGAGCCTCATGTCCACCTTACAACCCCTGAGCCCTGAGCAGCAGAATGGCAGCATCAGCGTTGTGGAGGCCTCAAGGGCTAGATTTGAAGAGCAGCAGTGAGAAGACACAGGCATGAAGACCCCCAGGAAGCCACTCTCAAGCGGGGGCAGAAGCGCTACAGGCCCCTGGGCAGGAAGGTTGGCAGGAGAGGCACCTTTTCTTGAGTCCAAGACTTCCCATGTACATATGTTACTGTGTACAGTTTGTAAAATGGGTTATGCAACTGCCATGATTTCTTTGGCCTTAATACAAATTCACTGAGGTAGTACTTAGCCAAAATAATATCTATAAACAATATATAGTCATATATTATCATTTTATCCTCACTATTTTTACATATGAGAAAGTCTCTGACCTCCAAAACATACATTCTAGAAGAGGGAGAGAGGCAATAAGATTAATAAACAAATTACAGTACATTAGAAGGCATTAAATGCTATGAAAAAAATAACATCAAATGCAGAGGTGGCTATTAGGTTAGTAGCTTGCAGTTTTAAATAGCACAGTTAGTTTAGTGTAGCCTTCACATCAGATGGTTACACAGGAGTAGAATGGAAGGAGGTGAGAGGCTAAGTATGCGACTATCTGGGGAAAGAGAGTTTCAGGCAAAAGGAACTGCCAGTGCAAAGGCCCTGAGAAGGCAGTGTGCCTGGAATGTTATGAAAATAGCAAGGCAGCTAGTGTGTCTGAAAGAGGTGAACGAGAGAGAAAGAGCATGAAATGAGAGGTAATGGAGCACCAGGTCACACAGGGCCTTGCTGACCACTGGAAGGGCTGTGACTTTTACACTGAAGAAGAGGGGGAACCACTGCAGGTTAGTAGAGGAGTGACACATGACATTACATGACAAAAAATGGTTGCCTCTGGCTCCTGACTGAGAATAGGCTCTAGTGGAGTAAGGGCAGTCGGTAGGAGTGCTGATGAGAAATGGGCAGTTTCCGGCTACCATTTCAAAGCACAACCAAACGCATTTGCTAATACATTGACTGTTAGGTTAAGAATCAAAGGCAACTTCAAGGTTTCTGTCTTGGTCAGATATAGAAAACATTAAGAATAGGCTAGCGTGGTGGATCACGCCTGTAATCCCAGCACTTTAGGAGGCCGAGGCGGGCAGATCACGAGGTCAGGACCATCCTGGCTAACACAGTGAAACCCCGTCTCTACTAAAAATACAAAAAATTAGCCGGGCATCATGGTGGGCACCTGTAGTTCCAGCTACTTGGGAGGCTGATGCAGGAGAATGGCGTGAACCTGGGAGGCAGAGCTTGCAGTGAGCCGAGATCGCACCACTGCACTCCAGCCTGGGCGACAGAGCAAGACTCCATCTCAAAAAAAAAAAAAAAAAAAATCAAGAATAGGTTTGGGGGGAAAAAATCAGGAATTAACTTTAACTTTGAGATATTCCATTGATATCTAAGTGCACCAGTATGTTGGTAGTCAATTTCAGAGGAGCAAATAATTCAGAGGAGATACCGAGCTGTAAGTCATCAGCACAGAGATGAGATTTAAAACAATGAAACCAGATGAGATCACTGTCCTGGATTTGAGTTTGAGTCTCAAGAAGAAAAAAAGAGTTCACCAGGATTTTCTTTTTTCTGAGATAATAAAGAAATTGTCAGTATTTGACTTAGCTGAAGACTCAATTTGAAGGGCTTTTAAAGTGTACGATAATATTAATATCTGTTAAACTAATGTAATATCACATTTTAGACAAAGTTATAATCACATTTTTCATTTCTTCTTTGAAGAGCAAGATTCTTTTTGTATGTGCATCAGAAAAATGAGAAGATTTATAAATGTGAGTTTACAGATCATCTAATCCAATTCCTTTGTTTTATAAAAAGGAAGCGAAGGAAGGCGAAGGTGAAGAGAGGCTAAGTGACCTGCTTGAATTAACACAGCTCACCCGTGGTAAACTACAGCCCTGGTCTGCAGACTCCCTGTTCTCTGTGTCACTACTGGCTTTTCAGGTTAAGGAGTTCCAGTTAATAATATTCTTGCAAAGCCTGTCTCTATCTTAATATAACTGATTATCATTCAATATCGCCACAATGGCAGTAACTGCAGAGTTAGGTAGAGGACAAAGCATCTGAAAAAGCTCCTTAGGTAACTGTGACAACCACCCCATCCTCACCCCTATGTGTGCCATGT
Organism: Gorilla gorilla gorilla; assembly: GCF_029281585.2. Taxonomy (NCBI): domain Eukaryota; kingdom Metazoa; phylum Chordata; class Mammalia; order Primates; family Hominidae; genus Gorilla; species Gorilla gorilla. The sequence continues at coordinate 37,672,671 of NC_073241.2, read as the reverse complement.
CACTTAGTGACAATATAGAGAGCTGTAGATAATTAACTTCCATCTCCTAAACCTAATCCAGTGGTTGTTTTCCTTTCTTTTTTAGAGACAGAGTCTCACTATCTTGCCCAGGATGGCCTCCAACTCCTGGCCTCAAACAATTCTTCCACCTCAGCCTCCCCAGTGGCTGGGACTACAGGCGCAAGCCACCACACCTAGCTAAGTGGTTTTACTGTCTAATCTTACTGTTAGGTTCTCTGGTCCCTAAGTCTTTGTTGTAGATTACTCTTCTTGTTACAAAATAAAAATAAAAGCTTTTAGCTTCATGCTATGGTTTTAAATTGGTTTAAACTATGGTTACAAAACCCTCACCAGAGCTGATGCCTAATTATTGCTTAAGAGAGGCTTAAAATATAAATTAAAAACTATAACCTATTAACTGTCTCTACTTAAAAATTTAAGACCATACAGATGTGAGAATTACTAACATTATCACTGAACTATCAATAAAGGGCAACATATTAAGGAATTTAAATAGCAGACAAATTCATTTGATAATGCAGAATAAATTTACTAAGAATTCATTTCCTTGCCAATATGAAACAATAATTTTTAAACATTTTATGTTCTATAAAGCACTTTACAAATAAAAGTTGTTGTTATTATGCTTATCTGATAAAAAAGATGAGATTGTTAAAGGTCACCATTTAATGATCCACGCTGAAGACCAGGAAATGTTTCACACATTTGCCATTTGAAAGAATATTTACTAAATTCCCGCTATATACCCAGCATTACACAGGGCTGGGAAATGCAACGGAAACAAGACATAGGTCCTCTCCTGAAGGATTTTATGGTTTAGTGGGAGATACACTTAAGAAAGCATGCAATTGGCCGGGCGGGGTGGCTCATGCCTGTAATCCCAGCACTTTGGGAGGCCAAGGCGGGCGGATCACCTGAGGTCAGGAGTTCAAGACCAGCCTGACCAAAATGCAGAAACCCCATCTCTACTAAAAATACAAAAAAATTAGCCAGGTGTGGTGGCACATGCCTGTAATCCCAGCTACTCGGGAGGCTGAGGCAGGAGAATCGCTTGAACCCGGGAGGCGGAGCTTGCGGTTGAGATTGCGCACCACTGCACTCCAGCCTGGGCAACAAGAGAGAAACGCTGTCTCAAGAAAAAAAAAAAAAAGAAGAAAGCATGCAATTAAAATAAAGCAGACTGAGTTTTTCCCTAGGAACTAGTATAAAATGCTGCCTATGATGCACATTGGAAGGACAACTAATATAGTCCGGGAAACGATCCAAGAAGAAAAAATAAGCCCAGGTTTTAACAAATGTGTATTAGCTAGGCAAAGTAGGAAATGTGTTATGGGCAAAAGGAACAGTACTGCAAATACCTAGAAGTTAAAGAGAAGATGAAGCTTTCAAAGCCTTAAATATGGATCAATACCACCAAAGTAAAGACTGGGAGGGGAAAGGGATGAACCAGAGATATCTGTGATCAAACCAACTATGTTATTAAATGAATAAACAGCCTACTAAGCAATGGGGGGATCAGTTAAATAATAATGTCCATTATTATGGACATTAATTAATGGAACATTAAGCAATCATTAAAAATGATGTTGAAATATATTTGATAACACAGAAAATGTTCATTAAAACAAGTATTTATTGATAATCTGTTACTGTACTAAGCTAGGTAGTTGAAAAATTAGGTTACAAACCACTATGTCCACATGTGATATAATTCTTAGGAAAATCACACACATGTCCATAAGAAAAAAAGATTAGAAGAATATAAAATGCTAACAACAGCTATTATTGTTGGGGAATGGGGTTGCAAGTGATTTTTCCTTTGCTTTTGCTTATCTTTATTTTCTAATCTTTCCCTCTTATTATAAAAATTAGTATGGTTGACCCTTGAACAACACGTTTGAAGTGCATGGGTCCACTTATACACGTATTTTGTTTTCAATAAAAATTACTCTTCAGTGTTTTGCCTGTCTCTCTTGCCTCCTCTTCCACCTCCTCCACCTCTTCAGCCACTGACACCCCTGAGCAACAAGACCAACCCCTCCACTTCCTCAGACTATTCAATGTGAAGATGAAGATGAAGACCATTATGATGATCAATCTCCACTTAATGAATAGTAAATATATTTTCCTTATGAGGTTCTTAATAACATTTTCTTTACTCTAGCTTACTTTAAAAATACAGGTCTGGGTGTGGTGGCTCATGCCTGCAATCCCAGCACTTTGGGAGGCCAATGCGGGATAACTGCTTGAACCCAGGAGTTCAAGACCAGCGTGGGCAAAAGAGTGAGACCCTGTCTCTACCAACACAAAACAAAACAAAAATTCGCTGGACATGGTGGTGCGGACCACTATAGGGGTGGCTCATGCCTATAATCCCAGCTACTTGGGAGGCTGAGGTGGGAGGATCACCTGAGCCCGGGAAGTTGAGGCTGCAGTGAGCTATGATTGTGCCACTGTACTCCAGCCAGGGCAACAGAGCCAGACCCTGTCAATAATAATAATAATAACAATAATACAGGATATAATACATATAAAATATGTGTTAACTGTTATGTTACTGGTAAGGCTTCCAATCAAAACTTAAGTTTGAGAGAGTCAAATGTGTTATACTCAGATTTCTGACTGCAAAGGAGGGTCAGTGACCCTAACCACCACGTTGTTCAGAGTCAACTGTATAAACAATCCAAAGGAGATTACAGAACTTTTCATAGGACCAAGTGCTATTGAAAGAAAACTATACGTGTGGCTCATCTACCAGAAGTTCTGGCAAATGGCAGACATCTGAAGTTGTATCTGTGTTTTTTAAACAATTATCCAACTAACCTTTATTGAGTACCTATTTGTATCAGGCACCAAAATATAGATACAAAAATAAATGAGGCATAGTCCTTGCCCTCAAAGGGCTCACAGCCAAGTGGAACAGACAAACACATATACATACAATGTGTGCTGTGGTGAGGTAACTGTTAACGGAGATATCACAAAATACTATGGAAGTACTGAGGACAGAGACCTCCAGCATTTCAGAAGCTGCTATTTAATACACAGATATCTAGGTGTATTTAGAAAGTCACATTTATCCCACATCACCTTGACCTATTTGCCACAAGAAAAAAAGAGGGGATGGGGGATTGGAAGAGACACTACACTAATTATACAAACTAGATTTACAATGCAGTATTGATGTACTAAACCTGCTCTACAAGGAGCCTATTGTAGGAATTACACAATGACCAGACCAAGAGACACATTATCAGATGGTCTACTCCTGTTCTTTAGCACTCTAGGTTGTCAAGGGCAGATCTGCAATCAAGTCTGACTGTGTATGAATGGAGTTTTCAAGTAAAGTGAAATAGCTAGAAAAGAGGAAGCCATATATATTACCCATCTTTTAGTGAAAGAAAACAAAAATGAAGGGCAAAATAAAAGCCAAGAAAGAAGACTAGAGTCTGCTCGTTTCATTTGTCAAATAAACCAAAACAATTAACTTCCCCCTCTTGAAACACTTGCTTTAATTTCCTACCCTTATTTTGCCTTTGTCATTGCATAGACATTTAATTTTCTTTTTCACCATTCTAGTTCCAATTTTCTTTTAAATATAATAGGAACAATCAAATATACAGTATCAATCTGGTCACTTTGAGTACTTAAACCTCTATTATACAGAAAATTATGAAAAAATATTTTTTCCCACAAAGTTGAAAGGGGGATGAGAAATGTTTTGACAGTGTAGGCCACATAAGTAATTGTAATTACCCACACAAGATCCTCACTGTGAAATTTCCTTAGAAGGAGAAATCTGTGGCTCATATAAAATTCCATGTATTATAATGATTATGGCATTGGATCTAATTTTTTAAAATACTGTTTTATGGTTAATCCTAATATTTAAAATGAATGTGTATATTATATATCAACTATAAATAAAATTAATTTTTAAGAAATGCCTATCAACTGACAAAATACAGTTGGGAAATTTGACATTTGTAATTTACCTTAATTTATTACATGTTCCTCAAGAAGTCACTGTAGATAGAAGAACTTAATACCACAGCTATAGCCCTGCACTGTCCTGCTAACCCCCTTCCTGTTTCCTCCTTCACCTGCACTGTCCTGCTAACCCCCTTCCTGTTTCCTCCTCCACCTTAAGAATGAGCAACCCGCTCAAAAGCCTGCTCCAGTCACCACTGCCCTGTTACTTTTATTCTAGCCAATCATCACATCTCTTGACAAATGCCTTCTTCTCTTCCTGTGCTCTTTTATAACCTAAGCACCCTTTCATTATCTTACCTCAAAACCTCTATTCACGGATTTTTGCAACTTCCCTCTAGTGTCTCTTTCTACACACACACACACACACACACACACACACACACACACACACACACACACACGGAGAGAGACAGAACCACTCTTGATAATCCATTAATAGCTTATTTATAACCCCCCAAAGTTGAAAGTGATCCCCCATTCTGGCCACCCGATTTTTCTGGGCCTGGTGGAGTGCAGCAGGCCTGAAGGAGAGCTAGAGGGGCTCCAGAGCACACACACAGGGAAGGAAAGCCTGGTGGGAGAGGGGCGTTACTTTATTCTGTGTGGGCAAGCATCGAAGAGGCCACCAAACAGGTATGAGCCACAACAGCTTTCCTGTGCCTAACTCACACCAGCAACTATTAGGGAGACTGTATTTGAACTATATCTCTGGGCCTGGCACTTTTTTTAACATTTGCCAATGAATGGTTTCATCTCAGCGCCCCAGAATAGTTCAACTGCTTCAAAGAAATGTTTGGAAGAAGAAATAATTTGCTGTATAGTAATAATTTGCTGAGAATTAAATACTAACAGCCTCAACTGCTGGTTTCTCTTGTACTAAGAGTATTCAAAAAACAAATAGTTACGGTCTCCGCTGTTTTTTAGAGCTGCCCAACTACCTAAAATAGCTGCTTAATTTCTTTGCTCCACTTTCCAGGGGCATAATTAAATATGCAGGCTGGAGGAAGAAGAGTGGAATCAAATGGCACAGATGCCCACATGACTGCATAGCTGGGTGTGTAGGCCCTGGACTGCCCCAGCTCACCCCCATCCACTCATGTCTAGATATAAGACTGAGGAAAACTGCAGCGAAGGTGTGGGTGAGCAAACAGCTGGGACTGCATTGGCCAGGGATGCATGTGCAGAGGCGGCAGAGTTCACATACTTTGGATTTTTATACAAGAGACTAGCTTGAGTCACTAACCAGAGGGCACATAATCTTTGACATTTCAAAATTTCGAGATATATGATGTAAGAAAACCATTTACTCCTAATATTTTCTTATGTCTAATATTTGACATAATTACGTCTTCCTAAACATACACATTTTTAAACTAAATTAGAAATGTACAAAATTATAAGATATCTCAAATCTAAAATTCTTTTTGAATTCTGTCAGAAGAAATGATTCTTTCAAGAACACTCCCTAAATTCCTGGTTCTTTATTAAAAACAATATTTTGAATACTGCCTAAGATTTCCTTTAGAGGTCACATAAAAGGCCAAATTACATTTTAATGACTATACGGTAGAAAACTATGCTTCTATAACAACTGGCTTTCTGGCAGTGTCTGTCCTAACATATTTTTAGCATATGCCACTGTTTACACTGTTTTTTTTTTTCCCTAATAACAGTGAAACTTCACCAGACCAAATTAACTACCAATTTAAGAAAAATTTAAATATTATCAATAAAACCTATTTTAATGACTTCCTTGGACTATTCTCGAGACTTTTCTAACAGGTCCTTACCTTTGATATCACTTAAAGCTTATAGAAAAGTCTCAGGAATTAAAATGACTGAAAAGGCAAGGATATCGACTGGCTCAGTGGGAAAGTATGCAGCCCTGATTGTCACTGGCAATCACCTAAAATCTCAAGAGGAAGTGGCTGCTGGATGAAGCACACACTGAGGGCTAGAAGGTGGAAAGACAAAAAGAACCTGAGTATTTGATAAGACTGTGGAGCTCTAAGTAAAGCCAACTCTGAAGCCCAGCCCTCTGGAGTTCTAGCTTCTGAGCCAATTTTTGTATCACTTTAAGTTTTTTGGCATTTTTTTTGTTTTGATATAATTTTAAACTTACAGAAACGCCTCAAAAATATACAGAAATTATCAGGAATTCCTGTATATCCTTTGACCAGATTTATCAATAGCAATGTTTTACCCCATTTGCTTTATTCACATTTTCTTTCACAAACCGCTGGAGAGTAAGTCACAAACTTTATGCCCATCTCTTCTCCAAACACCTACAAATAAGGGCATGTCTTAGATGATCACAATATAATTATAAAAACAAGAAATTTAACATCTAATCCACAGTCTATATTCAAATTTCAACTGTCCCCCAAACACGCTCTTTGTACTATCCTTCCTAACCCAGGCTCATCCATTGCATTTGTTGTCTTATCTCTTTAGCTTTTTTTTTTTTTTGAGACAGAGTCTAATTCTGTCAGCCAGGCTGGAGTGCAGTGGCACAACCATAGCTCACACAACCAAGCTCATAACCTTGAATTCCCAGGCTCAAGTGATTCTCCCACCTCCTGAATAGCTAGGACTACAGGTACGCCCCACTACATCTGGCTAATTAAAAAAAATTTTTTTATAGGGATGGCATCTCGCTATGTTGCCTAGGCTGGTCTCAAACTCCTATCCTCAAGTGATCCTCCCACCTTGACCTCCCAAAGTGCTGGGATTACAGGTGTGAGCCACCACATCCCTCTTTAGTCTCCTTTAATCAAAAACAGTTCTTCAGCCTTTATCTTTCATTACAATGACATTGGAAGAATACAGGTCAGGTACACGGTTCCTCAGGTATTTGGTTTGTCTCATGTTTCTGCAGGTTATGCACACTTGGCAGAGATACCTGGCAGAGATACATGACCCTTTCAGTGAGTCAGGAGGCACATGGTATGGTTTGTCCTAATACTGGTGATGTCAACTTTTATTACTGTGGCAGACAGACTCTAAGATGTCCCTGTCCTTGCCACCTCCTGCTGTTCATGCCCTGTGTGACTCCTCCCTTTGAGTCTAGGTGGGACCTGTGAAGTGCTTCTAACTGACAGAATACAGCAAAAGTGATGGGATGTTCACTATTACAAATACATGATTATATTACATAAGACAGCTTCCATCTTGCTGGAGTCTCCTCTCCTTTGCTGGCTGTGAGGGAGCAAGTGGCCACGTTGGGAACCCACATGGCAAAGGAACTGCAGATAGACAGTCTCTATGTGCTGAGGGCATTCTCCAGCCAACGGCCAGCAAAAAAAAAAAAAAAATGAAGCCATCAGTTGTACCATCACAAGGAGCTGAATGTGGCCACAAGCACATGAGCAGGAAATGAATCCTTCCCAGACTAAGCCTCCAGATGATGAGCCCCGGCTGACACCTGAATTAGAATCTTAGGAGACCCTGAACAGAGGACCCAGCTAAGCCAGGCCAGACTCCTAACTAACAGAAACTGTGAGATAATAAATTTGTGGCTGTTTTAAGCTTCTAAACGTGTGGTAACATTGTTACGCAGCAATACAAAACTAGTTCAGTCACTTAAGGTAGTTTTGCTAGATTACTCCGGTATACTATTTTTGCCTTTGAAATCAACAGGTATTTAAGGGTGAACTCTTTTGAAATACTTAAGGTGGTTCTGCTAGATTACTCCGGTATACTATTTTTGCCTTTGAAATCAACAGGTATTTAACGGTGAACTCTTTTGAAACTGTTAATATCATGGTCCTCATCAAACCTTCATTAACTAGTTTTAACAACCACTGATGATTTTTACCTAAGTCAGCTATTACTATGATGGTTGAAAAAGAACAACATTCCATCCATCATCACTCCTTCTATATTTGTGAGTTGGCACTGTAAGGAAGAACTTTCCTTTCTCCCCATTTATTCACGTATTTAAAGAGTCTTGTGGATTTTATTATTTTATCAGTTTTATTTGGTAACTAACTTAATCCATTATCATTATTCTTTTTTTTTCTGAGGTAGGGTCTTGCTCTGTCACTCAGGGTGGAGTGCAGTGGCGCCGTTTCGGTGAACTACAGCCTCGACCTCCTGGACTCAAAAGTGTTCCTCCTAAGTCAGCCTCCAGAGTACAAGGACCACAGGTGTACGCAACCACACCCAACTAATTTTTGTGTTTTTGTAGAGATGAGGTCTCACTATATTGCCCAGGCTGGTCTCAAACTCCTGGGCTCAAGCAATCCACCTGCCTCAGACTCCTAAACAGCTGAGGTTACAGGCATGAGCCACTTTGCCTGGCCCATTATCGTTAGTTATTCTGATGCTCAAGTATTTCCAGACTTGGCCAGTGGGCAGTCCTGCAAGCTGACTCCTGAGTCCTTGTGACCTCTCCCATAACTTTTAAAAACTGCTTTATTGGCTGGGTGTGGTGGCTCACACCTGTAATCCCAGCACTTTGGGAGGCCGCGGCAGGCAGATCACTTAAGGTTCGAGACCAGCCCAGCCAACACGGCAAAACCCCATCTCTACCAAAAAAAAAAAATACAAAAAATAGTCAGGCATGGTGGGGGGGCACCTGTAATCCCAGCTACTTGGGAGGCTGAGGCAGAAGAATCACTTGAACCCAGGAGGTGGAGGTTGCAGTGAGCCGAGATCACACCACTGCACTCCAGCCTGGGCGATAAAGCAAGACTCCGTTTCAAAAAAAACAAAAACAAAAAACAGAACCAAACTGCTTTATTGAGGTATAATTTACTTACCCTAAAATTTGCTGATTCAAAATGTACAATTATTTAATGATTTTCAGTGAATTTATAAAAATATGCAACCATCACCACCACCACATAATTTTACAATTTGAATTTTTTATCACTCCAGATGAAAGAAAATTCATGCCCATTTGCAGGCACTCCTCTTCTGACCCCCAGCTCCACGAAATCACTCACGTACTTTCCGTCTCTACAGTTTTGCCATTTCTGGACATTTTATATAAATGAAATCCCACAACGTGGCCTTTGTCTCTGGATTTTTTCACAGTGCCTGTTTTTGAGGTTCATCCATGTGGCTATATCAGTATTTTGTTCCTTTTTATTGCAGATGGTACTCCATGGCATGGCTGTACCACCTCATCAGGCTTTGTATGCTTCCTTATACCTGGCACAACAAGATGATTTGGCCTCATCTTGTCCTTCCCCTGCCCCAACCCTGGAATCAGCTACTTCTCTGGGGAGCCCTGGTTACTGGTAGTGGAGAAGGCTATTTAGAAACAAAGACTTGGGTGACTAGTTGTGCTCACTTGGGTGACTAGGGGTGCCACTGCTTCCAGGCCCTTTCACAGTGTGTGCACATGTCTGCACGTGTGCACATATAACGTTTACATAAATACATAGACATATATAGACATATACACACACACATACACATAAAGGGCTGAGTTACTTTTTGTTGCTTGTAGTTGAAAGCATCCTAACAGACAGCAACATAAGAGATCAGATAAAAATCCCTTCCTTTCTCTATTTAGGAAGGAAATGGTAGTAAAAAACAGATCAGTTGTAGTTTCATTCTGCTTCAGAACTCTGAAATGCATACTCAAAAGGTTTCACTTGAGCCTTTTGGCACAAGAAATCTTTTCCAAGCAATGATCCCAAATGCTTGATGTTCATTTTTAATTTTTATTCGATCAATTCATATACTGGCTTAGTGAGTAGCCAGCAAGGAGAGGCTGCTCAGTCCCAGGGTGCTGGGAGTTCACCCTTTGAGATTGTCATCCCACACTAAACACAATCCAGAAAAATGACAGATACGAATTTTTAAGTGTTTTTGAGATACAGCCACTTTAAAGAAATCAGTAACTCTGTGGCGCAGAAACAGAACAGAAAAATGCTGCAGTATAATAAAAGGGCTGAAGCCATGGTCTCCCTGATTCTGTATCCAGAAGCAGCCAGGAGGTAGGAACCCAGATATAGGAGACATGCAATCAGGTCTACTGTGTAAGGCTGGGGCAAACCTTTCCTACTGTGAAACAAGGCTGATGAAAATTGTGAAGGCTGTGCAGATTACAATTTGTAGGAAGCAACACTGCCTGCTCAGGGATTGGATCTATAGCCCTAATATCGCTGTAGGATGAATACTCCAATCTACCCATAAGAATGGTCAACGGCCTAGTTATGTATGAAGTCCTTCTATGGACATCAGGTGAAGAACCCATTGATTTGTAGGTAAACATTTTAGTATACAGATGCTGCTTGACTTATGACAGAGTTACATCCTGATAAGCTCATTGAAAATACCATATAGTGAAAATGCATCTAATACACATAACCTACAAAACATCATAGCTTAGCCTAGCCTACCTTAAACAGGTTCATAACACTTAAGTTAGCCCATGGCTGAGCAAAATCATCTAACACAAAGCCTATTTTATGATAAAGTGTTGAACATTTTATTGAATACAACTGAATAACTGAACAATTTATTGAATACAACATGGTTGTATGGGTACTCAAACTATAGTTACTAAATGTTTATCACTTCTACACCATCATAAAGTCGAAAAATCTTAACTTGAACCGTCTGTAACTGTGTTTGCTTTTCTGGGGAAATGTGATATTTTGAAATACATATTTGGTCTTCATCCCTATCTCCTGGCATACAACTCCTAGAATCCTTGGAATGTCCAAAGTGATGGGTGTCTTTTTGTATACTAATGATTGAACGCTGGGCCACCCCTAGGTAGCTTCAGGATGGGGCTGGTCACTAGAAAGATGAAGGCATGATTAGAGGACTGGGACTTTCAGCACCAACTCCAAAGAGGGGAGAGAGGCTGACGTCTGAGTTGATCACCAGTAGCCAATTTTTTTTTTTTTAAGATGGAGTCTCACTCTATTGCCCAGGCTGCAGTGCAGTGGTGCAATCTCGGCTCACTGCAACCTCCGCCTCCTGGGTTCAAGCAATTCTACTGCCTCAGCCTCCCGAGTAGCTGGGACTACAGGTGCCCGACACCACGCCTGGCTAATTTTTGTACTTTTAGTAGAGACGGATTTTCACCATATTGGCCAGGCTGGTCTTGAACCCCTGACCTTGTGATCTGCCTGCCTTGGCCTCCCAAAACACTGGGATTACAGGCATGAGCCACAGCGCCTGGCCAATCACCAGTAGTCAATGATTTATGCAGTCATTCCAACATAACGAAGCTTCCCTAAAAACCCAAACGGACTGGGTTTGGGGAGCTTCCAGAGAGCTGAACATGTGGGGGCTCCTGGCGGGTGGTGAGCCTGTACTGGGCACACGAGCTCCACACTCCTTCCCATGTGCCTTTCCCATGCTTCTCTTCATCTCGTCACCTGTACCCTTTGTAGTATTCTTTATAATAAACCAGTAAACCTGTTTCCCTGAGTTCTGAGAGCCACTCTAGCAAATCAGTCAAATCAGTGTATCGAGTAGGAGGAACTCCAATTTAGAACACATGGGTCAGAAGCATAGGTGAGAACCTATTACTTGCGATTGGTGCTCAAAATGGGGGGTCAGTCGTGTGAGGCTGAGCCCTCTCACCCTGTGCTCTCTCCAGCAAGAGAGCATCAGAACGGAACTGAATTAGAGGACACGCAGCTGGTGTCCACTAAAGAATCCACCAGAGAACTGGCTGCTGGTGGGGGGAAATCCCCACACACTTCTTGGTGAGCAGAAGTCACAGAAGTATTCTGTATTGAGAGAGTCAAGGAGATAAAAACTGTTTTTTTCCAGAGGAAAGTTCTGTATTTTTCATCAAATTTTCAGTGAGATCTATGATCCGCAAATAGAAAAGGCCCACTGCCCTAATATATCCTAATATATATCTGAGTTGACATGATGGCCTCTGGAGTTTGCCTCACTGTGTTTAGTTCTGTCATTTATTTCTTCAAATATCTCTGCATGACCACTAGGTGCAAGACACTGTTTGTGAGCATTAGAAACATGGCAGAAAAAAACACCAAGTCTCACTTAGTGAGGGAAGGGAAAGGTCAGAGTGAACGTTTTTGGACATAAATCAGATCACATCCTGTCAATCTGTTGAGAACTCTCTAGTGGGTGCACACTTAAGTTCATAGCAGCATTCTTCACAATGGCCAAGAGGTAGAAGCAACCAGTTGTCCACCAAACAGATGGATAAACAAAATGTGATGTTTATACACAATAAAATATGATCCAGCCTTCAAAAAGAAAGAAGCCCTAACACACTATAGCATGGTTGAACCTTGAGGACATTATGCTAAACGAAATAAGCAGTCACAAAAGGACAGATACTGGTGATTCCACTTCTATGAGTAACTGGTCAAATGCATAGAGACTGAAAGGAGAATGGTGGCTGTTGGGGAAAAGGAAAAGGGGAGTTGTTATATAATGGGTAGAGTTTCAGTTTTGCAAAATGAAAAGGTTCTGGAGATATGTTTCACAACAATATATTTAACACAACCGAACTATAAACTTAAATGTCTAAGATGATCAATTTTTTATCATAATTTTAAAATAAAAGGCTGGGCGTGGTGGCTCACGCCTGTAATCCCAGCACTTTGGGAGGCAGAGGTGGGCGGATCATGAGGTCAGGAGATGGAGACCATCCTGGCCAACATGGTGAAACCCTGTCTCTACTAAAATAAAATAAAAAAATTAGCCAGGCGTGGTGGCACGCACCTGTAGTCCCAGCTACTCAGGAGGCTGAGGCAGGGGAATTGCTTGAACCCAGCAGGCGGAGGTCACAGTGAGCTGAGATCCCGCCACTGCACTCCAGCCTGGTAACAGAGCAAGACTCCGTCTCAAAAAAACGAAAAATTAAAATAAAATAAATTCTTTTCACCTTACTTATTTGCTAGCAGATTCTAGGAGGACAAAATTACTTATCCAAGCAGGCCAGCAATAAGAGAAAATCTCAGAAACGTGGTTTTAAAAAAATTACCACATGCATTACTGATTATTGAAATGAAACCTGTATGTAATAACACAGTCATATTATCTGCTATTTGAATTACTCCTAGGTACAAAGGAATTAAATACGTAATGGTACACAAATAAATATGAATATCTGTATTAGAGTACTACCAGCTGCTGTAATAAACTTCTCCAAAGGTTTCCAGATTCACTCAGATGACAGCTTACTGTAGCCAACGGGGCCCTACATGACCTAGCTCCCTGCTGCTTGGCCTCCCTCGTTCACCGCCACCTCCCCTAGCCACACTGGCCTCCTTCATGTTCTTGGTCCACCTAGGCATCTTCCCACTGCAGGCCTTTGTGCTTGCTTCTTCTTCTGCCTGGCTTACTCCCTCATATCACTCAGATCTCTGCTCAAATGTCACCTCTATTGAGAGGCCTTCAGTTTTTAAACAAAATTGAAAAATGGAATTGAAGTGAACCCTCTCCTCTCTGTCCACCCACCCCTGCCCAATTATACTCTATCCCTTGCCCCGCCTTTATTTTTCTTCATAGCACTTAACACCATAGAGTATTTTATATACATTTACTTATATATTATCTGTAAGTACTAGAATGTACAGTCTATGCAAGCAGAGGTTTTGTCACTTTTGTTTATTGACATACACCCCAGTGCCTAAAACAACTGTCTGGCACATTAAGTTCTCTCTTTGTACATAGAAGGAAAAGAATAAAGACAGAAGAAAAAAGAGAGATAAAGAGGACAGGGAAGAAGAATAGAAAAGAAACAAAGAAAAAGGAAAAGGAGAAGGTGTCTGATAACTTAACTCAGGGCTATTCTCCTGGTCTACCTTGTTTCTAAAGCTGCTCACTTTCCTAAAACCAGTAAATTATTTTCTCTCTTTAATTATCTGATTTTTTTTTTTTTTTTTTGAGACAGGGTCTTACTCTGTCGCCCAGGCTGGAATGTGGTGGCATGATCTTGGCTCACTGCAACCTCCACCTCCCAGGTTCAAGTGATTCTTCTGCCTCAGCCTCCCGAGTAGCTGGGATTACAAGCATGCACCACCATGCCCAGCTAATTTTTATATTTTTGGTAGAGACCGAGTTTCACCATGTTGGCCAGGCTGGTCTCAAACTCCTGGCCTCAAGTGATCCGCCCACCTCAGCCTCCCAATGTGCTGGGATTACAGGCGTGAGCCATTGCACGGGGCCAGATTTTTAAATTAACAGTGTTAGTGCTCCCTTTTATTAGTATTATACACATAATTAAACAGCTGACTTACTCTCATACCTGCTGAACAATGGAATAAAACATAATTGTGTTAAGGACATACAACTTGCTTTGTACTTAGCTCAAGGTAAACAAATTTCAGAAAATATTTCAATTATCTGGGAAGTCATCTGATGCAAGAATAGCACCGAATCTGACAGCTTCATTACTATACTTGTTTAGCTGTGACTCACAGACTGTTTTACACAAGAGTAAATTTCCTGGTTTCTAATTTCTTGAGGAACTTGTGACAATCACAAGGTCCTGTTTTTTTGAAAATGCATTGTGCTAAGTCACCAATATTCACAGAAAGACCTTAAAAGAAATAGCAGTTCATTTTTTTAGAAAGACCTGTAACTGCTAAATTTCCCTTGTATCTTACACGTTTTTCTTTTGAGTGGCCTTCAACAGATATTTTCCATCTCAATTCCAGTTTGATTCTCTCCTAGCTAAAAATTATTGAGATCCCTAAAGAGACTCAATGTTATGGGAATCAACAAAACCATAGTTCTTGAGTTGCTGCCAGGCTCCTAAGGCAATGAATGAGCTTGGTTCTATGCCTCCCTTGCCCTTCAAGTACCCTTACAGTCATGGGACTGGGTGTGGGTTTTGACAACAGAATGGAAGAGACAGTTACACAGTCATTCATGACTAATAAGAAAGCTAAATGTATGTCTCCACCTTTAGGGTTTTCTACTCCACAGCACTACACACACACACACACACACACACACACACACACACACACACAGTCTCTTGTTTTCTTATTACAAAAGCAAGTCACATTCATTATAATCTCAGAAAATAGAAGCAATCTAAAAGAAAAGTTAAAGACTTAGCTGGGAATGTTTGTAACACACAGAAATGTGTTTATAACACAAATAAATGCATTTGTAACACAAAGAAATGTGTTGAGGTGACGGCTACCCCCATACCCTAATGTGATTATCACACATTGCATGCCTGTATCAAAATATCTCACCTACGGCCGGGCGCGGTGGCTCATGCCTGTAATCCCAGCACTTTGGGAGGCTGAGGCGGGCAGATCACAAGGTCAGGAGATCGAGACCATCCTGGCTAACATGGTGAAACCCCGTCTCTACTAAAAAAATACAAAAAATTAGCCAGGCATCATGACTGGTGCCTGTAGTCCCAGCTACTCGGGAGGCTGAGGCAGGGGAATGACGTGAACTCGGGTGGCGGAGCTTGCAGTGAGCCGAGATCGCGCCACTGCACTCCAGCCTGGGTGACAGAGCGAGACTCCATCTCAAAAAAAAAAAAAATCTCACCTACTCCATAAATATATCCACCTACTATGTACTCCAAAAAATTATTTTTTGTCTGAGGCTATCACTATTAATTGTTAATACAATCACTTATTTTTGTTCTTCAGATCATATTCTTTGCACTTTTAATACAATTGGATCATTCAGTACCTACTATTTTGTAACCTATTTTATACTACAGTGAACCATTATTCCACATAATCAATTCCATTCTATCCGTTTGTTTCTAGTAAGGTAAAGTCTTTTGTTGCACAATAGTTAGACATTTAGGTAGATTCCACCTTTCCTCTCTTACAAACAGTACTGCAAACAAGTATCTTCTTGCTTCATTTTCCCGCATATTTTTAGTTATTTTCTTTGGAAAAGGTCCCAGAAGTAAAATTACTAGATCAAACCCATGCTCTTACATGTGTGATAGGTGTTACCCAATTGCTCTCTAAAAAGTTAACTCCAATCTCTACTCCAGCCTTTGCATATGAAAATACAGGTATTATCCTCTGGTAACTGAGTTCCTTTGTAATAAAGCTTTACATTAAGGTGATGGCAATAATAATATCAACAGTATCCACCATTCCAGGAACTTTTGTTCTACTTATTCTCTAATCCTTACAACAACAACCCAAGGAACAGGTGCTAATACCCTCTGTTTACAAAGAAACTGAGGTTCCATAAGGTTAAGAGTTACAAAGAAGCAAAACTGAGGATTACTAGTAGAACTCCAAAGCAGCAGCCCCCAATCTTTTTGGCACCAGGGACGGTTACATGGAAGACAATTTTTCCACAAATGGGGGTGGGGTGTGGGGATGGTTTTCAGGATGAAACAGTCCCACCTCAGATCATCAGGCATTATATTCTCCTAAGGAGCACACAACCTGGATACCTTGCACGCACAGTTCACAATAGGGTTTGAGCTTCTATGAGAATCTAATGCCACTGCTAATCTGGCAGAAGGCAGAGCTCAGGTTGTAATGCTCACTCAACCACCACTCACCCTCCTAACAGGCTGCGTCTGTAATGGTCTGTGGCCCGGGGATTGCAGACCCCTGCTCTAAAGCATCCAAACGGTACACAAATATTTTAAGGAAAATAGAGTCTGCTCTAAAGTGTGTGGTATGCTAGAGATAGAGAGTTCATATCAAGGACTATCGAGAGCCAAGCTGTCCAATATTCAGGAATCTTACAAGCTGGTTGATGAAACCTCTGATAGCCTGAAACTGGCAAGGTGGGAGTACTTATACCACAGAAATTTGTGTTCGGGGGGTTTTTTGAGAGCCAGTTTACCAGCACACCAAATTCAAGTAGTAACATTTGTCTTCCGTTTTCCCAGCCATTTCTCCTTTTCATTACCCTGGTAAGAAAGGCTGGCTTCAGTCTTCTCTTGCTACAAGCTAGGTAGAATCTGTTCCAGTCTCAACGATCTGAGACCTATTTCTGGGTACTTCTGTCTGCAAGAGTCAAAAGGTAGCTCCACTCTCCTTACTCTCCAGCATCCAAAGCCTCACCACCCTATTTGAGCACCTATCAGAACCAGAGCTAACATCATTTTATCTTGTGTCCTCACTGACATAAATCAGTACAGAAGCCAGAGGCTCCCACTGCCCATCTCCCAGAAGGCTATGCCTCTTCTGTCCCCATCTTCTATGCCTACTGCCCACCCCCCCCCCCCACCTCTTGAGAGGCTTCCGGTGTAACCTCCAGAAGTAACGGTTCCCTAGATCTTTAACATCTCTGAAGGCCCCCCTCCACCTTTTTGCTCCAGCCTAAACCTGAATCTCCCCAGGATCAATGTTGGTCCTCGTTGTTCTTTCTGTCACAGTTATCAGGTTGCTGAACCTGGAACTGGGAGGAGGTCCTTCTTGCTCCCCACTGATGATTCCTCCCCACCCCTCCCTCCTCTTCCCAGCCTGGAACCAGAGGTCCAACTACCACATACCAACTGTCTCCTTATCGCTGCCATCTGTTGCTCCCTAAGTTACCCGTTCTCCTGTCTCAAGAATTTTAGTTGCTGGTTTACTGTCACTGTTCTCTCTCAATTCTTGGTGATTTTAACATATGTATGCCTGACCCTTCCAATATCGTGGCCTCTCCTGTCTGCGAGCTCCTCTACCTAATGATCTTGTCCTCCACCTGATCTCAGACATCCTTTAACAGCCTCCACCTATCTTTCTAGTTCATTCCCTCTAATATTTGACTCCAGTAATCTTTCAACCCCATCAGGCCCTATGATCCATTGATCTTAAGTTATATTTACTTTCCCTCATTCCTCACCCCTATGCTCTGAACTTCCTTCTTAAGCAGGTTAAATTCTAAGATCAAACATTGTAATAATTTGCCCTTCAATCCCTTGCCTTTTCTCTCTTTGTACTCATTTGGACAGACCACACACTGGTTAAATCTACCTCTTCACTGACTCCCCACCTGCATTTGTATAGCTGAATGTGGCTAGAGTAAAACACAGAAAACTATACTGACTGATCCTGCCTTAAATTCATGACCCTGAATCTTGTGTGGGTCATTAATGCTCCCCCCAAAAACCATGCATTTCCTTGGTCCACTCACTCTCCCACTGTCCTTCGTGACTATAACTTCTCTTCTTCCCTCCTGAAACCTGACACCTCTTCTCCCATCCTCATTCTCAATGACCTTGCTTTCCATTTCACTGAGAAAACTGAAGTAACCAGAAGAGAACATCCACAAACCTCCCACCATCCCATCTCAGCACCTCGTAGCATCTTTTGACACACATACTGTCTTCCCTCCTGCCACTCTAAGTGGACTACCCTCATCCTGTGCAAAGCCGAGTCCCCATTCCTTTACTTATGCTCCACATCATATCCCCTCTCACCAAAGTAATAACTCTCCAACAATTCTCTACTCTCCATTCTGCATCAATAATTTTCCCTTCTATACTGGATCGTTACTGGTGCAACAAACAAATATGTTATTGTTTCCATCAATTAAAAACAAAAAAACTTGCTAGGGTCCCACTTTCCTCTCCAGCTACCCTCAAATTTCCTGCTCTCTGGGTTATCCAGCCTCCATGAAGGCCCCTAATGGCCCCCACCCTCTTGGTATTCAGGTTCTTATGCAGTCCCCTCCCACACTGTGTCCATGTGATCAACAGAATACAGCGGAAGTAATGGAATGTAACTTCCATACATGGTAGCTTCTCTCTATATATCTTGGATCATCCTCTCCGAAAGAAGCTGGCTGCCTTGTCAGGAGGATATTTAAGCACTCCTATGGAGAAGAAGCCTATATAGTAAGTAAGAAACTGAGGCCTCCTGCCAACAGCCAGATGAAGTGAGCCATCTCAGAGGCAAGTTCTCCAGCTCAGGTCAAGCCTTCAGATGACTGCCGCCCTGGCCAATATATTGACTAAAACTTCACAAAACACTGAGCCAGAATCACCCAGCTAAGCCATTCCTGAATTCCTGACACACAGAAACTGAAATAGTAAATCTTTGTTGTTTTAAGTGACTCTTAAGTTTTACTTTGTTTTTGTTTTTTGAGACAGGGTCTTGCTCTGTTGCCCAGGCTGGAGTGCAATGGCATGATCATGGCTCACTCAGCCTCAACTTCCCAGGCTCAAGTGATCGTTCCTGCCTCAGCCCCTGGAGTAGCTGGGACTATAGGCGTGCACCACCACATTAAGCTACTTTTCTTTTTTTTTTGTATTTTAGTAGAGAAGAAGTCTCACTATGTTGGCCAGGCTGGTCTCAAACTCCTGAGCTCAAGTGATCCTCCTGCCTCCGCCTCCCAAAGTGCTGAGATTACAGGCGTGAGCCACTGTGCCCAGCTTAATTTGTTATGTAGCAATAGATATCTAATATACACACCCTTTACAGAAAAATGCCTCAGTAACTTTTATTTATTCACTATCTCTGATTTCTCTCCTCTCTTCTCTTTGAAACCCACTCCAATAAGCCTTTTGCCCTCACGCTACCCAGCTACCTGCTTGTCAATAACCACTATGTTGTCAAACTCAATAATCAATTCTTAGCTTTCCTCTTACTTGACCTATCAAGCAAGATTTCACACGGTTGATCTCTTCTTCCTCCATGAAACAATTTACTTGGCTTCCTGGAGAAAACACAGAAAACTATACTGACTGATGTCGCCTGAAAATTTATTTACATTCATGGGCCCTGTGGGTTTCCTTCTCGCTTTGTGGTCACGCCTTCTTAGGCTTCTTTGCTGGCTCCTCCTGTCTCACCGTCCTCTTAATGCTGGAGTGCGCCAGGGCTCAGCCCTTAGCCCTTTCCTCTTCTCTATTTACCCTCATTCCCTTGGTGATTTCAATAGTTTCGTATTTATATAGTCTTACATGGCCCTTAAGGCCCTATATCCTTTCTAATCAAACTGTGGTCCCAGGACCAGTAACTTCACCGTCACCTGAGGGTTTGTTATCTCTGACCCAACTCAAGATCTACCAAATCAGAATCTAAATTTAACAAGATCTCTAGGAAATTTGTATGCATATTAAAGTTTGAGAAGCACTTCTTTTGTGATCTGCTACCCTATTCCTCCCCTGACTACATATCCTAACTCACCTGCCTCTAACTGAGATGACATCTTCGCCACTGCAGGTGCATGGCAGGTGCATGCCCACCTCCAGGCCTGCCAATACTGATCCCTCTGTCTGAAATGCTCTTCCCCCAGATACCTCAATACCTTTTTCCTTATCTCCTTCAAGACCTTGTTAATCTATAACTACTTTGGGAGGTGTACTTCGACCACCTTGTTAAAAATTGCAAACCCACCAGCACTACCACCATTACGCTCCCCATCACAGGGCCCTATTTTACTTTCCATAGCGCTCAGCACCTTTTAATGTACTACAGTTCACTTATTTATCCTATCTGTTATGTCTCCACCCACTATATTACAAACACTTGAGGGCTGAGATTTTTATCTGTTGTGTTCACTGATGTATCCTACATCCTAGATGAGAGCCTGGACACAGCATGTGCGCAATAAACTTTTGTTTTTTAAAGTCTCGTCTTCAATTGGTTCTTCAAGGACTTAGTAACCAAGTCTCTGACTAAGGTGCCACTGAAATCTACTTTCTTCATTAGCAGGGTTATTCTCATAAATCTTTCTCCCTGTGTCCACCTGGAATCTACTGTGTGTTTGTGAGAATATTCATCTACTCTGACTAGCCTTTTACCAGACCCTTTGACATGCTGCTCCCGACTCCCCACTAAGCCTCATAATTTTTAAAGACAATTCAAGACCAAAACTTCTCTTGTCCCTTCAAACATCTCATTTCTTAAATAGTTCTATTCCTTCTTCTCTCTGCTCCTTTAGCCAAATGTAGCTACAGAACACTTGACATGTGGCTAGCCCAAACTGAGAAGTGCAGAAGCATAAAATACACCCCAGATTTGAAAGACTTCATAAGAAAAAGAGAAAATAAAATAGCTCATTCATAATTTTCGTATCTGGCCGGGCACGGTGACTCGCACCTGTAATCCCAGCACTTTGGAAGGCCAAGATGGGAGGATCACTTGAGGTCAGGAGTTCGAGACCAGGATGGCCAACATGGTGAAAGGCCGTCTCTACTAAAAATACAAAAATTAGCTGGGCAAGGTGGCATGCGCCTGCAATCTCAGCTACACGAGCAAGAGATTCGCTTAAACCAAGGAGGCGGAGGTTACAGTGAGCCAAGATTGCGCCACTACACTCCAGCCTGGACAACAAAGTGAGACTCTTGTCTCAAAAAAAACAACAATAATAATTTTCACATCTGTTACATTTGATGTGATAGTGGTTTAGATATACTGGGTTAGATAAAATATATTATGAGGGCAAGCATGGTGGCACACACACTGCAATCCAAACACTTTGGGAGGCCAAGGTGGGAGGACTGCTTGAGGCCAAGAGTTCAAGACCAGCCAGGACAACAAAGCAACACTCTAACTCTACAAAAAATAAAAAAATTAGCTGGATGTGGTAGCACACACCTGTTAGTCCCAGCTAGTTGGGAGGCTGAGGCAGGAGGACTGCTTGAGCCCAGAAGGTGGAGACTGCAGTGAGCTATGATCGTACTATTGCACTCTAGCCTAGGCAACAGAGTGAGAACCCATCTCTAAAAATAAATAAATAAAAACTGGAAAAAAATATATATATAATGAAAGTTGATTTGACCTGTTTCTTTTTACTTAATTTATCTACTAGAAAATTTCAAATTATGTCTATGGCTCCCCCTGTATTTTTACCAGACAGTGCAGCTCTAGATCAGTCCCAAACAAAATAGCTCCTTCCTCCCTGCAAGAAACTCTTTCCCTGGTTTTTATTTTAATAAGCAGGAGACTGGGAAAGAAGGGAAGGGAATGCAATATGCAATTAAAACCAGAAACTAAGCAGGAAGCAGCGGCTCACGCCTGTAATCCCAGCACTTTGGGAGGCCAAGGTGGGCAGATCACCTGAGGTCAGGAGTTCAAGACCAGCGTGGCCAACATGGTGAAACCCCGTCTCTACTAAAAATACAAGAAAAGTAGCCGGGCACGGTTGCGGGCGCCTGTAACCCCAGCTACTTGGGAGGCTGAGGCAGGAGAACCACTTGAACCCTGGAGGCAGAGGTTGCAGTGAGCTGAGATCGCGCCATTGCACTCCAGCCTGGGCAGCAAAAGCAAGACTCTGTCTTGGAAAAAAAGAAAAAAAGAAAAAAAGAAACTAAATGAAATCTCTGTATTACTTTAAAATTTTAACTTTGATCTTCACATAAAATCCAAAATTTTATGGCCAGGCCCGGTGGCTCACGCCTGTAATCCTAGCACTTTGGGAGGCCAAGGCGGACGGATTGCCTGAGCTCAGGAGTTCGAGACCAGGCTGGGCAACATGGTGAAACCCTATCTCTATTAAAAATAACAAAAAATTGGCTCGGAGCGGTAGGTCATGCCTGTAATCCTAGCACTTTGGGAGGCCGAGGCAGGCGGATCACCTGAGGTCAGGAGTTCAAGACCAGCCTGGCTAACATGGTGGTTAACCCCGTTTCTACTAAAAATACAAAAAATTAGCTGGGCGTGGTGGTACGCACCTGTAATCCTAGCTACTCAGGAGGCTGAGGCAGAAGAATTGCTTGAACCCAGGAGGCAGAGGTTGCAGTGAGCCGAGATTGGCCATTGCACTCCAGCTTGGGCAACAAGAGTGAAACTCCATCTCAAAAAAAAAAAAAAAAATATATATATATATATATATGCATGTATATTAAAAAAAATAGCTAGGCAAGGCAGCATGCGCCTGTAGTTCCAGCTACTCAGGAGGCTGAGGTAGGAGAATTGCTTGAACCAGGGAGGCAGAGGTTGCAGTGAGCCAAGATCTCACCACTGAACTCCACCCTGGGCGACAGAGAGAGACTGTATCTCCACAAAAAAAAAAAAAAAAAAAAAAAAAAATCCCAAATTTTAAGATAACATTTTTCAAAGACAAGAAATTTGGTATATTTAAATGACATTAAAATATAACATTATTATCACCTGTAAAAATTCATCAAGCTATAATTTAATGATCTGTATACTTTCTCAGTGTTCTATACTTCAATAAAATGTTTTAAAATACCCTAATGCCAAATAAATCAATTGTACACAAACCAAATTATTTCTGTGTTTTAAGAAAAAGAAAATTCTTGCTCTTGCTTGATTCCTAAAATGTTAAAGGAATAAAATAAAAGAGTCCTCTCCTTTCATTTCCTGCCTTTAGAAGTCAGAGTTCAGTTACGGATGATTTAAATACTATTCCTTCTCATAAGAATCTCCTTAGCAACCTTTTCCAGCTTGTCATGAGTTGCAGAATTCTCTCAATCTTCCATTCTTCAAATGCCCTGTGTCCCCTCTAGAACAAAGTATTTTAAAACAGAAAACTTAACAAGCTCTTCGTTTTTTTTCCAGGAATAGAGGTATTAACAAGCTCTTTGAAGAGAAATTTTAAGGCAGTCTCACAGTCTCCTTCAATTCTTTTGCCAGCTTCTACCCTCTAAGCATTCTTCCCTCTTCCCTTGCCAAGGTAAAGTCACATCCTCTGTAAAAACAACAGTGGCCTCTTCCAAAGATATCTGGTAGTCATTACTAAAGTTTATTTGTGGTGTAGAATGGAGAAAATGAAAAGAAAGCCCTGGGATCAGGTGAAGAGAGGAAAGGAAAAGGAAAAAGAAGGCCATAAGCCACCTGATCCTCGACTCTATCTGGAGTGGAGAGTCTAGATATCAGCTGAAATGGAAAAGCAAAGGGCAGAGAGAAGAGAGGATAGAAGACAGGCCAGGATCCAGGGAAGTGGGTGATGTGACCAGACACAGGGTGTTGAGGTTTTACTTGCAGGTGGGTGGAAGGTAGAAGGTCCCAGAGCAGCCACAAGAGAAGAGAAAGTTGAAGAATTTTTAAAAGGGAATTTTGATAATTTTAGTAAGTGTTGTTACAACCTATAAAATGGATCTACTAAGATCCTTTGAGAGATGTTTTTGATTGCATTACTGTGCTTACTTACAGGCAGTGGTAGTGCGAAGGCGGAGCCCTGCCTCATAATTGACTCAATGTTTGAATTCATAAATTACAGGAAGAAGAGAGAAAAGCCAGGCAGGAGAGCAGTTTAATCAAACAAGCTCAGTTTCTGTCATCTTATTTAGCAATGCAATACATTCATGTGTTACATTTTATTAAGATTACTGGTAAACCAACAATTCTTTGTATTCATTTTATTTATTTTATCATTATTTTTTTTTTAGACGCAGTCTCGCTCTGTCGCCCAGGCTGGAGTGCAGTGGTGCAATCTCGGCTCACTGCAGTCTCCACCCCCCGGGTTCAAGCGATTCCCCTGCCTCAGCCTCCCAAGTAGCTGGGATTACAGGCGCCCACCACCACGCCCAGCTAACTTTTGTATTTTTAGTAGAGATGGGGTTTCACTATGTTGGCCAGGCTGGTCTTGGACTCCTGACCTCAAGTGATCCTCCATCCTCGGCCTCCCAAAGTGCTGGGATTACAGGCATGAGCAACCATGCTCAGCCTTTTTTTTTTTTTTTTTTGAAATGGGGTCTCGCTCTGTCGCCCAGGCTGGAGTGCAGTGGTGCGATCTCAGATCATTGCAACCACCACTCTGTCACCCAGGCTGGAGTGCAGTGGTGTGATATCAGATCACTGCAACCTCCGCCTCCTGGGTTCAAGAGATTCTCCTGTCCCAGCCTCCCAAGTAGCTGGGATTACACGCACCAACCACCATGCCCGGCAAATCTTTTTGTTTTTTGTTTTTGTTGTTTTTGTTTGTTTGTTTGTTTTGGAGACAGAGTTTCGCTTTTTTGTCCAGGCTGGAGTGCAAGGGTGCAATCTCAGCTCACTGCAACCTCTGCCCCCGGGTTCAAGTGATTCTCCTGCCTCAGCCTCCCGAGTAGCTGGGATTATAGGCACCCACCACCATGCCTGGCAAATTTTTGTATTTTTAGTAGAGACGGGGTTTCGCCATTTTGACAAGGCTGGTCTCAAAATCCTGACCTCAGGTGATCCGCCACCTCGGCCTCCCAAAGTGCTAGGATTACAGGCGTGAGCCACCATACCCGGCCTCCCAGCTAATCTATTTTATACTTTTAGTAGAGACGAGGTTTCACCATGGTGGCCAGGCTGGTCTCAAACTCCTGACCTCAAGTGATCCACCAGCCTCAGCCTCCCAAAGTGCTGGGGTTCCAGACATGAACCACCATGTCTGGCCTCTTTTTATTCATTTTATCATGGTAATACTCTAGCAAAACTGAACATTTAGAGGACAGAACCGTGTTGCCTATACTTAGTACAGGGTCTATAAATAGCAAGACCTCAACAAATGATGTAAAAAAAATTTATATTTTTACCTATAGTTCCATGTTCCTTTCACAACTCTTCATTTTCCTAAGAGCTCCTATCTATCCATGAGAATTTCCCCCTAGATAACAGGTTCAAACTATAAGGTACTTATTTTTTTATTTTTTATTTTTTCGAGACGGGAGTCTTGCTCTGTTGCCCAGGCTGGAGTGCAGTGGTGCGATCTCGGCTCCCTGCAAGCTCCACCTCCCAGGTTCACGCCATTCTCCTGCCTCAGCCTCCTGAGTAGCTGGGACTACAGGCACCTGCCACTACACCCGGCTAATTTTTGTATTTTTAGTAGAGATGGAGTTTCACCGTGTTAGCCAGGATGGTCTTGATTTCCTGACCTTGTTATCCGCCCGCCTCGGCCTCCCAAAGTGCTGAGATTACAGGCGAGAGCCACCGCGCCCGGCCACTATAAGGTATTTATTAATTACCCACAGAAGCCAAGGCCACAATCTATAAACTATCTCATGAACTTTCTGTTGCTGAAGAAAAATAAGCAGTTATGTCAAATGAAACCTCTAGAAATAAAAACAGGGAAGTTCAACAGCTAAAATCAGTCAACTAGTTTGAAAGCTATCTATACTTTTTAATCTTATATTCCAGAATGTTGCTCTTCTAAAGAGAAAATTATCCTAAAGGGAAACAAAAACCACTCCAAATTCAGTTACAATGGGCCAAACCGAAAAGTTTGTTTCAACACACAAAAAAACTGTTTTTAAACACACACAAAAAAATATTTCCACTTGAAATATAAATTATATAGACATGCTCTCATAAGACTGTTATTTAACATTCAAATATTTAAATATTCTCTCATAAAATACCTTTGAAATAAATTATTTAAATGCTTTGGGAAAATCTATTCCACCCTCCAGCTCTGAGCCCCACAAAAACAACTTTTTTTCCCCCCAAGACAGAGTTTTGCTCTTGTTGCCCAGGCTGGAGTGCACTGGTGCGATCTCGGCTCACCACAACCTCTGCCTCCCAGGTTCAAGTGATTCTCCTGCCTCAGGAGGCAGGAGACGGGCTAATTTTGTATTTTTAGTAGAGACAGGGCTTCTCCATGTTGGTCAGGCTGGTCTCGAACTCCCACCTGAACTCCCAAACTCAGGTGATCCACCCGCCACAGCCTCCCAAAGTACTGGGATTATAGACGTGGGTGACCACACCCAGTCCACAAAAACAATTTTTAAAAATAAACAGCAAGTGGGCCGGGCGTGGTGGCTCACGCCTGTAATCTCAGCACTTTAGGAGGTCAAGGCAGGCGGATCAGGTCAGGAGATCGACACCATCCTGGCTAACACGGTGAAATCCCATCTCTACTAAAAATACAAAAAATTAGCCAGGCGTGGTGGCAGGCGCCTGTAATCCCAGCTACTCGGGAGGCTGAGGCAGGAGAATGGCGTGAACCTGGGAGGCAGAGCTTGCAGTGAGCTGAGATCGTGCCACTGCACTCCAGCCTGGGCGATACAGCGAGACTCCGTCTCGAAAAACAAATAAATAAACAAATAAAAATAAAAATAAAAAATAAAAAAATAAACACAGGCTAGGCGCAGTGGCTCACGCCTGTAATCTCAGCACTTTGGGAGGCCGAGGTGGGTGATCCGGAGGTCAGGAGTTTAAGGCCAGCCTGGCCAACACAGTGAAACCCTGTCTCTACTAAGAATACAAACATTAGCCAGGCACAGTGGTGTGTGCCTGTAGTCCTAGCTACTCAAGAGGCTGAGGCAGGAGAATCTCTTGAACCCGGGAGGTGGAGATTGTGGTGAGCCAAGATCGCGGCACTGCACTCCAGCCTGGGCAACAGAGCGAGACTCTGTCTCAGGAAAAAAAAAAAAAAAAAAAAAGCAAGAAAATAAAAAGGCATCCAAATTGAAAATTAAGTAATGGTATCTCTATTCACAGATGACATAATCTTATAAAAAGAAAATCCTAAGGAATCTACTGAAAAAACATTAAAATTAATAAATGAATTCAGCAAGGTAGCAGGATATATGATGAATAAACAAAAATCAGCTGAGTGCAGTGGCTCATACCTGTAATTCCAGCACTTAGGGAGGCAGAGACAGGAGGACACCTTGAGCCCAGGAGTTCAAGACCTGCCTAGGCAACATAACAAACCTGTTCTCAAGAAAAGGGGGGAATTCCCCTTTTTTTGGAGTCAACGAAGACCTAAATAAATGGGAAGACATCCTGTGTTCATGGTCTAAGGCTTAGCATTGTTAAATGCGATAATAACCAAATCCATTTATAGATTAAAGGCAATCCCTATGAGAATTCCAGCTGGTTTCTTTGTCAGAAGTTGAGCTAATTCTAAAATTCATATGACAATCAAAGGACCTAGAAGAGCCAAACAAACAATCTTGAAAAAGAATAACAAAGTTGGGGGACTCACACTTACCAATTTCAAAACTTATTAAAAAGCAAGAGCAATCAAGACACCATGGCACTGGCACAATAGAACAGAACTGACAGTGCAGAAATAAACCCATACATCTATAATCAACTGATTTTCAATCAAGGTGATAATAGCATCCAACAGGTAAAAAATATTTTCAAGAAATGGTGATGTGTCTATTAGATATCCACACATAAAAGTATGAAGTCAGATCCTTTCCTCAAACCATATACAAAAATTAACTGAAATCGATCAAAGACCTAAATATAAGAACCAAAACTATAAAACTCTCAGATGAAAATAGGCATAAATCTTCATGATCTCGGATTTGGCAATGGATTTTTAGATATGGCACCAAACCCCACAAGCAATAAAATAAAAAATAAATACACTGGACTTGATTGAAATAAACTTCATGCTTCAAAGGACACCATCAAGAAACTGGCATGAAAATCCACAGAATGGGAGAAAATATTTGCAAATCATGTATGTGATAAGAAATTTTATCTACACTATATAAAGAACTCTTACAATTCAATAATAAAAAGAAAACCCAATTTTAAAATGGGCAAAGGTCAAGGCTGCAGTGAGCTGTGATTGTGCCACTGCACTCTAGCCTGGTGAAAGAGCGAGACCATGTCTCTTAAAAAAAGGGGGAGTGGGGGGCAAAGGATCTGAATAGTCATTTCTACAATGGTCAACAACCACATGAAAATATGCTCAACATCATTAGCTACCAGGAAGATGTAAAGCAAAACCACATGAAATACCATTTTACATGCACTAGGATGCCCAGAATCAAGAAGTCAGATAATAACAAGTGTTGGCAAGGATGTGGAAAAATCAGAACCCTTATACACTGAGATGTCAAAAGATAGAGTTACTTTGAGAAACATTTGGAAGCTCTCAAAAAGTTAAAATATAGAGTTACCAGTTTACTCAGAAATTCTTCTCTTAGGTATATATCCAAGAAAAATGAAAACATATGTCCACACAAAAATTTGTACATGAAAGTTTATAGCACCATTACTCATAACAGCCAAAGGGTAGAAACAATTCAAATGTCCATCAACTGATGAATGGGTAACAAAATACAGTATATCCATACTATGAAATATTTGGCAATAAAAAGGAATAAAGTACTGATACATGTATGACATGGATGAACCCTGAACATTATGCTAAATGAAAGAAGCCAGTCCTAAAAAAACCTATTAGTCCGTGCATATGCAATGTCCAGAATAGGCAAATCTATACATATAGAAAGTAGATTAGTAATTGCTGGGGCTAGGAGGTGATAGCTAAAAGGTACCACATTTCTTCATAAGGTGACAAAATGTCCTAAAATTGTGGTGATGGCTGCATAACTCTGAATATCTCAAAAACCGCTAATTGGGTAAGTGGGTAACTTGCATGGTTTATGAATTATATCCTAAAAAATTATTTTAAAAAAAATTAGAAACATCATCAAAAAATTAGGCAATGGTCATAAACCGAGGAAATTATCTAATTTTGCTGATAATGGGTTTTTAAAAACCTTATTTTAATATCTGCTAAATACAGTAAAATCTCCACCAAATTGAGAGAATATGTCGAGACACCATACTGAACTGCAGAAGCTCAATTAGCCTCCACCTAAATGACTCATCCATCTCTACTCCCTAATCCCCAGATCTATCATACTGACTTCTCTCCACGTCACAGGCCAGCTACTCCTTCAGTCACCAGGCATTTCTGTTCCTATGCTTACCATGGGTCAGTTGGGTTTGTTCCCAAACCTATGTATACAACTGCACCACTATTATTATGGTACCAATTAATTAAATGATGTATAAACTGATGAAATAATGAGTGTATAAAACACATCTGTGTAGCGTGGGAAACACAAAGAATGTAAGAAAACAGCAGATGAACAATACATAACAACAGAAGAATGATCACAGGAATAGAAAAAAATTTCAGACAGAAATGTTTCTTCCCTTGAAGGGAAAACGGAGCTATGTCCAATCTTTTTTTTTTTTTTGAGACAGAGTTTTGCTCTGTCGCCCAGGCTGGAGTGCAGTGGCACGATCTCGGCTCACTGCAAGCTCCGCCTCCCGGGTTCATGCCATTCTCCTGCCTCAGCCTCGTGAGTAGCTGGGACTACAGGCACCCACCACCACGCCTGGCTAATTTTTTGTATTTTTAGTAGAGACGGGGTTTCACCATGTTAGCCAGGATGGTCTCGATCTCCTGACCTCGTGATCCGCCCGCCTCAGCCTCCCAAAGTGCTGGGATTACAGGGGTGAGCCACCGTGCCCAGGCCTCAGCTGTGTCCAATCTTTAACATGACCTGTAATACTTGGCACCACCTTGTCTTTCCTACATTTTCGTTAACTCTCCCTCCTTCTCTATGCTTCAGACATCCTTGTGTTCTGTCAGTTTCAAAAACAGCTAGCTCTTTCAGAATCTTCACTATGGTGTCCTTCTTCCTGGAAAGTTCCACTGGATTTACCTAAATCCTTTCCCTCAGCCTGGCTAACTCCTTCAAGCCAAGTCTGTCTTTTAATGCAAAGATGCATGTGACTCTAAGAATGGCACACAACAGATGCTCAATTAATATGTCAATATTGTTATGTACCTAAGGGAACAGATGTTGAGAAAAATACTCTAAGCAGCCACTATCACTAAGTAGTAGGGTATGAAGTGATTTTTACATTCTCCTTTTACCTTTCAAGATGTTTTAATTTTTACAACAAATATACATTTTTTTTTTTTTTTTAGACAGAGTCTCGCTCTGTTGCCCAGGCTGGAGTGCAGTGGCGTGATCTTGGCTCACTGCAAGCTCCACCTCCTAGGTTCATGCCATTCTCCTGCCTCAGCCTCCTGAGTAGCTGGGACTACACGCACCCACCACCACGCCCGGCTGATTTTTTGTATTTTTAGTAGAGACAGGGTTTCACTGTGTTAGCCAGGATGGTCTCAATCTCCTGACCTCGTGATCCGCCCGCCTTGGCGTCCCAAAGTGCTGGGATTACAGGTGTAAGCCACTGTGCCTGGCCAACATCATTTCTACAAATGCTACAAATGAATAAATGTACTTTGAAAAACTAAATAAAAATCTAGTCCCTTCCCACACAGATCCCATCAGCATTGCATTATGTGTGCTGAAAAATACTGGTTTTATTTTATTTAAATCATTTTAATTTTTCACTAAGACAGACTGATAAGGCAAATTCTTTTTTGTTTTGTTTTTTGAGAGAGTTTCACTCTTGTCACCCAGGCTGGAGTGCAATGGCATGATCTTGGCTCACTGCAACCTCCACCTCCCAGGTTGAATCAATTCTCCTGTCTCAGCCTCCCGAGTAGCTGGGATTACAGGCACCTACCACCATGCTCGACTAATTTTTTGTAT
Organism: Gorilla gorilla gorilla; assembly: GCF_029281585.2. Taxonomy (NCBI): domain Eukaryota; kingdom Metazoa; phylum Chordata; class Mammalia; order Primates; family Hominidae; genus Gorilla; species Gorilla gorilla. The sequence goes on along the minus strand of NC_073241.2, from coordinate 37,641,566 downwards.
TTAGTAGAGCCAGGGTTTCACCATATTGGCCAGGCTGGTCTCGAACTCCTGACTTCAGGTGATCCGCCTGCCTTGGCCTTCCAAAGTGCTGGGATTACAGGCGTAAGCCACCGCACTCGGCCTTTTTTTTTTTTCTTGAGATGGAGTCTCACTCTGTCGCCCAGGTTGGTGCGCCCTGGAGCAGTCTCGGCTCACTGCAACCTCTGCCTCAAGGGTTCAAGCCATTCTCCTGCCTCAGCCTCCCGAGTAGCTGGGATTACAGGCACGTGTCACCACACCCAACTAATTTTGTATTTTTAGTAGAGACGGAGTTTCGCCATGTTGATCAGCTGGTCTCGAAATCCTGACCTCAGGTGATCCGCCCGCCTCGGCCTCCCAAAGTGTTGGGATTACAGGCGTAAGCCACCATGCCTGCCTAATAAGGCAAATTATTTTAAAAAAACATTCTACATGGCTGGGCGTGGTGGCTCACACCTGTAATCCCAGCACTTTGGGAGGCTGAGGCGGGTGGATCACTTGTGGTCAGGAGTTTGAGACCAACCTGACCAATATGGTGAAACCCCGTCTCTACTGAAATTACAAAAATTAGCCAAGCGTGGTGGCGTATGCCTGTAGTCCCAGCTACTCGGGAGGCTGAGGCAGAAGAATTACTTGAACCCAGGAGGTGGGGGTTGCAGTGAGCCGAGATCGTACGACTACACTCCAGCCTGGGTGACAGAGCGAGACACTGACTCAAAAAAAAAAAAAAATCTACATACTCTATTGTAAAGTACTGGGAGGTGTTTAAGCTACCCATATAGTAAATATGGTAAACTCTTTTGAGACCAGCCTGGCCAATATGATGAAACCCCATCTCTACTAAAAATACAAAAATTTGCCAGGCATGGTGGTGGACACCTGTAATCCCAGCTATTTGGGAGGCTGAGACAGAATTGCTTGAACCTGGGAGGCAGAGGTTGCAGTGAGCCGAGATCACGCCACTGCACTCCAGCCTGGGCGACAGAGTGAGATGCCATCTCAAAAAAAAAAAAAAAAAGTAATTATAAAATATTTACTCCCAGATAATTTGAGTTATTCTGAAATCCTCTGCCAGACATATAACTATTATTTGTCTTCATATATAGTAAAAACTATTCAAAGGAACACTACTTGTATAAATTATGTATCCTATGGTCAAATCATGTCCCCTGACAGACATCTATGACTGTAACCCAGAAAGGTCATTTTAGTAATAAATGCTAACTGGGTGGGGGTGGGGGAAGCATGACTGAATTTCAAATATGCGAAGTGACTGTCATAACGTCCTAGTCTATGTCTGATACATGAAATCTAAGTGGAGATTATCTATTCATCACACTACAATGATCCCTCTGCCAAGACCTCTATTAAAATTGACACTCGGAAGCGGCAACTCATGTACAGACACAATTTCCTCTGAGGACGTACAAACTGATTTCCACATCGTGTTGCGGCCATGGGAATTCAGGTGTGTTTGGGGTCTTTAATCCAAAAAGACAGAAAGTAGAATGCAAGCATTCCTAAACATTCCTCTTAGCCTGCTGACCAAGGAGAAAATGCTGTTGTTACCAGCAGTTACTGGAGTTTATTCTTCCAGTCCCCTTTGACAATACATTTCATCATTTCAACTTCTTGTCACGCAATTCCATTTACAAACCCATAAAGCGTAAGATCAGGCAAAGCCATCTGCTAAAAGAGTAGATTCAATAATAATTGCCTTGTTGTTTCTACAAGATATTCTAAGATTTAATTAGTTTGGTATCAAATACTATTTCTCAGTCACATAAAACAGCCTCATTTATGCAGCTAAAGTTGTGCATGCATGCAAATATTTTCATGTGTGCACAACTACTACTTTCTTCTTTCAGGTTGGATTTTTTAGTTACTTTTGAAATTAAGGGCTACCCATTGTCAATTAAAAGAGGCAATACAGGGCGGGGCACGGTAGCTCATGCCTGTAATCCCAGCACTTTGGGAGGCCAAGGCGGGTGGATCACCTGAGGTCAGGAATTCGAGATCAGCCTGGCCAACACGGTGAAACCCCGTCTCTACTAAAAATACAAAAATTAGCTGGGCGTGGTGGCAGCTGCCTGTAATCCCAGCTACTCAGGAGAATCACTTGAACCCAGGAGGCAGATGTTACAGTGAACTGAGATCACACCACTGCACTCCAGCCTGGACAACAGAGAGAGACTCCGTTCCCCACACCGCCCCGCCCCCCACCCCCAAAAAAAGGCAATACAAATCTAATTGTCACCTAAATGAGCCAGAAGGTGGAATCAATTATGGGTAATGGGCTGATTTAGCTAAAGACAAAAAAAGACATTTTAAAATGTTATACTCCGTATAAAGCAGCAAACCCCATGTACAGCCTTTAGTAGTTTATTTTAGGATGCTCACAAAACATTAAAAATTGATATAGCCCTGTTTGGGTCAAAAACTGTACATAACCAGAACGAGGTCCAAGAGACTATGATGTATTTCTTGGCTTCTCTCAAGATCTCAGGGTCCCCTAAAGCAGATTTGACTTTCCAGGAGGTTCAACTATATAGAACAATTCTTGAATCATTTTGAGTAATTTGGAATCAGACTACTTCACAAGTTCCTACAGTACAGACCCTGTCCTCACCTAAGAGGTTGAAGGTTCATGGACTGCATTAACACTTTTGTCAAGGTTACATCTAACAGGACTATATCCGTTGGCTATAAAATGCCAAGAACTGAAGTAGCTGCAGTTTAGAGGCATATAAGGAGACACAAAGGCATCTCATTATTCCAAATGAGGCACTAAATTAACCATCAGCATTATGTAGATACCTTACATTGCAGATACAGGCTGAATAAAGAAAAGACAAATATATGAAAAGTAAGGAGATAAAGTGGTTCCGCAACTTTCTGGCTATGTCGGCTTGGGCAAATTACTTAACCTCTCTATATACTTAGCTCTCATCCCTAAAATGCAAATAATAGGATCTACTTCATACATTTGCTGTGATGATTAATTAATGTCTATAACAGTACTTGGAATATAGTAAGCTGATATATATATATATATACATTTTGCCCAGAGGATGATCATTTTTAATTTAAAAAGATTAACAGGTCTGAACTCTTTTGTTATTTACATAAACAAAACAAAATTTTTTGACTGAGAGTAATTAATGCCTCTTAATTCAAACTAAACATTCTTTTGCTTCAGAGGTGGACAGAGAAACACTCTTCTAATTATAAAATTCTTTTGTTATTATACTTTAAGTTCTAAGGTACATGCGCACAATGTGCAGGTTTATTACAGAGGTATACATGTGCCATGTTGGTTTGTTGCACCCATTTACATTAGGTATTTCTCCTAATGCTATCCCTCCTCCCTCCCCCACCCCACAACAGGCTCCAGTGTGTGATGTTCCCCACCCTGTGTCCAAGTGTTCTCATTGTTCAATTCCCACCTATGAGTGAGAACATGTGGTGTTTGGTTTTCCATCCTTGCAATAGTTTGCTCAGAATGATGGTTTCCAGCTTCATCTATGTCCCTGCAAAGGACATGAACTCATCCTTTTTTATGGCTGCATAGTATTCCATGGTGTGTATGTGCCACATTTTCTTAATCCAGTCTATCATCAATGGACATTTGGGTTGGTTCCAAGCCTGCTATTGTGAATAGTGCCACAGTAAACATATGTGTGCATGTGTCTTTATAGTAGCATGATTTATAATCCTTTGGGTATATACCCAGTAATGGGATCACTAGGTCAAATGGTATTTCTAGTTCTAGATCTTTGAATTGCCACACTGTCTTCCATAATGGTTGAACTAATTTACACTTCCAAAAACAGTGTAAAAGTGTTCCTATTTCTCCACATCATCTCCAGCATCTGTTGTTTCCTGAATTTTTAACAATTGTCATTCTAACTGGTATGAGATGGTATCTCATTGTGGTTTTGCTTTGCATTTCTCTGATGACTAGTGATGATGAGCGTTTTCTAATGTGTCTGTTGGCTGCATAAATGTCTTCTTTTGAGAAGTGTCTGTTCATATCCTTTGCCCACTTTTTGATGGGGTCGTTTTTTTCTTGTAAATTTGTTTGAGTTCTTTGTAGATTCTGGATATTAGCCCTTTGTCAGATGGGTAGATTGCAAAAATTTTCTCCCATTCTGTAGGTTTCCTGTTCACTCTGATGGTAGCTTCTTCTGCCATGCAGAAGCTCTTTAGTTTAATTAGATCCCATTTGTCTATTCTGGCTTTTGTTGCCATTGCTTTTGGTGTTTTAGTCATGAAGTCCTTGACCATGCCTATGTCCTGAATAGTATTGCCTAGATTTTCTTCTAGGGTTTTTATAGCTTTAGGTCTAACATTTTAAGTCTTTAATCCATCTCGAATTAATTTTTGTATAAAGAAAGGGATCCAGTTTCAGCTTTCTACATATGGCTAGCCAGTTTTCCCAGTATCATGTATTAAATAGGGAATCCTTTCCCCATTTCTTGTGTTTGTTAGGTTTGTCAAAGATCAGATGGTTATAGATGTGTGGTGCTATTTCTGAGGCCTCTGTTCTGTTCCATTGGTCAATATATCTGTTTTGGTACCAGTACCATGCTGTTTTGGTTACTGTAGCCTTGTAGTATAGTTTGAAGTCAGGTAGTGCAATGCCTCCAGTTTTGTTCTTTTTGCTTAGGATTGTCTTGGGAATGCAGGCTCTTTTTTGGTTCTATATGAACTTTAAAGTAGTTTTTTCCAATTCTGTGAAGAAAGTCATTGGTAGCTTGATGGGGATGGCATTGAATCTATAAATTATCTTGGGCAGTATGGCCATTTTCACGATATTGATTCTTCCTATCCATAAGCACGGAATGTTCTTCCATTTGTTTGTGTCTCTCTTTTATTTTGTTGAGCAGTGTTTTGTAGTTCTCCTTGAAGAGGTCCTTCATATCCCTTGTAAGTTGGATTCCTAGGTATTTTATTCTCTTTGTAGCAATATGAATGGGAGTTCACTCATGATTTGGCTCTCTGTCTGTTATTAGTGTACAGGAACGAGTAAGCTGTAAAATATTTCTTCAAGATGCATGTGGGAATGAAACACAGAATAGGTACTTATGCCCAGTATACATGAACTTTATTTCTAAGATGTGAACATGAGTCTTTTTAATAGTTTCCCTCACTAAAGCTTAAATGATTCTATGGTACAATTTTTACAAACCAGTTCTATCAAGATTAAAGTAATGATAAAAGTTCATTTAACTTTATATAATACTTTAACCTATTCCACTTAAAATACAGTTAATCCCCCAAGGGAACAGGATTGTTCTAGTTATTCATTTAACCTTCTTTCCTGCTGAAGGGAAAGGGCCTCTGAGTGCTACATAATTAGTGGTGATTAATAGGAGACAGGAATGTGATGAAATTTGGAAAGCTGGAAAAAAACTAATGTAAAAGCCTCAATTAAAATACATGGAAATTCAAATCAGTTCTGCTTTAGCATTTTCAAATATTTAGCAATTTTCTTCAAAAGTAAGATTATAATCCACAAAACTATTTAAACAATGGCAGTAGGAAAAATTTGTAAAATTGGAATAAAAGCTACCCTTAAATCTGGGTCTGAACTGCTTCCTTGACAGGCAAGCGCCCACGAGTACAGGTTAGTCATTCAAGAGTTTATAAATTAGTAGTCTGAGCTGTGAGCCACTACTAGGAAGGGAGAAATATGGGTCATACGCTGTTTAAATTACATGTCCTTTTCAAAACTGTAAGAACAACATACAGATCAGTGGCTAAGAGGGGCTGGGAGGAGGGGCAGGGCTAACTACAAAGTGGCATGGGGGACGTTAAAGGGGTGACAAAACTTGATTGTAGGGATAGTTAACAACAAAATATCCTTGTCAAAACTCAAATAATTAAATAAAAAGGTAAATTTTGCTGTATGTAAATTATGCTTTCAAAAAGCAGAAAAAGTTATAGGGAAAAATTAAATTGCCTATTAAAGTAAAAAAATTTGCATGTCATTTAAAACAAATCATATGAAAGATTTCCATTAAGGAGTTCAAATGCTGGAAAATACTTAGTATAATCAAGTATATTAAAACATTTTCCAAACAGTAAGAAATAAGGTAAAATACTTGATTTTAAGAAACATTAGCTTGAGGTAAAAGATCACATAAAAGTTAATCAAATACCTATATATGATTTCACTGCTTTCTCAGAACTCATAATTTTTAATTTTTAAGAATATAGTAAAAGTGCTAAAAAAGAGTTATAATTAAAACTACAAAATAATTCATGATTTTTATGTACTACAAAAACTATTAAAATAAAAAACAGTTGAACAATTGATGTTCTCTATTTCAATTCTATGACTTGATGAGGGTCCTAAAACCCCAGAGAGATAAAGAGATTTTGTTTTCCCTGGGAGTCTGTAAGCCTTGCTTAAGAAGGACTTCCTTCTTGCTCCCAGGAAACCTTACACTTCCCAACCAGGAATGACACATAATATGCTGCACGTATAAAGCTAGGCTTGATGCTAAATAAAATGTAAATAATTTTTATGGCGGGCACAGTGGCTCCTGCCTGTAATCCCAGCACTTTGGAGGCTGAGGCAGGCAGATGACCTGAGGTTCCGAGTTCGAGACCAGCCTCGCCAACACGGCAAAACTCCATCTCTACTAAAAATACAAAAATTAGCTGGGCGTGGTGGCACATGCCTGTAATCTCAGCTACTCAGGAGGTTGAGGCAGGAGAATCACTTGAACCTGGGAGGCAGAGGTTGCAGTGAGCTGAGATCACGCCACTGCACTCCAGCCTGGGCAAGAGCGAGACTCTGTCTCAAAAAATAATAATAAATTTTGCAACTATCCACCCTCAATGGAGAATCTGAGGCAGAGAAGCGAGAAGGAAAGGGAGGCCCCATGAGCTGAGCCTGGGCACAAGGGCCACCTAACAAGGCCTCTCTGAATTCAGAAAGGCTGAACAGGCTGCCCCAGAATGGCAGCCAGCCTCATCCTTCAGGCAGCTTATACTAGCAAGAGTTCAGTGAGGGGTTTACAGAGGGAATGGCAGAAATAGAAAAACAATTTGTTTTGCTCAACAGAAAAACAATTTAAGAGCCAAGAGAGGCTCTAGTAGTCAGTCCCCTTTGTGACCCCGTGTAACCTCAGTCTCAGAAACGAGCCTGCCTTCTTGCTGACAAAAAGAGGCTTAAACCCATATGGCAAGGATGCCTGGGCTTCCTGCTGCCTACCCCACATAGTTTCCTCCTACCTCCCGATTATGTTTCTTAGGAAGAAGTACCTCTGCCATCTGTGCTCTCATACCACAGCTCTCAAACCTTTAAATTTTGGTTTTAGACCCTCTTTACACACTAAAAAATTAGAGCCCAAAGAGCTTTTTTTTAATGTGGGCTATAATCTATCAATATTTACTGTATTAGAAATTAAAACCAAGGAATGTTTAAAATATGTATTAATTCATTTAAGCCCATTAAATGTTAATAACATTTTATGGAGGAAAAAAAAACTACATTAAAAAAATGAGAACAGTGGAATTGTTCTACATTTTACAAAACCTTTTAATGTCAGGCTCAATGAAAGACAGCCACAGAGGCTGGGCAAGGTGCCTCACATTTATAATCCCAACACTTTGGGAGGCCGAGGCATGAGGACTGCTTGAGCTCAGGAGTTGGAGACCAGCCTGGGCAACAGAGCAAAACCCCATCTCTACAAAAAAAAAAACAAAAATAAAAATAAAAAAACAGGCCAGGCACAGTGGCTTACGCCTGTAATCCCAACACTTTGGGAGGGTGAGGCAGGAGGATCACGAGGTCAGGAGTTCGCAACCAGCCTGGTGAAACCCTGTCTCTACTAAAAATACAAAAATTAGCCGGGCATCATGGCGCACGCCTGTAGTCCCAGCTACTTGGGAGGCTGAGGTAGGAGAATCGCTTGAACCCGGGAGGCAGAGGTTGTAGTGAGCCAAGATCGCACCACTGCACTCCAGTCTGGGTGACAGAGTGAGACTCCGTCTCAAAAAATAAAAATAAAATAAAAAATAAAAAACTATCCAGGTGTGGTGACATGCACCTGTAGTCCCAGCTACTCAGAGGGCTGAGGTGGGAGGATGACTTGAACCTAGGAAGTTGAGGCTACAGTGAGCCGTTATCATGGCACTGCACTCCGGCCCGGGTGACAGAGCAAGACCCTGTCTCCAAACAAAAAAAAAAACTGGATCTCATCTGCTTCTGTAGTCATTCTGACAGTCTTCCTCATGCCTTCAAAAACTCCATGGTATGCTCTTAAGAGAATGAAACTATAAAGGCAAATGATATCCTAGTAGTACTATGAAAATAGTTTTGACCTTGCAGATCCTCTGAGAGGGTCTCAGAGACCACACAGCCCTGGACCAGTCTTGGTTCTGAGCAGCACTACTCCAGACAACCATCGTCTCCCATGTGTTCCTGGGTCTGCTTCATTAGATAACCACTCTTGAACCTGGCTCACGCACTCCAGGCTCCCTCACACCACCACCGCCAAATGGACCATCGTCTCTAACCTAAAACACAACAGAAAACTTCCTCCTTATGCTGTTTTTTAATTCCTTCTGTCATTTCACCAAACTTCTAAGAAAAAGTAGTTCCCTCTGCCTCTACCGCCTCACCACTCCTGCTTTTTGCTATCTTAATTACCAAAGTAATACACAGATACTTTTTAGAATCAAACAATATGGATAAATGACCATCCACAATCCCAATCTCCTCCCCACTGATAACCACTGTTAGCCCTAGAAAATACCTATTTTTCTGAATTAAATCAATATCAGATTGAAATTTTTATTTCCCTGTGTTTTGCCCCCTTCAAATTTTTACTTTTTTTTAATTCTGAAAAACTTCTATTTAGATTCCAATTCTTTTCGTGACCTATGTTATGGATCAAATTATAAGGGCTGTCAATTAGGAGATAAAATGAACTAATGCTTCTTTACAAAGTGAGTACTAAACTAATGTTAAGATCATGTGGATTTTATGACAATATAATAAAACAATAATTAGATAACTGTGCCTTGTATGTAAAATCTTCATATTTCATTACCTAAATGCAGATGAATGCTGAGTATATTTGTATCATCTTAATTCACAATAGTGCATTTAAGGTTTATGAAACATTTTAATATATAGTATCTCTTTAAAAATTTCATAAGCTATGAGATTAATACAAATTACCATTAACATTTTATAGCGAAGAAAGACAAAGTTCTGGAAGAAAAATTACTTACTCAAAATTGCATAGCTAGAAAAATACACACCCAGAAACCACAAAACTTACCTCTTCTGACTCAAATCAAATCCCACCCCTTTGTGTCATGTTGAATAGTATATCAAAAATTCTAACAATATAAAAATATTAAGTTCTTGCCTTTTTAGATCTAACTTGGAAAAAATTGTCCCTCCTTTCAAAGTTGAATAGAAAATGCAAAAATGGGCCGGGCACAGTGGCTCACGCCTGTAATGGTGGATCACCTGAGACCGGGAGTTTGAGACCAGCCTGGCCAACACGGTGAAACCCCGTCTTCACTAAAAATACAAAAACTAGCCAGCATGGTGGCATGCGCCTGTAGTCCCAGCTACTCGGGAAGCTGAGGCAGGAGAATCACTTGAACCTGGGAGGTGGAGGTTGCAGTGAGCCAAGATTGTGCCACTGCACTCCAGCCTGGGAGACACAGCAGGGCTCTGTCTCAAAAGAAAAAAAAAAAAAAAGAAAGAAAATACAAAAATTAATGCCAAAAGGGATAAATTATTTTTGTTTCTCTATTATACAATATAATCCCTTGGGAAGCCTACATTTCATTTAAAACAACAGTTAAAACTTACTAAAACCTACATCAATATGTAGATGCATTATAAAATTTGAAATACAACTTCTTAAATCCTTTATTTGGGCATTGCCACTAACAAAACACCCAACACCCCCAATCTAAGGATGATGAAACTGCTACTGAAAAGAACACCACACATATATGCTGACCTGGTATTTCAGTATTATGCTTGAAATCCCTGCAATGAACACATAGAAACCCCTTAAATTTCACAATCAGAAATTTGAAATTAAATTATTAAAAAATAATAAACCAGGCCAGGCACAGTGGCTCATGCCTGTAATCCCAGCACTTTGGGAGGCCGAGGCGGGCGGATCACGAAGTCAGGAGATCGAGACCATCCTGGCTAACACGGTGAAACCGTCTCTACTAAAAATACAAAAAATTAGTTGGGCGTGGTGGCGGGCGCCTGTAGTCCCAGCTACCTGGGAGGCTGGGGGCAGGAGAATGGCGTGAACCCGGGAGGCGGAGCTTGCAGTGAGCTGAGATCGTGCCACTGCCCTCCAGCCTGGGCGACAGAGCGAGACTCCGTCTAAAAATAATAATAATAATAATAATAATAATAATAATAATAAACCCACTTGTATAAATAACAAAGCACCAAATTTATTATTAATCTTACTAAAACATTGTTTCCAAGTCCCTATTCTTTCTTAAATTAAGGCAGCTCCAATGGAGTCTAACACATTTAAATGCTGTATTTATTATATGACATACTGCACTGAATTATGAAAAAAAAAACTGAAATTACTAAGAGCTCTGGATCTTAGCTAACTCAATTTTGCAA